>NC_090378.1:28048371-28360246 GCF_036365525.1 Heterodontus francisci | reverse complement strand
TTGTGACCCTGACACATTGTGTTGATGAAGTCAAACAACTGGAAGCTCAGGGCTAAGATTGACACTGGAGCTAGTGCAAATATCCTACCAGTCCGAATCCTGAAAGATATGTACCGGGGTTGTTGGAAATTAATGATACAACCGAGAACGGCAAATTTAACTGCATACAATGGGTCACCCATCCCTTGCAGTGGCACAGTAACAATACAATGCAGCTATGGCAAGTCGGCATGGAAACCGCAAATAATTTACCTGGTAGACACGAGCTGATCAGCAGTGGCAGGACTACCAATGTGTAAGGACCTCAACATTGTGACTATCCATGAGATCACCAAGATACCCATTACAGCAGAAGAGCCCAAGGGTACCCACATTGAGTCAGTCCAGGACTTACAACAAATGTACCTGGACATGTTCGACGCCATAGGAGACTTCAAAGGTGATGCTGCACTGCACCTCAGAGAGGGTGCAATCCAATCAATCAACCCTCCCAAAAAGTGTAGCATGCATGTACAAGAAAAGTTTAAGCGCAAGCTGGATGACATGGAACACAATGGCAACATCCGTCGCGTGCATCATCACACAGATTGGTGCAGCTCAATTACCTGCGTACTGAAGAAGGATGGAGCAATCAGGGTATGTCTAGATCCGAGGCCTCTAAACCTCTCCCTAAAGCGATGCCCCACAAGATTCCAACCCTAGAGGAATTGAATCCCAAGTTCACAGGAGCCAAATTCTTCTCCAAGTTGGATGCTAAACATGGATATTGGTCAGTTCACCTAACTAAGAAATCTCAGGAAGTCACCAACTTCGGGAAACCATTTGGAAGATACAACTTCCAGAGACTACCCTTCAGCTTATCTGTCAATCAAGATCTGTTTCAGCAACATCTGGACAGAATTATAGAAAACGTACCTGGATGTATATGCATTGCCGATAATATTGCGGTAATGGGCAAAACCAAAGAAGAGCATGATTGAAATCTTCATTCACTGATGGCAGTAGCTCGTCGCGAAGGACTCATTCTTAACAGCAAGAGGTGCCAGGTGACTGCAAGTCAGATCAATTTCTTTGGCTCCATCTATTCCGGTTGCAGAATCAGTCCTGACCCAGGCAAAGTCGAAGATGTAAAGTATATGCCTACTCCACAAGACAAAGAAGATCTCCGGGGATGCCTTGGATTTTTCAACTTCTTGGCACCATACATTCCAAATTTTTCTGACAAAGCATCATCACTGAGAGAACTCTTAAAGAAAGATGTACCGGATGTGTGACAGGAGGACTATCAGCATATGTTTGAGCCTCTCAAACAAGCATTGTCAGGGGAAACCTGTATCCTGCAGTACTAAGGAAGAAGACAATCCTGGAAGTCGACACCTCACAGAAAGGGCTAGGAGTGTGCATCCTGCAGGATGGCAAACCAATTGCATTTGGATCAAAAGGTTTATTTTCAGCACCATCCAATTACTCAAACATAGAGCGTGAAACACTTGCTCTGGTGTTTGGGTTCACTAGGTTCCACCCCTACCTGTTTGCTAAGCAGTTCACTGTGGAAACCTACCACAAACCACTGGAGACGATATGGCACAACCATTGACAAGCATGCCACCTCAACTACAGCAACTTTTAGTGAAAGTACAGGGGTATGACTTTGATGTCTGCTACAAACTGGGTAACAAAGTGGTCACCTCGGATAGGCTGATTAGACTGCCAAATGCGAACAAGAATGAAGACATCCCACTGGATCTACAAGTGGACAGCATGGACATCGAGGTAGAAGATGTGCTCAACATTGACTTATTGCATTTTAGTCAGCACAATGTGACCAACTGCAATCAAAAACAGCCAATGACCCACAACTGAAGACACTGTGGAGAGTCATCATAGAAGGATGGCCTGATATGATAAAAGAGGTGCCGGAAACCCTCAGATGCTTTCTGCCTTATAAAGATGAACTCGGTATCTCGAAAGGCATCACCTTCAAGAGAAAACAAGTGATTGCGCCCAATGCTCTCCGACATGACATCTCATCACAACTTCATCAAGGCCATATGGGTATAGAGCGACTGGTACGAGACACTGTTTATTGGCCAGGGATCAATGGTGACATCGACAATTTAGTGAGGATGTGCAAAGCAAGCCAGTACCACAACAATGTAAAGAACCTCTACACCATCACAGGATTCCGTCAGTCCCTTGGTCCAAAATCACCATATTTACCATAAATGGAGACGACTTTATCTTAGTCCCCCATTATTTTTCCAAATTTCCAATTGTCAGACAGGTAAAAGACACTTCAAACGCATTTGTCACAGACACATTGGGCTGGATTTTATACAGGCCTCAACGTCAGGATCCGTGGCAGGGTGAGGCATGAAGATTGCCCCGGATGAGGCCCGCCATGGACCTCAACACTGTCAGGACCCATCCGAACTTGCCGGCGGCGGCGAAGACTCATGGCAGTCCCCCCACTGCTCGGCGGCAGGACTGTAATTTAAATATTCAAATTCATTAACTTACTTGAGTTAATGAAGTTCCCGTCACCTCCTGAAGTGCCTCCGCGATCTTCATCCCAGCGGCTGGCTCTGCCACTCCTTTGAATCCCCCATCCGAGGAAACAAGACACAACACCTGTGGGGAAGGGGGAAGAGGTAAGTTTCTCAGTGCAGGTGGCGGGAAGCGTGGTCAAACTATTCTGATTGGCGGAGGGGATGGTGGGAAGGGGTAAAATTAAAAGTTTGTGAACGTTTGTGAGGGGGATGTGAAGATCAGGTACACGAGGTAAGTAATTTTCGGGGGGCGATGGCAAGGAATGAGTATATTGTTAATGGGGGGGGGGATGGGAGAGGGGCTGGAAACGTTTTTAAATTACACTTTCCCTTTAAATATTCTAATTAAATGTAAGGGCTCGAAGCCCTTTAAAAATTGCGCCTGTGCAGTGGTGCTGGACGCCATTGCCGGGGATGGGGTCGTCTGCCCCCTCCGTGTCAACGGCGGTGGGGGGAGGTTGGTCCTCCCCAGCCATGTAAATGAGCCGGCGCGTATAATATTGCTGTGTCTCTGCTGAGTAAAACCCGCACATGCGGGCTATCATCTTTTACGGCCGCTGCCGCAATCAGCGGCGGCAACATAAAATTCAGCCCATTGAGTGCCATATTCAGTCTGTTCAGTGCCCCTGAAGAAATTATTTCTGACAATGGGCCACAGTATACGGGCAGACCTTTCAGGGACATGTCTGCCAAATGGGGCATAATCCATGTGACATCCTCAGCACATCACCCTATATCCAAAGGTCATGCCGAGTGAATGGTTTGCACAGTTAAATCGGTTATCCTGAAGTGTAGGACAACAAAACAAGAATTTTGTTACACCTCAGAGCTACACATATGGATATCGGCTTATCAGCACCAGCAGAGATCATGTTTGGCAGATAAATGAGAACGATTCTGCCAAGCCATCATCTGTCCAAATTCTCCAAGATGCAGGAGACACTGCTTGAAAAACAAGAGAGAATGAAGATGGTGCATGACTGACATACAGGGGCGGAACTACCTCAACTACACATAGGGCAAAAAGGTGAGGGTCATACACCTCACAATGAGAACATGGTTACCTGCAGAGGTATCCAGAGTATGCAGTGAGCCTAGCTCTTACGAGGTTACAACATCTAATGGAGCGATGTTGAGAAGGAACGGAAGCCAATTAAGAGAAGTGTGCAACACTCCAATTGCGCGCAGCAGACTCAAAAGAACACACTCCGACGATGATGGTGTGACGGAACAACAGGACAACAACCAACACATTGACAACACGTCTGCAAGCCAAGAACAGACAAGGGTGAAATCCACATCAGCAGAAGGTTATTCTTCTTTTGGGCCTCCTTATCGCGAGAGACAATGGATACGCGCCTGGAGGTGGTCAGTGGTTTGTGAAGCAGCGCCTGGAGTGGCTATAAAGGCCAATTCTGGAGTGACAGGCTCTTCCACAGGTGCTGCAGAGAAATTTGTTTGTTGGGGCTGTTGCACAGTTGGCTCTCCCCTTGCGCCTCTGTCTTTTTTCCTGCCAACTACTAAGTCTCTTCGACTCGCCACAATTTAGCCCTGTCTTTATGGCTGCCCGCCAGCTCTGGCGAATGCTGGCAACTGACTCCCACAAGGTTATACCGTAACGATATATGGACTCTTAAGCTTCTGCACTTGTAAATTTCTCAATCCCTATCTTTATACTTGTAAATTTTATAATCTCTATCCCGGCATAACTAATTTTGATATTATCCAATTTTATGTGTTTTTACTTGTAGCGTACGAGACTTATCTTTAGAAAGAAAGAGGATGTTGTATAATCACTTTAAGAGTGATGTCCCTTTAAGTGTGCTATGAGCTAAGTACCCGGATGTAGTCATGTGACTAGAAGCCATAGTCACTCTGCACAGCAACACCCTGGACAAAGTTTCTGTATATAGTTTTCTCTGTATTGTATGTACTAGTTTAGCTGTTCATAAACCTTCTAGAGATCTTCAATTTTATTTTTTATTTTTTTAGAGATACAGCGCTGAAACAGGCCCTTTGGCCCACTGAGTCTGTGCCGACCATCAACCACCCATTTATACTAATCCTGCACTAATTCCATATTCCTACCACATCCCCACCTGTCCCTATATTTCCCTACCATCTACCTATACTAGGGGCAATTTATAATGGCCAATTTACCTATCAACCTGCAAGTCTTTGGCATGTGGGAGGAAACCGGAGCACCCGGAGGAAACCCACGCAGACACAGGGAGAACTTGCAAACTCCACACAGGCAGTACCCAGAATTGAACCTGGGTCACTGGAGCTGTGAGGCTGTGGTGCTAACCACTGCGCCACTGTGCCGCCCAGATTCAAGGAACTGGAAGCCACATACCTCATTGTGTTGCTTAAGATAACACAAAGAAACTTATGACACAGATGACATTGGCAGCATCTCCCAGTTTGCTGTTCATGGATGTATCAGGGAGGTAGCTGAGGCTGTCTACTCAGGAGGAACACCTACATCACATTTTCCATGCACAGACGGAACAAGGATGAGAGAACACTAGACTTTGTCTGCATTACAGGCTCCCCTAAGGTCCAGTGTGCCATCTGTACCCATATTGCTTTGCTTGTTCCCCATCACCAGCCTGTCATCTTTCTTAATAAAAAGAGATATTGCTCACTGAATGTGCAGATTCATTGCAACCACAACAGCAGATCATGCTGATCTATACTGATCTCTTAGCACCAGGCATGATTTGTTTGTCCTGTGCTAGTTCTCTGTGCCATCTTTCTTTGAACCACTTGGCCAGGTCAGAGGCTGCTACATAGTGGAACAAATTAACACAGGAACAGGAATAGGCCATTCAGTCCCGCGAGCTTGTGCTGCCATTCCTGATCTACAGCGTGGCAGGCGGTACTCACGCATCTTCACTTTCCCATCCAGGGAAAGCTGGTGCCACCGAGGTGTGGAAGGGAGGAACTCAGCATTTGAAGTGTAGTGGGGATGTGGGGGATGGGCGAACACTGCAATTGTCGTGTAATGGAGGGGAGAAGGTGTGAACTCTGCACTTTGTGCAGTTGTGGGGAGAAAGGGTCAACTCTGCAATTTTAGTGTAGGTGGGTGGGGGGAACGGGGCAAGCATTTATTTTCTGTGTAGTGGAGGGGTGGTGGGGGGGGGGGTGGTGGCTGGGAGCAACTCTGCATTCTCTACCCAGAGCTGGCAGCCCTTAAAAATGACGCCAACACCTGCGCAGAGACAGTTGATGCCATTCATGGTGTTGCCGAGGCGCCGCCCCCCACCACGTGATTGGGGGGGTGGGGGGGGGGGGGCAGTCGCCCTGCATAAATGGTGGCGCGCATGTGCCGGCCACCATTTTTTACGCCCGCCACTCCTGGCCATAGGAAAACAAAATCCAGCCCTAGGTGCAGTCTAACTAGGGCTTTGTACAGCTAAAGCATGACTTTCACCCCTATGTATTCTAGTCTTCTAGATATAAGGGCCAGCATTCTATTAGCCTTTTTGATTATTTACTGTACCAATTTAAGACATTTAAATGATCTATGTATCTGGATCCCAAGTCTATTTGGCCCTCCACTGTTTCTAGCTTTTCAGAATTTAGAAAGTACCCTGTCCTATCCTTTTTAGGTCCAAAGTGGATGACCTCATATTTGCCTACATCAAAATCCATTTGCCATAGTTTTGCACATTCACTTAACGTATCAATATTTCTGCTTACAGTGCCCCCTATCCTTGTGTCATTTGCAAATTTGGATATGTGGCTTTCTATCCAATCATTTAAGTCATTTTTAAATACAGTGAATAGTTGAGGCCCCAACATTGATGCTTGTGGGACATCACCAGCCACATCCTGCCAATTAGAGTACCTGCCCATTATCCATACTTTCTGTCCCCTCCACTCATCCCCGCTGACATGTCCTATGAATCCTGTTAGTAACCCAGGCACAAGCACACAGCAGGTCTACAATGAAAGCCAAGCCTCCCTCCCCAACAAAATGTGAGTCCTGACATCCATATAACAATCATTCTCAAAACTACCACCTGATTACCTTGCTGTAGTCCAGTTTCATGGCTGTACAAATATTAGCAAGAACACTAAAACCCAAACCAAAAATGTTACTCCAACAACTCAATTCACATTTGTATAACAGCTATAAAAAGAAGAAGCATTGGAAATACTCAGCTTGTCAGGCAGCATCTGGGGTGAGAGAAATATCGTTGGTGTTTCCTGTCTACACCCAAAGGAAAATTACCTTGAAATGTTTTAATATTTATTTTCAAATTGCCTGCATTCTGCTTAGTCTTTCCCCTGTTAAGATGGTCAATAGATAAAAACAATTTTTAGCACCTCATTTTCTGATCCTTACTCTGAGCTTAGGCTATGAATATTTCACCTTTTATTTCCTGATCCGTCAAAAATATGACATGCTAGTGGTAGTTTCTAGACCAATACAGTTTCAGGAGGATAAGTTGTGGCCTATGTACATGGAAGAAACTGAATTCTGCTAAATGATGCCTTGCTGTGCAATAAATAGGATCAATAAATAGGAACCGTGATTCTTTGTCACTTGATGGGTCATGGTGATAATCTCAGTTGACAAGTTCTTAAGGCTGGGAAATCCCAGATGTAAAGAACAGAGCTGATGCAGTTCAGAATTTTATACCCATCCAAGGCCTGCCCGACTCAATTTTCCAGCAGACCTGTTAATAGGCATCCAGCTCTCCTGCTCCAAACAGGTGGTAGCCTAATTTAAATATGTGAAAAAGGACTTGTTGTAGGATCTGACACAGTTTTCAGGTACCAATGGGCAGAGCATATACCGCATAATCCATCCAGTAATACTGGATGTACAGGAGCCTAACCAGTGGTTCTTAAAGGGGCCATTGCAGGCCACAATGGGAGTAGGCTAATAACCACAATGATCGCTTCTCCTAACCCCATAAAAATTTTCCTGCTCACTAATCAACGCCGTTTGCCCTGTGGGATTGCCTCTCCTCACCCATTAGCATTTAACTTCTAGCTTGGATCTATGGAGGAGCTGCTGGATTTCCCTCCCACACACATACAGTATTATGATTGTTGATCCTCGTCCTTCAATCCACCATTGGCAATAGAATTTTCATCTGCTTGCATCCCACTCTCTGGAATTCCTTCTCTTAATGTCTCCACTGCTTCACTTCACTCTAAGCCTTTTAAAATTCTATCAAAACCCGTCTCTTTGGCCAAGGCTGGACACTCCTTATGCTTCCTTTGCTTGCTCAACATCCACTTTCCTGCCTTGGGACATTCTTTGCATTAAAGATGTTACTTAAATTCAAGTTGTTGTTGACCATTGTATTAAATAAATTGGAAGTTGCTATAAGCTATTTAGCCAACTGCACTCAATTTCAATAAACGTGCTATTTTTCAAAGCAAAATTTAGCTCCATATGTGTGGAGCCATCTGACTTCCTTCCAAACCTGTCCTCATGAAAACAGAAAGTCAGTGGGAGACTGCTATTATGCATCTTCTAATAGAAGGTTAAAGAGTAACACTAATAGTAGAGGTGTGGTCGAGTGAGATCTGCTTGAGGAAAAATAATAGGGATCTCTTACCCTTTAAAGAAAGATTACATCATATATAAAGCAGATGTATTTTCATTCACCAAGCACTACTCACTTTATAGATTTTAAAAACTCATTTTGAAGAGAATCATGAAACAGATTATCAACTTTTAATATTTCTGTGTAACTGTTGCAGCATTCTTTCAATGTATATACTATTAGTTGTGTAATGCAGACAATTCTTAAAAATAATGTGTGTAATGTATGAAATTTGGGGGTATTTTTTATGTATAAAAAGATAGCTAATTCAGTTCAATCTCAAGATGCCAGTCTCGGATTCATCTGCATTATAGAAAAAGAAAGAACTGGGTTTCTATGAAAGCAACTTACCTTTTATTTTCTGGTCTAGCATGTTGGAATCACTAGAAGCAAATGGAACAGAAACTAGTTTCCTTCCTTGAGTCTGAAAATGTCATGGTATACATTTAAATGAAACAGTTAGGAGGGAGGCATTAATAGATATTACTCATAATAAATGACCTTGTGTTATAGTTCAAGAAAATAAAAAAGAGAACTGAGGCACACAAAAGTGAACATTGCTAAATGAGATTATACTTGTGAACAAATAAAGTGACATGCAACACACAGACAACTTAACTGTAATTGGCTTTATTTCCATAACGTTATTACTTATCTTCAACTTATTTCATTTATCATTTGCTACAGTGTCACATTTAAAAAGTTACACATTTAATGGCATATCTTCAGCACAGAATTTTCATTAAAATTTTCATAGGATATGATGCTAGAACACTTTTAACACAAGTTCAAATGTTAGAAGATAAATATGAGTCATTTTGGTGTCATCCTCTAACCACTAGATGTTGCTGTTGTATAGGCTTGCCTTACATCTGTTTTTCAAAATATGCTATAAACTGTGTCTCTTCAAACTGGGCCACTGAAAAACAATTAATTTTTTTTAATATAGTTCTCTCATTTATTTTTTGGAACTGTACTCACATAAGTAAAGAATGCTTTATTGGAATTTATTGAAGTATTAATATAAAATATTTGTTCAGTATGACTCAGTTAGGATAAGGCATGAATGTGGGACTAGCTGAGAAAAAGATGAACGACTCCACATTTATCGAAAGTGATGATGGCTTAGTAATGAAAAATTTCTCAAAGAAGCAACCAGTATATTTATAGATTGACACTATCCAAACAATATGAATACATTTAGAAAACATAATTAACGTGATGGTGAATTAGTGAAAAAATGCATGAAGCCAAAGGATGGCAAAAGTCTGTTACCATTTTAATGGTTTCCCTTGAAGATCACAAAAGAACAAAAAAAATTCTCTGCATGAACTGAAATAATAAAAATAATAAAATGTAATGGTTTGATAGGCATAATAATATTCAGATTGTTGCTCATTGATGACACTGTTAATTATAGAAACTCTCCTAAGAATCTAATGCCAGTCTGCAGATGTGTGTTGAATCTTTGTTTCATAATCTGTCTGGACTTCTAATTTATATTGTCAATTAATAAAAAATTCATGTGACCAACATAATGTGAATATAATGATAAATTTTTTCTGTATCAGAAAGAAACAGCAATCAAAAGAAACATTCACATTTATTGAACTTTTTTTCTCTTTTTAGTTATAATTTAATAACAAAATGTGAGCATTTAATTAAAAATCATCTTTATGGCATGTTTTCACCAGCTTTATATAAAAGGATTATTCAGTAAAACCTGTCCATAACAATTGCCACTGGGACTGATTTCAAGTGCTCCTTAAAGATGCTAAAATGTGATTCATTGCTTCATTATTTGGGCTTAAATTTGCAGGTTACTCGAGACAATTGAAATTTGAGAGGTTTGTGATAGCTCTGGATACAATTGTTAGGCAACCATAATTTTGATGTAAGTTTTTTTTACAGCGCATGAATAAAAAGTTGGAATACTAGCTGCATATGAGATAAACATATTGAGGTCAAAATTAGTCACGTGGAGTAATGCAGAACGAACATTATCGTTTGCTGCCTGTTAACTTCAATGGAACTGAATATTGGACAGAGCGTATAAGAAGGTTAAATTTTTGTATTAGACAGTTAACTCCTTCTACTTACTGCACTCTTTTTGAGATATGTACTAACTACAGCTGAGAGCACAAGCACCGGCTCACAGATAGTCGTGGATATAGGAGATATGATCAGTAAGTTCGCAGATGACACAAAAATTGGTGGTGTTGTAAATAGTCAGGAGGAAATCCTTAGATTACAGGGAGATATAGATGGGCTGGTAAGATTGGCAGAGCAGTGGCAAATGGAATTTATCCTGAGAAGTGTGAGGTGATGCATTTTGGGAAGACTAACAAAGCAAGGGAATATACAATGGATGTGAGGACCCTAGGAAGTACAGAAGGTCAGAGGGAACTTGGTGTACTTGTCCATAGATCACTGAAGGCAGCAGCACAGGTAGTTAAGGTGGTTAGGAAGGCATATGGGATACTTGCCTTTATTAGCCGAGGCATAGAATATGAGAGCAAGGAGGTTATGATGGAGCTGCATAAAATGCTAGTTAGGCCACAGCTGGAGTACTGTGTACAGTTCTGGGCACCACACTATAGGAAGGATGTGGTTGCACTGGAGAGGGTGCAGAGGAGATTCACCAGGATGTTGCCTGGGCTGAAGCATTTCAGCTATGAAGAGAGACTGAAAAGGCTAGGGTTGTTTTCCTTGGAGCAGAGAAGGCTGAGGGGGGACATGATTGAGGTGCACAAAACTATGAGGGGCATTGATAGGTTCGATAGGAAGAAACTTTTTCCATTAGCGGAGGGGTCATGAACCGGGGGCATAGATTAAGGGTAAGGGGCAGGAGGTTTAGGGGGGATTTGAGGAAAAACTTTTTCACCCAGAGGGTGGTTGGAATCTGGAATGCACTGCCTGAGAGGTGGTGGAGGCAGGAACCCTCACAACATTTAAGAAGTATTTAGATGAGCACTTGAAACGTCATAGCATACAAGGCTACGGGCCAAGTGCAGGAATATGGGATTAGAATAGTTGGGTGCTGGATGGCCAGCACTGACATGATGGGCCGAAGGGCCTGTTTCCGTGCTTTATAACTTTATGACTCTATAGTCAATAAGTTAGCTCTGAATCAGTCAATAGGAAGGACAGAATTTAATGCAGCCATTTAAGGTGGCAGTGGTGGCCTGGGGGACAGAGAATTGCATTGGAACTGTCTGCCTGGAAATCCAGTGTCGTGACATCGGTTCCACAGTTGCTGTGTGCTTCGCAAGGGGGTTTGGAATCGCAGGGCCTCTCAAAGGGCATTCATGGTCTCAGGGGCTCTGCAAGGGGGTTAGGGGACTCGGTGGGTCTGCAAGGGAGTTCAGGGTCTCGGGGGTTCTGCAAGGTTTTAGTGTGGGTTTGAGGGGGCTGTATTGGGTTACCAAACTGCTGTGTGATTTGTTTGGTCAATCACACTGCGAGAAGAGGGGATTAGCTATCAGCAAGGTTGGGCTCTGAGGTCCATCAGGGAGTCTGCCGAGAGAATTGTCAAAAGCTCAATTACCCAGACAGTGTTGTCTCTGCATCGACAGCGATTTGCAGGCCCACAGGTCACATGGCATGAGTCTCATACGCTCTGTATTTTTGGACCCCCGCGGTGTGATGCGGCACTTCTGATGGAGGGAGGGCCAATAGGCTGCTGCCCCTGCCCGTGAAGCTCCACGAAGAGTGCAACAGCCACCTCGGCCATCTCTTCAGTTTTCTCCCTTTTCATTTAGGGAAGCATTTGGGTAACATGGCATCTTGCCAAATAAAGTAGTTGGATTTAGGAGATTAAACCTGTGTTCGACTACTCTGTGATGCCACAGCTTGGTCTTCCAATGCACAACTTCATTAAGCCAAGTGTTAATCGATATATTTAATCATTTTCTGTCATTTAATCACTCCTGCCTTCCACTCTATCACAGACCTTCCTTTGCTCCTTTCCTCCTCTGCCACCCGCTTTCGCTGCACTTGCTTAAAACCTATTACATCTCTAACTTTTTCCAGTTGTGACAAAAGGTCATCAACCTGAAACATTGGGCTGAATTCTATAGGACTGCCGCTGAAATCGGCAGCGGGCAAAAAAAATGGTGGCTGCACGTCAAAGAGATTTAAATA
This sequence comes from Heterodontus francisci, assembly GCF_036365525.1. Taxonomy (NCBI): domain Eukaryota; kingdom Metazoa; phylum Chordata; class Chondrichthyes; order Heterodontiformes; family Heterodontidae; genus Heterodontus; species Heterodontus francisci. Next base: position 28,347,984 of record NC_090378.1, on the reverse strand, counting down.
GCCAGGGTGGGCCGCTCCCCGCCCCCCCGACCGATCACATGGAAGGGGTGGCCCGTCCATCACCGGCAATGGCGTCAGCTGCCTGTGCGCAGGTACTGACGCCATTTTTTAAGGGCTTTGAGCCCTTCTGGGATTTTTATAGAAAGCAGTAAACACTGATTTTTAAAAATTAAAACTGGTATTTTTGCACCTCTCCCACCGTCACCCCCCACCCCGCATAACCACAATATTAAATATTTGTCCTCTCCAGCCCAAAACACTTACCTTTTTCAAATGACCTTTCCCCCCTCAAAGTGCGTCAACTATAAACTTTACTCCTTCCCACCATCCCCTCCACCAATGAGAATACTTTATCGATGCTCTCCCCACCAGCCACCCCCCCACTCCGCACAGAAAATCTGACCTGCTCCCCCCCTCAACCAGTGTAGCGCCTCGATTCCCCAGATGCCGGCCAGCGACACGAAGATCACAATGGGACTGGAGGGGGAGGTGGGCTTGCAATTAAATCAGGTGTGTAGATTTATTTAAATATTTAAATACAGGGCCCATTGGCAAGCGGCGGAGGAGGGGCGGTGGTGGCTGCCATGAGGCCTCTCCGCCTCAGTGGAGATCAGGCTGGGTTGGTGGCGGGCCTCATCTGGGGCAATCTTCAATCCCCCCTGCCACAAATCCCATGTTGAGGCCTCTATAAAATCCAGCCCATTAGCTCTGCTTCTCGCTCCACAGAAGAGAGCCTGACCTGCTGAGTATTTAGAGTCATAGAGTCATACAGCACAGAAACAGGCCCTTCGGCCCATCGTGTCTGTGCCGGCCATCAGGCACCTAACTATTCTAGTCCCATTTTCCAGCACTTGGCCTGTGGCCTTGTATGCTACGGCATTTCAAGTGCTCATCTAAATACTTCTTAAATGTTGTGAAGGTTCCTGCCTCTACCACCACTTCAGGCAGTGTATTCCAGATTCCAACCACCCTCTGGGTGAAATTTCTTTTCCTCAAATCCCCTCTAAACCTCCTGCCCCTTACCTTAAATCTATGGCCCCTGGTTATTGACCCCTCCGCTAAGGCAAAAAGCCTCTTCCTATCTAACCTATCAATGCCCCTCATAATTTTGTATACCTCAATCATGTCCCCCCTCATCCTTCTCTGTTCTAAGGAAAACAACCCTAGCCTTTTCAGTCTCTCTTCATAGCTGAAATGCTCCAGCCCAGGCAACATCCTGGTGAATCTCCTCTGCACCCTCTCCAGTGCAATCACATCCTTCCTATAGTGTGATGCCTAGAACTGTACATAGTACTCCAGCTGTGGCCTAACTAACGTTCTAAAAAGCTCCATCATAACCTTCCTGCTCTCATATTCTATGCCTCGGCTACTAAAGGCAAGTATCCCATATGTCTTCCTAACCACCTTATCTACCTGTGCTGCTGCCTTCAGTTATCTATGCACAAGTACACCAAGCTCCCTCTGACCCTCTGTACTTCCTAGGGTCCTACCATCCATTGTATATTCCCTTGCCTTGTTAGTCCTCCCAAAATGCATCACCTCACACTTCTCAGGATTAAATTCCATTTGTCAGTGCTCTGCCCATCTTACCAGCCCATCTATATCATCCTGTAATCGAAGGCTTTCCTCCTGACTATTTACGACACCACCAATTTTTGTGTCATCTGCGAACTTACTGATCATACCTACTATATTCATGTCTAAATCATTAATGTACACTACAAACAGCAAGGGTCCCAGCACTGATCCCTGTGGTACACCACTGGTCACAGGCTTCCAATCGCAAAAACAACCCTCGACCATTACCCTCTGTTTCCTGCCACGAAGGCAATTTTGGATCCAATTTGCCAAATTGCCCTGGATCGCATGGGCTCTTACCTTCTTAACCAATCTCCCAATTGGGACCTTATCAAGAGCCTTACTGAAGTCCATGTAGACTACATCAACTGCTTTACCCTCATCTACACATGTAGTCACCTCCTCGAAAAATTCAATCAAGTTAGTTAGACACGATCTCCCCCTGACAAAGCCGTGCTGACTATCCCTGATTAATCCCTGCCTCTCCAAGTGGAGATTAATCCTGTCCCTCAGAATTGTTTCCATCAGTTTCCCAACCACTGATGTTAGACTCACCGGCCTGTAATTACCTGGTCTATCCCTGCTACCCTTCTTGAATAATGGTACCACATTTGCTATCCTCCGTGGCCAGACAGGATCTGAAAATTTGTGTCAGAGTCCCTGCTATCACCTCCCTTGCCTCACATAACAGCCTGGGATACATCTCATCTGGGCCTGGGGATTTATCCACTTTTAAGCCTGCTAAAGCATCTAATACTTCCTCCCTTTCAATGTTAATATGTTCAAGTATATCACAATCCCCCTCCCTGATCTCTACACCTACATCGTCGTTCTCCACAGTGAAAACAGATGAAAAGTAATCATTTAAAACCTCATCTATGTCCTCTGGCCCCACACACACATTGCCACTTTGGTCCCTAATGGGCCCTACTCTTTCCCTGGTTATCCTCTTGCCGTTAATATACTTATAAAAAGCCTTAGGATATTGACCGCCGATGTTTTTTTATGTCCCCACTTCGCTCTCCTAATTAGTTTTTAAAATTCCCCCCTACAATTTCTATACTCGTCTAATGCCTCCGCTGTTTTCAAGCATTTTCTGTTTTTATTTCAGATTTCCACCATCTATTGTATTTAGCCTTTGTATTTAATATGCAAAATTGATATTAGAAGATATATGTATGTTAAATGGATGTATTTGATTAATATGACATTGCAAACAGAGTTTGCTAGTTAAAAACAGTTCTGAAGGATGTCAAGTACATTCAAAAACACATTGGGCTGGTTTTTATCCAGCCCTTAGAGACAAGCTGGAAGGCGGGTGGAATGGAGACACACAAAATGGCATGATGTGGTGTTGGGCTGCGTGCCCAAAGTTGTCCTGCCTCTAAGCCATTTTGGCCACGGCTGGCACCGTGGCGGAGGGAAATCAACTGGGAGGCCAATTAAGCCACTTAAGGGCCACCTCCCACCTATGCTAGCATTTAGCTGTCAGAGCAGCCCACTGCCTGGTGGAGTCACTGCCAGGTAAGACCTGGCAGCCTCCGAGGGGCTTGGTGGGAGACCCTCCTCTTGGGGAAATCCATGGCTCACGGAGGAACCCCCATCCCAACTTTGATGGCCACCCCCAGGGCAAGAACCCCCTGCACTCACCAACTGTGCCCCGCCCCCTCAGCCTGGTCCTGGAGTCTCCTCCATCTTTGCTGCTCTGGACCTCCTGCAATACCAGCAGTAGCCACCACCCTCCGTGGCGCTGCTCGTACTGCTGACCTGCCAGCCCTCTGACTGGCTGGCAGTTCTTCGGGGCAGGCTTTTGTCCTTTAAATCGAGGTTGCTCCTACCTTCTTATCTCCTGTTGAAACCCCCGTCGCTGATATAAAATTCAGTCTATTGACCCTGTAGTTATTCAAGGCTCACACCAGACTCCCATCATAAGTTGACTTGAGGAAGGTTCCGACTCAGTTGTGTCAGGGCCTTGGCTACTCCAGGAGTTCTCAGTGGACTGGTAAGGAATGGAACCTTTGTCTGGTCCTTATAAGGCTAATGATGCTAAGATGGTACAGTTGAAGGTTGGGGCTCCCTACGCTGTGAATTCTTACTTTCATGGCTCGGAAGAGACCTGGGGCATTACTAGTAGCTGATATGCTGAGGGTTGAGGCATACTGGCCTTCAGTTGGACACAAGTGGGCTCGACTCAGTGGGGAATCTGGACCCTATACCCCCCCTCCCCATCCCTGAAAGTTAAAGTAGCTTTTCTCTTTTGAGAAATCTGAACTAGCCTGCTTACACAGGGAGCTAAGGGATTGTCAATGTCCTCCTTATCGCACATGGACACACAATAGGCTGAATTTTATCAGTGCGCCATGACGCGCTGTTAAAGCGGCAGCCTTCCAACACGGAAGTGCTGCTGCTGGCCCTCGCGATATTAGACGCGGGAGCTCATTTAAATAGAGGGGGCAGAGTGGCCGCTCCCGATGACATAGAGGGGGTGTCCGACTCCATTTTTAAAGGGCTTCAAGCCCTTAGCAAAAATTTATATTTTTAAAGACATATTACATTTAATTTGTTTTTAATAAATAATTGGAAGGTGGAGGCCCTTTCCCAACTCCCCGCATCGCCCCCCCCCCCCATGGTCTTTTCATTGCCCTTTATTCCGAAAAATAATTTTATTCCTGCCTGAACTTTCCCCCTCAACCTTCTCACATTTGCTCTTCAACCCCTTCCCACCATCCCCACAGTCAATAAAAAGTGTTTTCCCCACTCCCCCCCACCCCGCCCACCCTGATAATTTTAGTTCTCCCCCCTCCCCACCAGTTTCTCACCTCGGAACTCCATACACAGTTCCGAAGGCACACGAGATGTGATCCGCGGCCATAAAATCGGCATGGGGCAGCTGTCGCCAGCAGGTAAGGTCATTTGCATCTTATTAATGTTCATTTAAATATTTAGATGAAGGACCTGCTGCTTGGCGGGGGCCGTATCGAGATCCCCCCCCCAATTGGTAATATGTGGTGGGACCTTCTTGACATCGGGGGTCGAGGCGGGGCTCTCCCGGCAGAAGTTTGCGGGCCCCCCCAGCCGCGACCCACGGCATCGAGGGACTGGTAAAATTCAGCTCAATATTTCCCAATGAAAGTTGAAAACAGAGTCAGTAGCAGTGCTATCTGAACTACAAGCCAAATAACCCATACAAGGCTACGGGCCAAGTGTAGTAATATGGGATTAGAATAGTTGGGTGCTGGATGGCCGGCACAGACACGATGGGCCAAAGGGCCTGTTTCTGTGCTGTATGACTCTATGACTCTATGACTCTATAGGCAGTAAATCCTGGATAGTTTATTGTGTAATCTTATACCCAGCCTTTGGGTAATGCCTTCAAGTAGCTGTGATTCCCAAGCCTCAGAGCTTTCTGATCAATTATATAATGATATCATAAATTTCACTTGCCTGCACTAGATATTCTCTTAGGTTCAGCATCTTCAGTCACTCTTATAAGTGGACCTTGCAATCCTATGATCAGAAGTTGACCCTTACCACCAGCGAAACAATATGATGACCCAAAACTGTTTTATTCATATGGATGCTATATTCTTGCACATGCCACCTCTTCTCATTTTTAATAGGAGGTAGACTAAAAGTATACTAGTGAGATAATACACGATTGGTTTGTTTGACATGCTGTGCATGAATAAACAGTATGCAGTTTTCTAATGAGATACATCTATTTCCTACTGTTCCTTGCACCATCAAAACAATGTAAATATGTGACGTGACCGCTATCCTAGGCAAGACAGTTGCAAGTTTGCTATCCTCAAGCTAATAGAAATCCAACTGCCTCCGTTGCAGGTTGTATGCACTTATATCTAGCCCTGGAGCCTCCCAGTCTCCCTAGCTACCTAATGACAGAGAGTTTTCTCTGTGTCACTTATTAGTGTCTCAGACTGTGTCTCCAGAGGAAGAGAGAGAATCACAAAGACTACCCTTTGATCCCTCCTGCAAATCTGCCTGTTAACATTTGGTCTGCCGAGTTGTCACTAAATGTCAGCACCTTGAATTGATATAGGTACTGATGGCACCTATGTGTATGTTTTAGCCAAGCCTCTGCCAAGTCTAATGACTGAAATGGATATGAATTGCTATGGAATGCACTCCATAACTTCCTATTATCTTAAAGCTGATGTTACTTACAAAAGTACAGAAGCTGACCGCTGTTCTGTCTGGGGTCCCACCCAGGAACAAACCACACTCTAAATGCCTTGTGTATTTCTGAGGCTTAGCCCTTTTGTAAGCTGAATCTGACCCTTGTAGCACTATAACAAAATCTCTTCCAGGCCATAGAGGACAAAGTTCTAAAATGTTACACAGAAGCCGTCATCCCAAGCCTCAGACTATTCTCATCATCACATGATGGGCATTTACCTTCAATGCAGCATAAGGACCAAACCTATATTGTGAGTCACAATGCAAAGCGGGTGACTAGGTGTCTTTTTATAGTACTGTTTTCAAGCTTCTTTACAGTGCTGCTTTGAAGTTTTCAGCTGCACTGAATGGCAATACCAGCAAGTAACACGTGTAAAATTCTTTACATGAAAACACTCAAGGACCACAGTACACAGCGATCAGTATAACCAACTTGTACCGATTAGTGCACACTGTAATACTATCAGATTTTGAAAATTATGATTTGAGTTTTATGTCCACAGGATCATTAAAAGAATATGCTAACATATTTTAAAATTCAGTTAAAAATCACAAAAAACATATTTTGTTTTTTCAGAATCCCCATCTTTTTCAAAACAATACTACTGTGTAATTTCAGGGATATATCAAAAAAGCCTTCCATACTTGCTAAAAAGCTGACTTTAGCTGTTGTTTCAGCATACCGGAACCACTTATTGACTCGTACACTTACAACCCAATATTATCTGTTAGACATAGATTAATGAGACTATTTTCTATGTTTTTTAACTGGATTTATTGTTGATTAATTCAGTGCATACACATTTAAATGCCTATTTTCTTTGATTAACATAATTCACTCCAACCATTAATTATGGTTAATTTTAATACAAAAAATGAGATCAGAAAACAAACATTTATTAGCTTATCAATCAACTTAGTATTCTAGTGCTTATTAAATACAAAAAGGCATAGTCTGCCTTTGTTGCCACCAGTAAAAGAAATGCAGGCAAAAGGAATAGTATATAACACTCAAAAGGCTAAACTCAAATGTATAATTTAGACAATATTTATCACATGCAGAATCCCGTATTGTATGGATGCATCATCTATCATTTAACATAACTGGCTACATGGATCTTCCATAGATCCAAAAATCTCTTCCAGGTATTGACTACAAAAAAAAATCAGCTTTCTGCACATGCAACTTACTTGATAAAATGAAGTCAACATAACTTGCAAACAGTTGCAGATTGCAAAAAAGAATGACATACATTTTGACTAAAAGATTCCTCTCTGATTAAAAATTTTAACTCGGGTGTTGCCAATTTACAGATCCTTTTTAGATTACGATTCAGTGCTGTTTGAGGTTTCTATCGATACAAAAGTCAAAATAGTTAGATTTTTAACATATGTAGCATGGAAAACTCTGGGGTAAAAATCAAACAATTCAGCAACTGTGGTTTAAAATCCTTTGGGACTTAATATATGATTTGAAATATTTGCATGCTCAGAATTTGAAACAGATCAGATTTGTGAAGACAGTGCAGTTTCTTGGACTACTGTACACAGTATATTAGAATAAAGCAAAAAGTTAAGTTGATTATATATTTTGGTTTATTTCATTACAAGTGTAACATAAATGAAATCATAATTCTAATTGCTGAACTTCAACTACAATCTAAATAATACTTGCACATTGGAAATTTCAATCATGTTACAAAAAGAAAAATTGATCCAGACTGCAACATTTTCCTTTGCAGCTCCATCCTTTCTCTCCCAAATTCATAGATAAACACCAAAGCTCTGATTCTGTCATGCATTCTCAGCATCACATTTTTACACTTTGGATGCCTCTTAATCAGCATTCAGGGTCGAAAGGAAGCAAATCTGTGGATTTCTAATACTGCTGCTTCCTAATGGTCCCGTAGCTCAGCAGCTTCCTGCTGAGAGGGAAGAATTGAAGTGGAAGATCTCCAGGGAGAGGGAAAAGAACAATAAAAGTACAAATATTTCCTTAGAGTTGATGTTCTTGTCATTACCCCATTTAGGAGGAACACTGCATGTTAAAAGCATTTCACCTACAATATCTGCTTTAAACATCTCTATCGTGACATTTTACCCATCACACGGTAAGATTTTACTTCATAGTGTGAAAATTAATAAACTGCTCCTAAGTTGTTGCTATTTTTAGTGTGGGAATTAATATTTACTGTTAATAATTTTATTTAATGTTATTGTTGATTTGCACAAGAACTTACGTGCATTTGTCTTTGGCTTCTTTGGCCACATGCTGCATGTGGAGCTGTTTGCCTGCACCAGAATTGAAAATGAATGTAGCATTGATAGGTAACTTCAGATACAAATCTTGGAATAAAACAGTACTATTCCAATGATATGTAATTTTTCACCACGCTACTGGCTATGAGGGGCTTGAATAAAATGAATTGGATGATAGTTGATATTATACTCTTTAATACAGCCACAATTTACTCGTGTATTTTGAGGTTATTAATTGTCACATTTTGACTCCACAGTCACTATCCAGTACTAAACTAATGCTTTATGCAGACATTTTGGGAAATTTCCAAATTTAGCATTAAATCCAGATTTGCTGACGTTTTTCACTTATCACTCAGTGCAAGGTTTGCAACACACTGCAAAAATATGGTAGATGCAGATTTATTACCTTGAGGCTTGGCTGAAGGCTACATAGAAACAAAAGAATTGTGACAGAAAATCAAGCAGAAAGAGCAAAAAATGCAAAGAAAAAGATAGGAACAAAGCAGCAAAGTGAGGAACAAAGATAATGTTCAATGTATATCCACCCATACTTTGGTCATGAAAGGATAACATGTATGCATGTTCCACTCAAATAAGTCAAACAAGCATAACCACTTTGATTCCGGCATTCACAAATTTGTATCTTTGTGATTATTGCATATTATATTTTTTACTTGTTGGTCTGGGATCAGAATGTGAATTAACACAGTTAAGGAAGTTATGTGTCAACCTCCAAATGATGGAGATACATACGTAAAAAAAAAAATCAAGGCTTTCAAATAACCACCAATCAAATTCACTTTTTATATATACAAGCTGTGCCAGGTTAAATATTGCTTGAATTCTGTCAGCATGCAGACAATCTTATATTGTTAGTGTGCAAGCTGAAGGCCTTGTCTAGCCTGATCTGTCATTACTGCATTGCTAGAGGCTTTTGTGCTAGATAAATAATAATGGTGATAACAGACAGTCCAGTCTAGTGTCTGTTCCCAATTTAAAGTGCGTCAAAATCATGACATGTATTACAAGTGCTAGAGGGGCTAAGTATAGAGGATTCATTTAATAAAATTGGAGCCAAATTGGTCATCCCTTCATTAAATCATCCAATCATTCTGTGACAGGGATGGCAAAATTGCAAATCGTAGTGGACTTGTGCAGTGTGTTAACATGAACATTGCAGACTGATGACAACATAGAGGAACACCATATATCTAAATGTCACATGTTTGACACAATCAATTAAGTACCTTATCTTCAGCAGTCCCATATTTAGGGGACTTCCATACTTAGCAAAAACATTCATCTTCCTGCCTTTTACATACAAGAGGAATGGTAAGCCTCAGATGTCTAAACTGTCTTGTGCTACTAGTTCCATTGGCCTTGGTAACTACTACTTTTCACTTCCTACCTGTTGCTCCAGAGTTAGATTGTAAATATACACTGCAATGATAGTAAATATCTAGTTCTTGACACAGTTATATCTACTCCAAAGCATAAAAATTGAGAAGTGACATTGTATACATCAGATGGTATAGAGATCAAACATTTTTGTTAACATTCTTATCATGGTTGTTTTACAAATCCTTTCTTCAAAATAAATTTTGAATTGGGATGGAATTTACATTTTTTCTCTTCAGTATTTTCTAACTCTTGACACAGAATTCCAGTACCTTTTGCCACTGAATCCCATTAGCCTTGCTAATGATCACACCATGGAACACTGCTGGTGATGTTTCCGATAGAACTATTGCAGATCAGACACAGTCCAAGCTGATTTCAGTGTGTCTGCAAGAAAATATAATGCAGCCATCCTGGTGACCGAACAATAAAAAGTGTGGCTTCTGAAATAATAGAAATAAAATAATAACGGGGCTATCAATATACCTCTCTCTTGAGGACCTCCTTGCAAATCTGAAAAGAAATCAGTTCTGGAACACGTTTATATATGATTGAAACAACAATTCTGTGCCACATGCTTGACAGATTTTCCCATGTCAAATCTTGTATCACATCAAAATTGAAATAATGACATCAGCATTTTAGTACTGATATGTTCATCTAGAATAGAGTTCACCATGTGATTCTGTCTCAATCTCAATGGTTTGAATACAACTGCGTATCACTTTGTTTTAAAAAATATAAATCATAATTGCCCCCCGAGCTCACATAAGTTTCCTTACCTGCGTAAGTCACCAGATGAAATTTGAGCAGAAAAATAAATGCAGCAGCCAGTTGCAATGCTGTCTCTGAAGGTAATACCTTCTTTCACACAACTACATAAGCAAAAAAGGAAATCACAAAACAGCCTCCAAATATATTAGTGATTAAATACAAAGCAAAGAATCAGTAAATAATTTAGTGTGTTGTTATTGCATTTTTAGATATTGCATATAGTTAAAAGGCTGAGTGATGGTCTCATCTGGCTACAGTAACCAATAAAGATTTATATAAAAATATATAAAGCCTGGAATGTCATCCTAAGCAAACAATCTTTTACACCTGAAGGGACAGGGTTTCAAAGTTCCATTGTCACATGGGTGAGGTTATTATTTAGTCAATCCTGCTTGGAACAAACTTATATATCACTCCTGTAATTTTGGAATGTAAAAAAAAACTGCAATTCTGTTTATGAAATGATTAGTCATAAATAAATACCTAGTTTAACAGGGTCTTTATAGTGACCATTGGGGATAGTGTGGGAAGGTGGAGTTGAAATAGAAGATAAACATTGAATGGCAAAGTCGTCTTGAAGGGTCAAATAGCCTGCTCCCGCTCTATTTCATATTACCATTGCGGTGTGCAGCTAACATTTTATTTGTTTTGAAAATCAATTTAACAGTAATTTAAAGAATTATTGAAATATATTGAATTAATCAAAGTTATAGCAGTTTTTGATCAGTATAATTGATGACTCTATAAATTCAAGTCATGATTTCTCCAATAACTCCTCTGAATTGCCTCCTGAACTACATTCTATATAATCCCAACTCATCTAAAAGTCTGCTGTTTATATACTATGGGTTAAAAATTGGCTTGTGCTCAACTTTGGGCGTGGGCCCAGCGACAACCACAAACTGCCGCATTGAAATCTATGAGCAAGAGGACCATGTGGAACCAGCTCACTGGGTATGCCAGACATTCCACAAGGTAATGTGCCAGTCATGAAGAAGACAAAGATCAGCTGGTGGGGTTGCCAACACTGGACCCACTATGAATTGGGGTGGGGGAGAAGGGGGTGGAGTGGTGGGGAGGAAAGATCATGAAGGTTGAGCAGTGGGTTATTTTCTTCTGGCTGTCCCTGGTGGTGCCTTTAAAGACTGCTGGTTCAGCTTTTGACTGCTGTTCATCTGAGAAAACTGACTTCAGTCAGCCACAATCCAATATCCATGCCTGAACTAAGCATTAGGCCTCCAACTGCATAGACAATGAGCCGAATACCTGTTGTAGGCGAGCATCCTGGATGACTACATAGTGACCTAATTGATATGCCTTGCGGAGCAGAGCCAGTATAAACACGTGCCTGCTATATTGGAATGTTTAGAGCACATTATTCGCCTGAAAAACAGCACAGTGTGATCCAATTTCTATGCTTAGATTTTGAATTACTATACAGTTATCTTTGTCAACTTCCAGTCACTCACATCCATTGATGTTTCAACTTCAAATCTTTCATCCTTATTTTCAAGTTCCTCTGTTGACATACTTCACCCTATCTGTGTAATATCTTCCTGTCCTATGTTCCTGTGTCCTCTGCTTTTGCCAGTTCTAGTCGACTGTGTATTCCCCCATCCTTTGCAGAACCATTGGTGGTGAAGTTTTTAGCCAAGATACCCAGCATTCTGTAATTGTCTTCTTAAAATTTTCATCTTGCAAACTTTTCCCTTATCTTCAAAAGCCTCTCAGAGCCTCCCTCTTTAGCCACACCATTTGTTCTCACCCCTGTCATTTCTTCTACTTTTTGCTCATGTCCTCCAATCTCCTCGTAAAGAACAGACCTGAAGCATGAACTCTGTTAATCTGTTTTAGGTGTTGGTTGAAGGATAAATATTGGCCAGGAAACTGGGAGAACACACTTGCTGCTCTTTGAATAATGCCTCAGGATCCATTCTGTCCATCTGAGAGGCCAGACTTGGCCTTAGTTTAATGGTTCATCTGAAGGACAGCACCTTTGATCGTGCTGCACTCCATCAGCACTGCATTGAAGTGTCAAACCCAAGTTTTGTGCTCAAGTCTTTGAAGAAGGACTTTAACCAATTATCTTCTCACACAAAGGCAAGAATGCTATCACTGGGCCGTGGCTGACACCAAATAAATGCAAGTTGTTATTGCAGTAGCATAGATGCTTAACCACACCTACATTTTCCTCCATCTCTGGGCCAGCTGACTATTGTGTTCAGTCTGGCAGGATTGGCCAAAATGTAAACGATAAAAAATTGAGTAACCTGGATAAATTAACTGGGCAAAATAACTTTATGACACAATTTCATTAAATGTTTTAGAAGTATGACACAATAGATTATTCTGTTCAAGAATACATTATATAGCTATGACTATAAATAATTTTGGCGAAAAGCTAGACAAGGAAAAAAAGAACAACAAAGCATCACTTGACTGATAAATTATACATTCCAGGATGTATTCTGCATAACCAATAAACATCAAAACAGTTAAAACAGATCAGACATTGCATTTCTTGTAAACCATCAATTTTAGGACTACATTCAAAGAGGTTTTAAGAAGGGCAAACTACTTGAGACATCTCTGTTGTGAAACAGTAACACAAGTGCCAATTATGATAAAACATCTCTGCTGTTTTTCATTAAAATCTCACTCAGTCAGCAGTATCCCTTTCGATCAAAACTATTGCCTACCTTATTTAAAAGGATATCAGGCATTTAAATATTTATTGGTTTCACTGTATGATTCTTACTGAGCAGGAGAAAAATGTAACATGCTGTACTATATATTAGAACTTGTATAGAGGTAAGCAAGGGAATCAGATTTTTTGCATTTAGCACAGACTGGGGATGTGTAAAACTGATGGCAGTGAAATTCCTCCTTTTGAAAATTTTGGTTTAAAAAATCAGCTGGAGTACAAAACAAGAAATCCCAATTTGTGTTTGCATTTGACTTTAAAATATTCAGTATCTACAAATCTTGGTGCAACTTTGAATTATAATTATTGACAGCCAATCAAAACGATTTTGCTAATTTACAAAAGGATAAGTAACCCTTTACATTTTTAAACCAAATAAACAGCTACTTTCACAGAAATTATGTTAGTCAGGAGAAAGAATTCAAATTATGCAAGGTGCACTCTATGATGTTGATCAAGCTACTTAATTCAGAAACCATTTTATTGTTCTTTGCAATCAAAGGAATAAGAACCACATGAATATTTATATTAATTTCATATATGTGATTTTGAAATGTAGCCAATTAAACCAATTGATATATTTTGGTTTCACTCTGTAGTGTATTAAGAGTTGTCAATCATCTCTAGTAAAATTAGTTTGCGTAAGCTGCCATTTTAAAGTAGACAATTTGGGGGGAATTTTAATCCCCAAGATCTGGTGGGTCGGAAGGTAAAAATTTTTTAATTCTCAAATCCATTTCTAACCTGCCCACTTCCAATTTTAATGGAGGCCATTTAGTGGTGGCTGACCAATCTGCTCTCAGGAGGCAGCTTGGTCACAAAAATCTTTCAAGGAGGCCTAGATTTTTACTGCATTTTTAAAAAAACTCATGGAAGCCTTGCAAAACCCAGCAGTTAAAAGGAGAAAGGTTGGATCCATGAGGCAAGTGTCTTTATTGCACTGTTTGTTGGCCAAGAGGATCAGGAGAGTTTCCTTCAGGCCCACAACATACCTGCATACTATTGAATCCCAGTGATCAGCCAACCCCTACTCCCACCCCATGTCCAATTCACCCCAACCCCTAAGATGACCGACTCCCCTGATGTCCGAACACCTGCAATGTCCTACTGCTTTGTGATGTTCGACACCGCCCCATCCCCTGTAATGTCCAATACACCCCACTCACCTGATATCTGACCACGCACCCCATCCACAACCCCGCCCCCCGCCTCCCCCACCGTAATGTCAGACTTACCTGACCTCTGCTTCCCAGATGCTTTCTCGCCCAACAAGCCTATCAATCTTTCTGGCTGTTGGGCAGGAAACCTGTTGAAAAAATTTTAAAGACATCCTGCAGGACATACAGGAAACCCTTACCACCAGGTTTGCCATCTGAATTTCCTTCCCACTTCCAACCCATCCCCTCATTACCTTCTCAGCCCTGAATAAATATTGGGGCCTTTGCCTTTTTTAGCTGAAGTAATTGATAAGGTCACTGCGGTAACTCAAACTAAATATAACAATGAATATGAACATCGTATTAAAAACTCAAGTATCTAATGCAACTCTCACTTCTTTGAAGGCAGGTTACCTTATGGCATGTACTAAAAACCATCGACATTTTTTTCAGTTACGGACAATTATTAAGTAGATCAACAAAACCCCATAACAATGAATTAGATGCATCAGCTTCTTTCAAATTGCATTTCCTTCCTGTTAGGAACCATTAGAGTCACAAACAAGACTGTCTTTAGAAACTGCATTATTGCATCTGCCCTTCAGCACCGTTTCCAGGATGGATAATGTTGCACATATTATGGGCAATTACACCAAAGCTCCCATCTGTCTGTTGATCAATTTCTAGATCTGTGAGAGCTGGTGCGACTGATTAAACTAGTCTGTTAGTTTATCTCATGTCTCATAGAAATTTCTTTCAGCATATTATAGACAGAGTACCTGAGCATTTCAAATACAACAAAAGTAGTTTCATGATATAGGCTACAAAAAAACCTATTGCTAATCATAAGTTCTTATATATCTCAATGCCATGTCTTTTTTCTTGTAAATATGAAGCCAGATTTATAAATATGGTGTCATATGAAATCACAGAAACCTTTATAATTTTTAAATTAATAAATGACAATGTAATGATGTTACTATAGTCATTTGTTAAGGGGTATTGGTTATTATAAATGTAAAAGTTGTTGCCCAATCAAATTTTGTGTCACATCGGGTGCAGTTGTACTTCTACTTTTGCATCGATGTGAAATGGCTTTGGCTGAGCATTGTCATCAAAATAAATGGCAGTGCAATTGTGGAATGAGCTTGTTGATCCGACTCCCAAGTGGACAAAAATGAGAGCTGAAAGTCCGACTCAGTTGCGTAGCATCCTTCTGTCTGGACTTTGCAGAAATGCAGTCTATCCAAACTTATTCATTGCTGCATTTAAAAAGTGAGCAAATGGTCCACTGTACAAATTACTTTTCAATGTTTTTAGTCTTAGAAGAGCTGCAACACTCTTTCTACTTTCTTGTAATATTATCAAAAGCCACCTTTGCAGTAGAACTCTGTATATGCCTCTAAGTATGCATACACAAAGCTCGTTTGTCATTAAGCTCATGGCAAAATGTAGGCAGGTGTATAACTTGGATCTCCAGCTGTATATCACATTTGACAGATACTGGCCTAAGGCTGATGCCTTGGAAGGATGGAGCAAGTTACTGTATGACCTCACAAGGGTGCTTCCCTTCCATGTCTTGTGCAGTAGTTTCGGGTCATGGAATGGACTTACCAAAGGGGAAAGGGACAAGGGTTAGCAGGCAATGGGAAAATTAAGCAGTAGCAGAGGAGTGGCAGAGCAATGCTGTACCAGGTTGTCATGCTTAAGGAAAGATAGCAAGTAAGAAAAATAGGCATGATACCTGCTGTACTTGGCTCCAGCCCTGCCATCCACAATTTTTTTTTCTTTCATGGGATATGAGCGTCGCTGGCAAGGCTAGCATTTGTTGCTCATCCCTAATTGCCCTTGAGAAGATGGTGGTGTGCCACCTTCTTGAACTGCTGCAGTCCATCTGGTTTAGGTACACCCAAATTGCTGTTAGGAAGGGAATTCCGGGTTTTTGACCGAGCCACAATAAAGGATTGGCAATGTAGTTCTAAGTCAGGATGGAGTGCAGCTTGGAGGTAACTTGCAGGTGGTGATGTTCCACTGCATCTAGTACCCTTGTTCTTCTAGGCAACAGAGCTGGTGGGTTTGGAAGGTGCTGTCGAAGGAGCCTTGGCATGTTGCTGCAGTGCATCTTGTATATGGTATATACTGCTGCCACTGTGCTCCGGTGGTGGAGGGAATGAATGTTTAAGGTGATGGCAGGAGTGACGATCAAAGCAGGCTGCTTTGTCCTGGATGGTGTTGAGCTTTATGAGTGTTGTTGGAGCTGCACTCATCTAAGCAAGTGGAGAATATTCCATCACATTCCCTACTTGTGCCTTGTAGATGGTGGACAGGCTTTGGTGAGTCAGGAGGTGAATTACTCGCCCCAGAATTCCCAGCCTCTAACCTGCTGTTGTAGCCACAGTACTTACATGGCTGGTCCAGTTCAGTTTCTGGTCATTGGTAACCCCCAGGATGTTGATAGTGAGGTAGTGGGGGATTCAGCGATGGTAATTGCATTGAATGTCAAGGGCTGATGGTTGGATTCTCTCTTGTTGGAGATGGTCATTGCCTGGCACTTGTGTGGCACGAATATTACTTGCCACTTATCAGCCCAAGTCTGAATGTCATCCAGTTCTTGCTGCATGTGGACATAGACTGCTTCAGTATCTGAGGAGTTGCAAATGGTACTGAACACTGTGCAATCATCAGTGAGCATTCCCACTTCTGACCTTATGATGGAGGGAGGGTCATTGATGAAGCAGCTGATAATGATTGACCTAGGACATTACGCTGAGGAATTCCTGCAGTCATGTCCTGGAAATTAGATGTTTGGCCTCCAACAACCACAACAATCTTCCTTTGTGATAGGTGTACTCTAACCAGTGGAGATTTTTCCCCCTCATTCCCATTGACTTCAATATTGCTAGGGCTCCTGAATGCCACACTCTGTCAAATATTGCCTTGATGTCTAGGGCAGTCACTCTCACCTCACCTCTGGAATTCAGCTCTGCTGCCCATGTACAGCCGAAGGCTGTGATGAGGTGTGGAGTTGAGTGGCCCTGGAAGAACCCAAACTGAGCATCAGTGAGCAGTTTATTGCTATGTAGGTGCCATTTGATAGCACTGTCGACAACACCTTTCATTGCTTTGCTGATGATCGAGAGTAGACTGATAGAGTGGTAATTGGCCGGATAGGATTTGTCCTGCTTTTTCTGGACAGGATATACCTGGGCAATTTTCGATATTATCGGGTAGATGCCAGTGTGGTGGCCGTACTTGAACAGCTTGGCTAAGGCCACTGCTAGTTCTGGAGCACGTCTTCAGTACTATGATGGGATGTTGTCAGAGCCCCATAGCCTTTGCTGTATCCAGTGCCTTTGGCCATTTCTTGATATCGCATGGAGTGAATCAAACTGGCTGAAGGCTTGTATCTGTGATCCTGGGGACCTCAGGAGGAGGCCAAGATGGATCATCGACTTGGCACTTCTGGCTGAGGATGGTTACAAATGCTTCAGCCTTGTCTTTTGCATTGACGTGCTGGGCTTCCCCATCACTGAGAATGGGGATGTTTGTGGAACCTCCTCCTCTGGTTAGTTTAATTGTCCACCACCATTTACGACTGGATGTGGCAGGACTGCAGAGCTTAGATCTGATTCGTTGGTTGTGGGATCGTTGGTTGTGGCGTCCACTGTTTAGCATGCAAGTAGTCCTTTGCTGTAGCTTCACTAGGTTGGCACCTCATTTTTAGGTATGCCTGGTGCTGCTTCTGGCATGCTTTCCTGCACTCTTGACTGAACCATTGAAATTCTCCTGCTGCCTGCCCCAGTTATTTCCAATGCTTCCTTATCTATTTGAGTGAGAGCTTGAATAAAGGCTGGCCCTTCCCTTGTTCTGGTTCTCTCTCTCTTTTTTTATCATGAGACAGCTTGCCTAGAAGATAGAGTGAGAGTGAGTTAGTGTGTGGTCCATGAAAGGGTTGTGCAGATGTGTGAAGTTATTTCGTATAGTGAGCATGCTGAAAGGGAGAAGCAGCAAGTTGTGAGCAGCATTGGGAGATGGTAATAATAAAACAAAGTGACTAAAATGTTAATAGGAGAGTAAAATGCTTTCCAGTTGTTGCCAGGTAAAAACAGAATGCTATTTGTGGCTGTTCTAAGCACAGCAGCAGATGAGTGCGTGATTAAAATCAAAAGAAAGAAATTTGTTTGTGTAGTACTGCTTCTAGTGGGGCTGTGCAGACTTATGTTGATTCCCTGAGAATCAAGCAGTGGCACAGGCCACTACCTGTCTAGAATGCATGGCTTTCTTCATTTGATATTGCCCCCCAAGGAATCAAGGTAATTTGTGTAGAAGTGGCATTATGCAAACTAACTTTTCCCCCATAGAATCTTACAGCACAGGAAGAGGTCATTTGGCCCATTGTGCCTGTGCTGGTTCTTTGAAAGCTGCCCAATTAGCTCTATTCCCTTGCTTTTTCCCCATAGCTCTGCAAGTGTTTGTTTTTCAAGTGTATATCCAATTCCCTTTTGAAAGCTACTATTGCATCTGTTTCCATCACCCTTTCAGGCAGTGTATTCCAGATGATAGCAATTCAGTGCATTAAAAAAAAATCTCTTCATCTCCTCCTGGTTCTTTTGCCAATCATCTTAAATCTCGTACTTCTGGTTATTGACCCTCCTGCGAATGAAAACAGTTTCTCCCTTTCTATTCTATCTAAACTCCTCATAATTTTGCACACCCCTATTAAATCTTCCCTTAACCTTCTCTGCTCTAAAAAGAACAATCTCAGCTTCTCTAGTCTTTCCACATAGCTGCTCCAGCATTTACCTGGACACCCTTCTGTCAGCTGTGGGGCAGTCTTCAGATCTTCATCTGCTCAACCAAGAATTGCACCACTGTTTCGCTGAAACTGGACTCCTTTACAGGAGAAATCTGTCACGGAATGTTCGTAGAATTGCACCAAAATATTTTTTTCAAATTTAGTGGACTCTTTGCTTTAAGAAGTGCAAGCTCTCTTTAAATAGGCACACGCCTGCTGGAAATTCCTCCCTCCCAAGTGGCGATCTGCCAATCAATGCTACCAACTAATGGCAGCTTGCCTATGAGATTTATATGAGGCCTGACCATCAAAATGGTTCGTTGCTTTTGCAACTGACATTGGGTGAGTTTCCCAAAAACTCCACCAGCATCGACCTGATTTTCACCACATGTGTAAATTCTCTGTGAAAGCTATTATTGTATCTGCTTCCACCACCCTTTCAGGCAGTGTATTCCAGATGATAGTAACTCAGTGCATTAAAAAAAAACTCTTCATCTCCCCCGGTTCTTTTGCCAATTATCTTAAATATGGGACCTCTGGTTAGTGGCTCAGATTGTGAAGTTTGATCACTGTTGGTTATGTCGATGTTTCATGTTATTACAGTAAAAAAAAACACATCAATTACTGGTTTAGCACAATTGGGATAAGCACTTTGCTATGACCAGGTGAGAAAGGTGTCTAGGGGTCCCTTTTAGTTTTCATCTTGTCTTGTTGTAACAGGATTTTGTTTAAACACATTATGTTTTGAGCTCCACCTTGGTGAATCCTTGTTCACTTTCCAATTATAAGGCAAAAAAATGAGCCTAAATAGGCTTTCTTAAGTTTAAAAAAGAAAAGTGAAATTTATTAAAGCTTAAACAAACTCTAATTCAGGTAACGCCTACGGATACACGCCGTGCCCCACGCTAGCATGCATACAGGTTGAGCGAGTGGGCAAACGCATGGCAGATGCAGTATAATGTGGATAAATGTGAGGTTATCCACTTTGGTGGCAAAAACAGAAAGGCAGATTATTATCTGAACAGTGATAGATTGGGAAAGGGGGAGGTGCAGTGAGACCTGGGTGTCTTTGTGCATCAGTCGCTAAAGGTAAGCATGCAGATGCAGCAGGCAGTTAAGGCAGCAAATGGTATGTTGGCCTTCATAGCGAGAGGATTCGAGTACAGGAGCAAGGATGTCTTGCTACAATTATACAAGGCCTTGGTGAGACCACATCTGAAGTATTGTGTGCAGTTTTGGTCTCCTTATCTGAGGAAGGATGTTCTTGCTATGGAGGGAGTGCAGCGAAGGTTCACCAGACTGATTCCTGGGATGGCAGGACTAATGTATGATGAGAGATTGGGTCAATTAGGCTTGTATTCGCTAGAGTTTAGAAGAATGAGAGGAGATCTCATAGAAACCTACAAAATTCTAACAGGACTGGACAGACTAGATGCAGGAAGGATGTTCCCGATGGTGGGGGAGTCCAGGACCAGGGGTCACAGTCTAAGGATAAGGGGTAAGCCATTTAGGACTGAGATGAGGAGAGATTTCTTCACCCAGAGAATGGTGAACCTGTGAAATTCTCTACCACAGAAAGCAGTTGAGGCCAAATCATTAAATATATTCAAGAAAGAGTTAGATATAGTTCTTAGGGCTAATGGGATCAAGGGTTACGGGGAGAATGCGGGAACAGGTTACTGAGTTTGGATGATGAGCCATGATTGTATTGAATGGTGGAGCAGGCTCGAAGAGCTGAATGGCCTACTCCTGCTCCTATTTTTCTATGTTTCTATGAGTGATATGCACATGCAAATAGAGACAGAAAAGAGCAGAAGAAAAATAAAGTAGAGAGGTTTGAGGCAATATCAGAAGAGCATCTTGTTACTGTGCTTTGAGCTCACTGTAATCCTTTTTTAGGTAGTTCTTGCTTGGAGGTACTTCTTGCTTTTCGTTGGGGCCTGATATTCTTCTTAAACCTTGTTCGCTGTAGGATACTTTTCTCTCTTGGGGTTCATGTGTCTTCAATGGGTTCCGAAGCTGGTGAGAATGAGATGAGAGCAGACAGAAGAGAGGTCTTTTTAGTCCAGGGGCAAACAGCTCTCTGAGTTTTAAAACTCTGTGGCAAATTAAAAATCAAAAAACTCCAACAGTCAGTCATGTGACTAAACTGGTCTGACCACGTCTTCTGTGTATTGGGGGAGCAGGGACTGGTTCCTTTGTTCCGACACTGCCTGTTAGTATGAAAAAAAGGTCTTTCCGGCAAGGGGCCTGGCAATTCATTGTGATAGGCCCTCTTTTCTTCCCAGCAACAATTTTATTTTTTAATGTTCATGTGGCAAAATATGTGTCTCATTTTTGGCAGGTGGGGGCCTGCATGACATGGTTTCTTTTCATGGGAGTACCTAGAGACAGTGATGGACATCACCTCAGATCCCCAATATTTGTTTTGGCTGCTTATATGTTGCATCCCTCCCTCTCATCAAAGGACATGTTTTCTGTCTCTGCTTGCTTTCTTTCTGCACAATACCATACACACATTTATAACTGAATGAAGCAGTGGAGTAGAAAGTGGGCTGCATTCCTTAAATGCCAAAGAATATTCTTCAGCTCCTCATTTGGACTGTCCATTAAAACAATTTCCTAGTTATGTATTGTCATGCTAGGCCCCCACCTGTCAAGAATGAAGCACGCTAATTTTGTCATGAACATTGGTTTTTAAACAATTACTGGAGTGGACTTGTTAAACAGATCAGCCATGGCTGGAAAGTACATTTGTATATTAACAGACAGTGTTCGGAAGGACAAAGCAGCCATTCCCTGACACATTCAACCCACAATGGACTTTTAATCACCAGACGTTGAAGGTGGGGTAGCTCGCATTCCAGGTTGACTGCTAAGATGACTGAATACACAAACGGACATGGTCAAATCAGCTAGTCACATGACTAGCCTGCTGGGCAACCTGAGTTTTTTGAATTTGTACAAACAGTTTGGGCAGAAAGCAGAATGTTCCTGGACTGGAGAAGATCTCTCCTGTCTGCCTGCTCCCATCTCTTTCTCACAAGCCTCTGACTCCACTGAAGACACATGGACCCCAAGAGAGAAAAGTATCCTACAGCAAACAAGGTTTAAGAAGAATACTGGGCCCCAGTGAAAAGCAAGATCCACCGACAATCAAGGAATCTACAGTGAGCTTGAAGAACTGTAACAAAAACTCTTCAGATCTTGCCTCAGACTTTTCCACTTCATTTCTTCTGCTCGATTCTGTCGCTATCTGCATGTGTGTATCGTGTATGCATGCTAGTGTGGGGCACGGCATGTATCCGTAGGTGCCAACTGAATTAGAGTTTAAGAACAAAGAACAAAGAACAGTACAGCACAGGAATAGGCCATTCGGCCCTCCAAGCCTGCGCCGATCTTGATGCCTGCCTAAACTAAAACCTTCTGCACTTCCGGGGTCCGTATCCCTCTATTCCCATCCTATTCATGTATTTGTCAAGATGCCTCTTAAACGTCTCTATGGTACCTGCTTCCACCACCTCCTCCGGCAACAAGTTCCAGGCACTCACCACCCTCTGTGTAAAGATCTTGCCTTGCACATCCCCTCTAAACCTTGCCCCTCTCACCTTAAACCTATGTCCCCTAGTAACTGACTCTTCCACTCTGGGAAAAAGCTTCTGACTATCCACTCTGTCCATGCCGCTTATAACTTTGTAAACCTCTATCATGTCGCCCCTCCACCTCCGTCGTTCCAGTGAAAACAATCTGAGTTTCCAACCTCTCCTCATAGCTAATGCCCTCCAGACCAGGCAACATCCTGGTAAACCTCTTCTGTACCCTCTCCGAAGCCTCCACGTCCTTCTGGTAGTGTGGCGACCAGACTTGCATGCAATATTCTAAGTGTGGCCTAACTAAAGTTCTGTACAGCTGCAGCATGACTTGTCCATTTTTATACTCTATGCCCCGACCGATGAAGGCAAGCATGCCGTATGCCTTCTTGACTACCTTATCCACCTGCGTTGCCACTTTCAGTGACCTGTGGACCTGTACGCCTATATCTCTCTGCCTGTCAATACTCCTAAGGGTTCTGCCATTTACTGTATACTTCCCACCTGCATTAGATCTTGCAAAATGCATTACCTCACATTTGTCCAGATTAAACTCCATCTGCCATTTCTCTGCCCAAGTCTCCAACCGATCTATATCCTGCTGTATCCTCTGACAATCCTCATCACTGTCCGCAACTCCACCAACCTTTGTGTTGTCCGCAAACTTACTAATCAGACCAGCTACATTTTCCTCCAAATCATTTATATATACTACAAACAGCAAAGGTCCCAGCACTGATCCCTGCGGAACACCACTAGTCACATCCCTCCATTCAGAAAAGCACCTTTCCACTGCTACCCTCTGTCTTCTATGACCGAGCCAGTTCTGTATCCATCTTGCCAGCTCCCCTCTGATCCCATGTGACTTCACCTTTTGTATCAGTCTGCCATGAGGGACCTTGTCAAAGGCTTTACTGAAGTCCATATAGATAACATCCACTGCCCTTCCTTCATCAATCATCTTTGTCACTTCCTCAAAATACTCAATCAAATTAGTGAGACACGACCTCCCCTTCACAAAACCATGCTGCCTCTCGCTAATAAGTCCATTTGTTTCCAAATGGGAGTAAATCCTGTCCCGAAGAATCCTCTCTAATAATTTCCCTACCACTGACGTAAGGCTCACCGGCCTATAATTTCCTGGATTATCCTTGCTACCCTTCTTAAACAAAGGAACAACATTGGCTATTCTCCAGTCCTCTGGGAGCTCACCTGTAGCCAATGAGGATGAAAAGATTTCTGTCAAGGCCCCAGCAATTTCTTCCCTTGCCTCCCTCAGTATTCTGGGGTAGATCCCATCAGGCCCTGGGGACTTATCTACCTTAATGCTTTGCAAGACACCCAACACCTCCTCCTTTTTGATAATGAGATGTCTGAGACTATCTACACTCCCTTCCCTATGCTCATCATCCACCAAGTCCTTCTCTTTGGTGAATACTGATGCAAAGTACTCATTTAGTACCTCGCCCATTTCCTCTGGCTCCACACATAGATTCCCTTCTCTGTCCTTGAGTGGGCCAACCCTTTCCCTGGTTACCCTCTTGCTCTTTATATACGTATAAAAAGCCTTGGGATTTTCCTTAATCCTGTTTGCCAATGACTTCTCACAACCCCTTTTAGCCCTCCTGACTCCTTGCTTAAGTTCCTTCCTACTGTCTTTATATTCCTCAAGGGATTCGTCTATTCCTAGCCTTCCAGCCCTTACGAATGCTTCCTTTTTCTTTTTGACGAGGCTCACAATATCCCGCGTTATCCAAGGTTCCCGAAACTTGCCAAACTTTTCCTTCTTCCTCACAGGAACATGCTGGTCCTGGATGCTAATCAACTGACATTTGAAAGACTCCTACATGTCAGATGTTGATTTACCCTCAAACAGCCGTCCCCAATCTAAATTCTTCAGTACCTGCCTAATATTGTTATAATTAGCCTTCCCCCAATTTAGCACCTTCACCCGAGGACTACTCTTATCCTTATCCACAAGTATCTTAAAACTTATGGAATTCTGGTCACTGTTCCCGAAATGCTCCCCTACTGAAACTTCGACCACCTGGCCGGGCTCATTCCCCAATACCAGGTCCATTACGGCCTCATCCCTAGTTGGCCTAGCTACGTATTGTTTCAAGAAGCCCTCCTGGATGCTCCTTACATATTCTGCCCCATCCAAGCCCCTAGCACTAAGTGAGTCCCAGTCAATATAGGGGAAGTTAAAATCACCCACCACTACAACCCTGTTATCTTTACATCTTTCCAAAATCTGTCTACATATCTGCTCCTCTACCTCCCGCTGGCTGTTGGGAGGCCTGTAGTAAACCCCCAACATAGAGACTGCACCCTTCCTATTCCTGAGCTCCACCCACATTGCCTCGCTGCATGACCCCTCCGAGGTGTCCTCCCGCAGTACAGCTGTGATATTCTCCTTAACCAGTAATGCAACTCCCCCACCCCTTTTACATCCCCCTCTATCCCGCCTGAAGCTTCTAAATCCTGGAACATTTAGCTGCCAATCCTGTCCTTCCCTCAACCAAGTCACTGTAATGGCAACAACATCATAGTTCCAAGTACTAATCCAAGCTCTAAGTTCATCTGCCTTACCTGTTATACTTCTTGCATTGAAACAAATGCGCTTCAGACCACCAGTCCCGCTGTTCAAGTTTAGTAAATTTCAGCTTTACTTCTTTAAACCTAAGAAAGCCTATTTGTGCTGGTTTCTTTGCCTTATAATTGGAAAGCAGTGAACATGGATTCACCGAGCTGAAAACACAGTGTGTTTAAAATTAAATCCTGTTACATTAAGGCTGAAAGGGAAGCCTAGACCTCTTTCTCACCTGGTCCTAACAGTATAAACAATAAGGTTATCACTCTGTAAAATATGATGTTGCATGCTACTCAACTGCCTTAGTTTTTAAGTCTCCTGGAAAATAATACCACCCAGTTTTTTAAACTGAAACTATTATGACAGTTTATAAAAATGCTCGGCTTTATATGTAATTAACAGCTATAGAAATTGCAATACTGTTTCTCACAGATCAATTTTATGAAGCATAATGAAGTGGCCCCTATGGCATGACATATGATTCAGTGATATAAATGTGAAATTGCTGTTTAAGTTTAATTCTAAACAGTTGTGAATCAAGAATATCATGATTCATTTTGAAACATTCTTCAAATAATGAGCATTTATTTTCCAATGTCTCTTAATTAATCCAGTGTCAGTCTTCATTATTAGTAAAGCCCACAGGTACTGTAACTATACCAATTTAGTGAAGCAGTTGCTGCAGATAAGTTGTCACAGATCTCATTAAGCCAACTAAAACACTATGTGAAATAGGTCAGGCAAAATACGACACATATTGTGCGTGTGCATCATCGAAAGAAGTGATTAAATCTCGTTTGTGTCTAAAACCAAATTAAAATAACCATTAAACAAGTATTAAAGATGCTACAATATGTGCTGAAGTAATTTAACCTTAATGGAAAAACTCTGAACATTTCTATATTTAAGACAAGCAATTGCACAGAGCAGGATTAAACAGGCATGCTTTTGCCTGTAGAAGAAACAACAGAATTAATAAATTCCAATTGATTAAAATATACCTTTAAGACTCAGTTTACTGTAAAATATTAGATGGAAGTTTGGTATACACAACATCAAGCATTATAAAAGATATTGGCCGTGAAATTTGGCTCTGTAGAGCCTGGTCTTACGACACTACTAGTGCCATTTTGCCTCTAAAATGGCATCCACAGTGCACATGCTCACTTCTGGTGCTACCTGCACCAAATACCATTTTGGTGAGGGCATTCGTGCGCACACAGGAAGCATCTGTCGGAAATATGCAGAATAGGCAGAGCGTGACGTCAATCAGCTGATTTAACGCTAGCTCAGTGCTCCAGCTAATGCCCTTTCTTAACCTCGCACTGCTGTACATGGGTTCAGGAACAGAGAAGACCCCACTGACCAGTGCTAATTAAAAGGGATCATTAACTAGTTTCAGGTTAGCTGCTGATTGATTTCTACTGCTTTTCCCGTAATTGTTGAAATGTTTGGTCATTTCCAATGTCTTCACATCCCATTCATTACAAAGATATTGCAGGTGGAAACAAAAAAGGATGCAGAGCATTGGCGATGAGGATTGATGGGATCTCCTGGGTGACGTGGGACTGAGTCAAGATGGGCTATTGCGAACATCAATGATGAGGGTTCCCCATAAGGTGAGGCATCACAGGAGGTGGCCAGGGCCCAAAGTACCCATTGGTTATTTCACGCTCTGACAGCCAGTGCTGGAAAAACAACAACCTGGAGAGGTAAGAATTCTGCTTAAAGTATCGTCACAGGAAAATTTTTGCACAATTACTAATACTATGAACTTTAGAAAAGCTTTGCACAATCGTTATACACAGCTGTATAATTGACTTATTTAATATGGTGTGGCGTAAATCCAGGAAATTCTCTATTGTCATTCCCTGCAATGGTAGGCGGAGCAATGATAATGAACTTACCTCGGTGTAAGCGAATATATCAGCAAAGTGGCACAAAAGTCCAGGAATATTGATGCTATGTAATTAATGGGATAACTTGGCCAAAAGTATGAATCCTTCCGCTTCCAGTTTGAGATACATTCTGGCACAAGTCATCAACACTCTGCAGTCTAGCAAGCAGTATGTGCTCATCGCTATGCATGCTGTAGGTGAGCCATCCTTCCAGTAGTATGCAGCACCAGCACAAGCATCTCTGATTAAAGTTCAAGCTGGTGACATTCAGGTTCTAGGCTCCACCACCTACAATAGGAGCTCTGAGGCTCTAGTCACATTACCAATTCCCTACAGTCTGCTTTCCTGCAGATAAGCAGAAGGCTCATAGTCGTACAAATGACACACTGTTGCTTTCTCTAGTGATCTGCTCAATAAGATTTCTAGTAGCTGCATGGATCTTATTGTAGGCCTGCTCTGTGTCTGAATCTGGCTTGCTGACAGGAATCATGAGCCGTGTCTGTATGGGATATCCCTTGTCGCCAGGTAGCCTGATCTGACACCTGGATAGAATAGAGGTGAAACAGATGACTCGCACAATACAAGAACATCATTACCTGCTGCCAGGAAACTGGGCACAGACCTGCATTATGTGCTGCCCATGGTCGAAACTGAGCTGTACATTGATGGAGCGGAATCCTGTTCTGTTGAGGAAGATGCCAGATTGGTGATGGGTAACACATGGGGAAATGCAAGTACAGCCAGTGGCCCCTTGGACCCTGGGAAGCATGCAATGCCTGCAAAGTCTAATTCTCCACTTGGTCCTTTGGGAAGGAGATGTGTGTTCCTCACAGTGTAGACAGTTGATCACATCCCTGATACAGTGGTGTTCAGCTAACTGAGATGTCACTTATGGAGCCTGGAACAGAGTAAAAATTAAGGGCCATGGTTACCTTGACAACCAAAGACAGTGCTGTCTATGCTCTGGTTTGGGGCTCCAGTTGTGGCTGCAGCTGGTGACAGACCACTGGTAACAGCTTTTTTGTTGAAGCCCAGATGCCTAACACAGTACCCCTCAGTCAGGCTGAGACTCTGCTGTGTCTATGGTCTCCTGCCTGTACTTCTTCCAGGTGATCATGTCATCACCTGTCTTCTTTGTTGCTACCCTTCCTCTTATAACCCCATAGACAGACTCTACAGATCACCTATGAATGGCAGGCAAGCAGTCTCGCATCAGCAAACTTTAGTTCCTGGAGCTCACACGTCTGTTGTGGAACAGAGAAACTGGAAACAAAAAATGCCAGAGGTTAACCAATATCGTAAAAGCTCAAAGCATTACCTAAACTGTATGGAAGGGATCAACCCTTTAAATAGTATTCCTTCGATGTTCTTCCTGACTACTGGCAACATAAATTACTGAGCGAGTTTATCACGAGTCCAGTGTTTTGGCAGACCAACTCCACCACAGTGTCCTTTATTGGTTGTTCTACGTACATACGAACATACGAATTAGGAGCAGGAGTCCACTGGGCTCCTCGAGCCTGCTGCACCATTCAATAAGATCATAACCCTTGGGAGAAGGGCTGGGAGGTGGGGGGGTGGGGCCCATATAATCGTGAGGGAAGGTGGGGGTGGAGTTCCCGTTGCCTTCATGACACCATGCGATTTTGTTGAAGGCAAGGAAGGCCAAAGATGGGCCTTCCTGCCCAAGGCCAATAGAGGCCCTTGAGTAGCCAACTAATAGCCATTTAAGGGCCTTTTTCTGCTGCCGCTGGTATTTTACCAGTGGTTGGTGGGAGCCCCACCATGTGGGGAGGTCGCCCAGTAAAACAAGGCAGTCTCCCTGGTGGCTGCGGGGGAGCCTCCTCTGTGGGCTGTGGCCCATGGAGGGCTCCCGGCGGCAAAGGCCGCCCCTTCACAAACAAACCCCCCCCCAGCCCTCAACGACCACCCTTACCCCCTCCCCTGGCTGGGGCCTGCCTGACTGGCCCCGGCAAGCCGACTACACTTACCTGGGGTCAGGACCTCCAGCGCTGGTGCTGGTCCCAGGCCTCCTGTAGTACCAGCAGTGGCCACTGCTCCTGGTGGGATTGCTGATACTACACAGCTGCCAGCCCTCTGATTGGCCGGCAGGTCTAGGGGGCGCGATCCACATCCTTAAAGGGACAGGGACACCAATGGCAGGATGCTAAGTGGCAGCCTGCAATGGAATTCGGTCAAGGGTCCAAAGCAAGGCCGAAGCAGTGTCGCACATGCCTTCCAGCCTGTCACAGGGACCCCTGCCATCAAGATAAAATTCAGCCTTTTGGGTACAGCAAGCACATATGCCACTGCCATAAAGGACCTTTGGGCACTGGTTTCATGCCAGAAAATGGACTTGGCACAATCCAATTTCGAGGTCACCAACCTTTAGATTCAGTTCACCTTTAGAAAAACATCAAACTGAATTCAACAACTTCAGTGTAAAAATTTGAAATGAAAATACTACTACTTTTAATGGCATTTCCAACTGAATCTTACAAAAGATCCATCTCATAACCATCAAAAATAATAACTGCTAATGCAGTGGGTTAGCAAACAGTTCTCTCTTCTATGCAGCTGAGTTTGAATTCAGAACAAATGAGTGGAATAAAAGTTGCCTCTCTGACAGCTGTAATTGTCCCAAGTAAAGTGTGTTTATATAATCTGACCCCAGTCTGAGTAGGAACAAATGCAAAGTGCAAAACTGTCTATAATCTCTCACTGATGATGCTCAAAGGGCAGTCTAACATTGATATTCTACAAGATAAAATTCATACAGCTGTAGTGGATGGGTGCTCTTCTGATTGTGCTTGAGGTACATTGTTGTGGACGGAGCTTTAATCTGCATTTGAGCTTTGCTACATCTGATTGGTGATCACGTAATGCTGATGCCAAGTGCTCAAAGTGAGGATGTCATTGTTTTCTACTTCTACTTTGACCACCCAATGTCAGCATCAAGCATTCTTAGGTCAGTTATAACAGAGCTCAATAAGTGGTAGCCCACCCACGCGGACTGCATGCCAAGAACCACCGCAATCTCAAGAGTGGCGTCTCATTTAAATAGCTGGGGAGGCCCACCCCTCCCACTCGCATGGAGGAGGCGTGCTGTCCGTCCCTGGCAATGGCGTCAGCTGCCTGTGTGCAGGCGCCATTTTTTAAGGGCAGCCAGCCCTGCCGCTCAATTTAAATTTTTAAAGTCCTACCCCCCAAAATTAAATAAATTTTCAACGCCCCTTTCCCAATCCCCCGCCATAACAATTACAATAACTATTTTCCCTTTCTCCCAAAACACTTACCGATTACATCTAACATCCCCCCACCAAAATTGCACAAGGTTTAAGATTCAACCATTCCCACCATCCCCAATACATATATTTGACCCTGTTCCACCACGGTCCCCCCACCCCTGCACTGCCAAACTCACTCCACCCCTCTCTGCACCCGTGTGGCGCTGCAATTCTCCAGATTGGGATCTGAAGGTGTGGGAGTGCTGGCCGCCACGCCAAACATCACGGTGAGCCCTCTAGATTGCGAGTAAATCCATGTAAATTTATTTTATTCATTTGAACATTTAAATTGCGGCCCCATCGCCCAGTGGCAGGGGGTCTGTCACGGAGAGTACCCGGCCAGGCCCTCCCGGCCGGCCTCATCTGGAGCCAGCTTCCGGACCCCCCCTACCACCACCCCACCCACCCCCCCAACATGGAAACAGACGCCTGGAGAACTTAATCAAGCCCAAAATATCTTAACTCAAATTTGAGCAGAACACATCTGTTAAACACCAAAAAGCTTGTTCTCAAAGGATGATGCTGGAGCCAATATTTACTCAATTTCACATTTATTGTGCAGAGAAAAAGGATTACAAACATGTAGCTCCTCACTCAAACCCTCCCCCAGTCTCAGTGAGTGTCTGCTTCGCAGTGCTCAACTAAGACCCCAATTAATACCATTCACCTGCATACAATCAAACCATTGATACAGAATTAAGAATGGAATCTGTTTTTTTTACAATACAACTTGGATTAACATGTTCAAAGACATCTCAAAATAAATTCCATATTGGGTACAAAGTATTACATTGAGAGACAACCCTCCTCTAGAACCCCTAACAATTTCTTTGTACTAGCATTTCTTTTTGTGAAATAATCGGACAGCTGATGACTTGGATGTCAATGTGGATTTACAAAAGGGAAATCATGCTTGACAAATATATTGGAATTTTTTGAGCATGTAACGAGAATAGATAAGGGAGAACCAGTGGACATGGTGTATTTGGACTTTCAAAAGGCTTTCGATACAGTCCCACATGAGAGATTAGTGTGCAAAATTAAAGCACATGGGATTGGGGGTAAGGTACTGAATGGATAGAAAACTGTTTGGCAGACAGGAAACAAAGAGTAGGAATATTTGGGTCTTTTTCCGAGTGGCAGGCAGTGACTACTGGGGTCCCGCAGAGATCAGTGCTAGGATTCCAGCTATTCACAATATATATTAATGATATTGATGAGGGAATTAAATATAATATATCCAAGTTTGCAGACAACACAAAGCTGGGGGGAGTGGGAGCTGTGAGGAGGATGCAGAGAAGCTCCTGTGTGATTTGGACAGGTTGAGTGAGTGGGCAAATACATGGCAGATGCAGTATAATGTGGCTAAATGTGAGGCTATCCACTTTGGTGGCAAAAACAGAAAGGCAGATTATCTGAACGGTGATAGATTGGGAAAGGGGGGAGGTGCAGCGAGACCTGGGTGTCCTTGTGCACCAGTTGCTGAAGGTAAGCATGCAGGTGCAGCAGGCAGTTAAGAAGGCAAATGGTATGTTGGCCTTCATAGCGAGAGGATTCGAGTACAGGAGCAAGGATGTCTTGACAAATAGAACCCCATATCCACTGCCTCTACAAGACCCAGAGTTTCCGCAGCACGTTTAGTGAGGTGGTCACACCGCAGGTAATGGCTGCACAGGCAGAAAAGGGATGGGTGACCACCAGATGGAATAGTAGGCGCAGACAGGTAGTGCAGGAGTCCCCTGTGGCCATCCCCCTCTCAAACATATATACCGCATTGGATACTGTTGAGGGGGGATGACCTCCCAGGGGAAAGCAGCAACAGCCAAGTTCGTGGCACCACGGAGGGCTCTGCTGCACAGCAGGGGAGGAAAAGGGGTGGAAGAGCTATAGTGATAGGGAATTCTATCATAAGGAGTGCAGATAGGCATTTCTGTGGCCACAGACGAGACTCCAGGATGGAATGTTGCCTCCCTGGTATTAGGCTCAAGGATGTCTCGGAGCAGCTGCAGGACTTTCTGAAAGGGGAGGGTGAGCAGCCAGAGGTCGTGGTCCATATTGGTACTAACGACATAGGCAGGAAGAGAGATGAGGTCCTGCAAAGTGAATATAGGGAGTTAGGCAGAAGGTTAAAAAGCAGAACCTCGAGGGTTGTAATCTCAGGATTACTCCCTCTGCCACGTGCTAGTGAGGGTAGGAATAGGAGAATAAGGCAAATGAATGCGTGGCTGAAGAGCTGGTGTAGGCGGGAGGGCTTCAGCTACTTGGATCATTGGGATCTCTTCTGGTGCAGAGGTGACCTGTACAAGAGGGACGGGTTGCATCTGAACTGGAAGGGGACCAATATCCTTGTGGGGAGGTTTGCTAGTACTACTCGGGAGGGTTTAAACTAGTCCGGCAGGGGGGTTGGACTCAAAATAGTAGTCTCTCCAATGAGATAGTTGAGGCAAATGTAGAGGTTAAAGCAAGCAAGTCCAGTAGGCAGGCTGGGCAGGGGCAGGACAGGGAGCGTGGAAGGTCTGGTAGGCTAAACTGCATTTACTTTAATGCAAGGAGCCTTACAGGTAAGGCAGATGAACTCAGAGCATGGATCGGTACATGGGATTGTGGTAGTATAGCTATTACGGAAATGTGGTTGAGGGATGGGCAGGACTGGAAGCTCAATGTTCCAGGGTACCGATGCTTCCGGCGTAACAGAGGTCGAGGTAAGATAGGAGGGGGAGTTGCACTATTGATTAGGGAGGACATCACGGCAGTACTTAGAGAGGATATCCCAAGGGGAACGTCCAGCGAGGCCATATGGGTAGAACTTAGAAATAAGAAAGGGGTGATCACTTTGATGGGATTATACTATAGGCCCTCCAATAGTCAGAGGGAATTGGAGGAGCATATATGTAGGGAAATTATAGGGTTGTAATAGTAGGTGATTTTAACTTCCCTAATATTGACTGGGACTGCCTTAGTGCTAAGGGATCAGATGGAGAAGAATTTGTTAAGTGTGTCCAGAATAGTTTTCTGAAGCAGCATGTGGATGGCCCTACGAGAGAAGGGGCTACACTCAACCTCCCCTTAGGAAATGAGGATGGGCAGGTGGTTTATGTGTCAGTGGGGGAGCACTTTGGGACCAGTGACCATAACTCTACGAGCTTCAAGATAGTTATGGAAAAGTATAGGACTGGTCCTCAGGTTGAAGTCCTAAATTAGGGGAAGGCTAATTTCGATGGCATCAGACAGGAACTCTCAAAGGTTGAATGGGAGAGGCTTTTTACAGGTAAAGGGACATCTGGCAAGTGGGAGGCTTTTAAAAGTGAGATAGGAAGAGTTCAGGGCCGTCATGTTCCTGTTAGATGGAAGGGCAAGGCTGGCAAGTTTAAGGAACCTTGGTTGACGAGGGATATTGAGGGTCTGGTCAGGACAAAGAAGGAGGCATATGTCAGGTATAGGCAGCTGGGATCAAGCAAGTCCCTCGAGGAGTATAGGGGATTTAGGGGTGCACTTAAGAAGGAAATTAGGAGGGTGAAAAGGGGCCATGAGATTTCCTTGGCAGATAAGATAAAGGAGAATCCTAAAAGATTCTATAAGTATATTCAGAGTAAAAGGGTAGCTAGGGAGAGTAGGTCCCCTTAAGGATCAGTGTGGTAATCTATAGGTGGAGCCACGGGAAAGGGGTGAGGTCTTAAACGAATACTTCTCATCTGATTTTACCTTGGAAAAGGTCATGGAAGCCAGAGAGTTCAAGGGAGGGAACAGCGATATCCTGGAGCATATCAACATTACAAAAGGAGGTGGTGTTGGAGGTTTTGAAGAGCATTAAGGTGGATGAATCCCCAGGGCCTCACCAGGTGTATCCCAGGATGCTATGGGAAGCAAGGGAGGAGATTGCTGGGGCCCTGGCAGAGATTTTTGTATCATCATTAGCCATGGGTGAGGTACCAGAAGACTGGAGGATAGCTAATGTTGTGCCTTTATTTAAGAAGGGCAGCAGGGATAAGCCAGGGACCTACAGGCCGGTGAGCCTTACAGCAGTGGTGGGAAAGTTATTGGAAGGGATTCTGAGAGACAGGATTTATGTGCATTTGGAAAGGCAAGGTCTGATTAGGGATAGTCAGCGTGGCTTTGTGCATGGGAAATCATGTTTCACGAATTTGACTGAGTTTTTTGAGGAGGTGACCAAGAGGATTGATGAGGGCAGGGTGATGGACATTGTCTACATGGACTTTAGCAAGGCCTTTGACAAGGTCCCGCATGGTAGGCTGGTCCAGAAGGTTCGAACATATGGGATCCAGGGTAAGCTAGCCAATTGGATACAAAATTGGCTTGGTGATAGGAGGCAGAGGGTGGTAATGGAGGGTTGTTTTTCAGATTGGAGGCTGGTGACCAGTGGTGTGCCGCAGGGATCAGTGCTGGGACCTCTGTTGTTTGTCATATATATTAATGACTTGGATGTGAATATAGGGGGCATGATTAGTAAGTTTGCAGATGACACCAAAATTGGTGTTATAGTGGACAGTGAAGAAGGTTGTCTAAGGTTACAACAGGATATAGATCAACTGGGAAAGTGGACAAGGGACTGGCAAATGGAATTTAACACAGACAAGTGCAAAGTGATGCATTTTGGGAAGTTAAACCAGGGCAGGACATATACAGTGAATGGCAGGGCCCTGGGGAGTGTTGTTGCGCAGAGAGACCTTGAGGTGCAAGTACATAGTTCCCTGAAAGTGGCAACACAGGTAGACAGGATGGTGAAGAAAGCGTATGGCGTGCTTGCCTTCATTGGCCGAGGCATTGAGTACAAGAGTTGGGACGTCCTGTTACAATTGTACATAACGTTGGTTAGGCCGCATTTGAAATACTGTGTGCAGTTCTGGTCGCTGCACTACAGGAAAGATGTGATTAAGCTAGAGAGGGTGCAGAAAAGATTCACAAGGATGTTGCCTGGCATGGAGGGCTTGAGTTATAAAGAGAGATTGGATAGGCTGGGTCTGTTTTCCCAGGAGCGAAGGAGGCTGAGAGGGGACATGATAGAGGTATATAAAATTATGAGAGACATAGATAGGGTAGATAGCCAGAGTCTGTTTCCCATGGTAGGGGTGACTAAAACTAGAGGGCATAGATTTAAGGTGAGAGGGAGGAGGTTTAAAGAGGATCAAAGGGGTAAATTTTTCACACAAAGAATAGTGGGTATCTGGAATGAGCTGCCAGAGGAGTTGGTGGAGGCAGGAACAGTAGCAACATTTAAGAGGCATCTGGACTGGTACTTGAATGAGCAAGGTTTCGAGGAATATGGAATTAATGCAGGCAGGTGGGATTAGTATAGACAGGCATTATGGTCGGCATGGGCGCAGTGGGCCGAAGGGCCTGTTTCTGTGCTGTACGACTCTATGACTCTAAATCTACTGGAATTCTTTGAGGATGTAACTAGTAGAGTTGATGAGGGGGAGCCAGTGGATGTGGTTTATTTAGACTTTCAGAAGGCTTTCAACAAAGTTCCACATAAGAAATTAGCATGTAAAATTAAAACACATGGGATTGGGGGTAGTGTATTGCGATGGATAGAAAATTGGTTGGCAGACAGGAAACAAAGAGTAGGGATAAATGGGTCTTTTGCCGAAGGGGTACTAGTGGGGTACCGCAGGGATCGGTGCTAGGACCCCAGCTATTCAAAATATATATTAATGATTTTGATGAGGGAACTAAATGTAATATCTCCAAATTTGCAGATGACAAAATTGGGTGGGAGGGCGAGTTGTGAGGAGGATGTAGAGAGGCTTCAGGGTGATTTGGACAAGTTGAGTGAGTGGGCTAATGCATGGCAGATGCAGTGTAATGTGGATCAATGTGAGGTTATCCACTTTGGTAGCAAAAACAGGAAGGCAGATTATTATCTGAATGGCTATAAATTGAGAGGGGAATATGCAGCAAGACCTGGGTGTTCTCGTACACCAGTCGCTGAAGGTAAGCATGCAGGTGCAACAGGCGGTAAAAAAGGCAAATGGTATGTTGGTCTTCATAGCCAGAGGATTCACGTACAGGAGCAGGGATGTCTTGCTGCAATTATACAGGGCCTTGGTGAGGCCACACCTGGAATATTGTGTGCACTTTTGGTCTCCTTATCGGAGCAAGGATGTTTTTGCTATAGAAGGAGTGCAGCGAAGGTTCACCAGACTGATTCCTGGGATGGCGGGACATGAGGAGAGATTGAGTCGTTTAGGATTATATTCGCTGGAGTTCAGAAGAGTGAGGGGGAAATCTCATAGAAACCTATAAGATTCGAACAGGACTTGACAGGATAGATGCAGGAAGGAAGTTCTCGATGGTGGGGGAGTCCAGAACCAGGGTAATAATCTAAGGATATGGGGTAAACCTTCCAGGAATGAGATGAGGAGAAATTTCTTCACCTAGAGAGTGGTGAGCCTGTGTAATTCACTACCATAGAAAGCAGTTGAGGCCAAAACAATGTATGTTTTCAAGAAGGAGTTGGATATAGCTCTTGGGTCTAAAGGGATCAAAAGGTATGGGGCGAAAGTAGGAACAGGTTACTGAGTTGGATGATCATCCATGATCATAACGAATGGCGGAGCAGGTTCAAAGGGCCGAATGGCCTACTCCTGCTCCTATTTTTTATGTTTCTATGTTCGGATCTCTGTTGGAGATCTGAGGCGTGATCTGGTGGGGAGGGTGGGGGGGGAGTGGTGGTGGAGGAGTGAATTTGTCAGGGTGGGTGGGGGTGGGGAGCAGGGAAAACTCTTACTATTGGCTGAGGGGCTGGTGGGAAAGCGTCAAGGGTCAAAGGGAATGAAGCTCAGGGAGGAAAATTCAGCAGCAGAATAAAAGTTTGGTTTGGGAGGATAGGACAATTTATATATTGAGTACTCATTGTGGGGGTGGGGGGGGGTGGGTGGCAAGAGGCGGGAGGGGGGATTCAAAGTGATATTGCAATTTGATTTTAAGTTTAAGCTTTCACACACCAGGACCTTTAAAAATTTAAATGACCTGTCAGGGCTTGAAGTCCTCTAAAAATGGCATTGGTGCTTACACAGTGGCACCGGACGTGTTGCCAGGGACAAAGTGCCCACTCCTCCTTGCTAATGAGCCACTGCGCAAAATATCGCAGTGGCTCCATGGTGCATGTCTCGCAGGTGTGCCGCGCACTTTTTGAAGGCAGCAGTGAGCTATGAAAATTCAACCCATCCTCTTTCTGTGATGACTTAACACAATTAACCGGTATCGGAGTAAAACTCCCTAAATAAGATTGTTGATTCAAACTTATTCCAGACTTAGTCTGGTTAATATCTAAACCAATATAAGCCTGACTCCCAAACTTAAATTCTGCCCTAATCTTGATAAGATTTGCTAGAGTGGTTGAGGAGAGTTTAAACTAAAATGGCAGGGGGATGGGAACCTTTGCAAGGAGTCAGAGGAGGGGGGATCAAAGACAAGAACAAAAGACAGTGAGGGGAATAAGAAAAGTGATAGACAGAGAAATCAAGGGCCAGAATCAAACAGGGCCACAGTGAAAAATAGTGGGAAGGGGACAAGTAATGTTAAAAAGACAAGCCTTAAGACTTTGTGCCTTAACACGCGGAGCATTCGCAATAAAGTGGATGAATTAATCACGCAAATAGATGTAAACGGGTGTGTTGGAGTCGGGATTACGGAGACATGGCTGTGAGGTGACAAGGGATGGGAAATGAACATCCAGGGATATTCAGTATTAAGGAAGGACAGACAAAAAGCAAAAGGCGGTGGAGTTGCATTGCTGGTTAAAGAGAAAATTAATGCAATAGTGAGGAAAGATATCAGCTCTGACAATGTGGAATCTGTATTGGTAGAGCTGAGAAACACTAAGGAGCAAAAAACGTTAGTGGGGGTTGTATGTAGACCCCCAAACTGTAGTGGTGATGTTGGGAATGGCATTAAACAGGAAAATAGAGATGCATGCGATAAAGAAATGTCTGTAATTATGGGCGACTTTAATCTGCATATAGATTGAGGAAATCAAATTAGTCAATACTGTACAGGAGGAATTCTTGGACTGTATACGGGATGGTTATCTGAACAAATATGTTGAGGAACCAACTAGAGAACAGGCCATCCTAGACTGGGTATTGTGTAATGAGAGAGGAAGAATTGGCAATCTAGTTGTGCGAGACCCCCTTGGGGACGAGCGACTATAATATGATGAATTCTTCATCAAGATAGAAGTAGGGTGACGTAGTTGATTGAGACGAGGGTCCTGAATCTTAGTAAAGGAAACTACTAAGGTATGAGGCGCGAGTTGGCCATGACGGATTGGGAAACGTTACTTAAAGGGATGACGGTGGATAGGCGATGGCAAACATTTAAAGAGCGCATTGGATGAACTGCAACAATTGTTTATCCCTGTCTGGTGCAAAAGTAAAATGGGAAAGGTAGCCAAACCATGGCTTACAAGGGAAATGAGAGATAGCATTAGATCCAAGGAAGAGGCATAGAAATTTACAAGGGAAAAACAGACCTGAGGATGTGGAGCAGTTTAGAATTCAGCAAAGGAGGACGAAGGGATTGATTAAGAAGGGGAAAATATAGAGTATGAGAGCAAGCTTGCGGAGAACATAAAAACTGACTGTAAAAGTTTCTATAGGTATGTGAAGAGAAAAAGATTGGTGAAGACAAATGTAGGTCCCTTACAGTCAGAAACAGGGGAATTTATTATGGGGAATAAAGAAATGGCTGACCAACTAAATGCATACTTTGGTTCTGTCTTCACAAAGGAGGACACAAATATCATACCAGAAATGTTGGGGAACACAGGGCTGAGTGAGAGAGAGGAACTGAAAGAAATCAGTATTAGTAGAGAAATGGTGTTGGGGAAATTGATGGGATTGAAGGCCAATAAATCCCCAGGGCCTGATGGTATGCATTCCAGAGTACATAAGGAAGTGGCCATAGAAATAGTGGATGCATTGGTGGTCATCTTCCAAGATTCTATAGACTCTGGAACAATTCCTACAGATTGGAGGGTAGCTAATGTAACCCCACTATTTAAAAAGCGAGGTGGAGAGAAAGCAGGGAATTATAGATCAGTCAGCCTGACGTCAATAATGGGGAAAATTCTAGAGTCCATTATCAAAGGTTTTATAGCAGAGCACTTAGAGAACAGTGGTAGAATTGGGCAGAGTCAGCATTGATTTACGAAAGGGAAATCATGCTTGACAAATCTACTAGAATTCTTCGAGGATGTAACTAGTGGAGTTGATGAGGGGGAGCCAGTGGATGTGGTTTATTTAGACTTTCAGAAGGCTTTCAACAAAGTTCCACATAAGAAATTAGCATGTAAAATTAAAGCGCATGGGATTGGGGGTAGTGTATTGCGATGGATAGAAAATTGGTTGGCAGACAGGAAACAAAGAGTGGGGATAAATGGGTCTTTTGCCGAAGGGGTACTAGTGGGGTACCGCAGGGATCGGTGCTGGGACCCCAGCTATTCAAAATATATATTAATGATTTAGATTAGGGAACTAAATGCAAATGTAAATCTCCAAATTTGCAGATGACACAAAACTGGGTGGAAGGGTGAGTTGTGAGGAGGATGCAGAGAGGCTTCAGGGTGATTTGGACAAGTTGAGTGAGTGGGCTAATGCATGGCAGATGCAGTATAATGTGGATCAATGTGAGGTTATCCACTTTGGTAGCAAAAACAGGAAGGCAGATTATCTGAACGGCTACGAACAGAGAGAGGGGAATATTCAGCGAGCCCTGGGTGTTCTCGTATACCAGTCATTGAAGGTAAGCATGCAGGTGCAACAGGCGGTAAAAAAGGCAAATGGTATGTTGGCCTTCATAGCCAGAGGATTCAAGTACAGGAGCAGGGATGTCTTGCTGCAATTATACAGGGCCTTGGTGAGGCCACAGCTGGAATATTGTGTGCAGTTTTGGTCTCCTTATCCGAGGAAGGATGTTTTGCTATAAAGGGAGTGCAGCAAAGGAGTTAGATATAGCTCTTGGGTCTAAAAGGGATCAAAAGGATATGAGGCGAAAGTGGGAATAGGCTACTGAATTGGATGATCAGCCATGATCATGATGAATGGTGGAGCAGGTTCGAAGGGTCGATTGGCCTACTCCTGCTTTATGTTTCTCAAAATCCACAGTACCACCCCATAAGAAATCAACATGCATCATGAAGATGCCCAAAAGTTTCCCTATATGATACCGAAAAAGTATTGCAGGATTTGCTTTTAGTTGAACACAACCAATTTTCAACAAAACAGATCTCACCGAGAAATACCACAACTTGGAAGCATCATTAAGGCCATTGATGCTTTTGTTCAGTTTCTATTATTTTTGTTCTGCATCTGCTGCCTCTTTGGGTGCTTTCAGATACTTTTGAGAGAAATGAAACTTCTGTGTCATTGAATATTCCCAGAATATGTGGTCAACAGAGCCAAAAAGATTTTCAAGATTACTTTTCCAGCTGTAGGAGAGTTCACTCTAACATCATCATCACCCAGTCACTCTCCAAAACCCCTCGCAACTTGCCTCGCTTTAGCCTTATAAGTTGCATCGGGAAGGACTTTTTCCAGTACAACGCCATCTATGTGACAAGGTCGGCCGTCTCCTATCTGGTACCTCAGAATAGACTTGAAATTCTCTCCAATTCTCTAATTCATTAATTTTTGCTTCTCTTATTAGTTTATCCTCAAGTTTATTGGCAGCCACTAAAACTTCACAATCACTTCTGCTTCTAGTGTTATTCAGAGACTGTTTTCTAGCTTTCGCTTCATTGTGGAATCTGTTCAAACTACAACCTCTATTAGCACTTTGATGCCTTTCGGAACTACTGCTGGAAGATCTCCCTCGCACTTTATCGGAGGCTCTTTCTCCAGTTTGTGATTGCTTCCTTATTCATGAGTCACTTCCAGACCCACTATCAAAACCTACATTGCGCTTTCTTACCCTCCACTCTTGCACCCCATTCTGC
The DNA here is from genome assembly GCF_036365525.1 of Heterodontus francisci. Lineage (NCBI taxonomy): Eukaryota > Metazoa > Chordata > Chondrichthyes > Heterodontiformes > Heterodontidae > Heterodontus > Heterodontus francisci. The sequence continues at coordinate 28,306,794 of NC_090378.1, read as the reverse complement.
CAGTCCATGGCTCTGGCTTCTTGGCCATCATCTGGAACATTTAACCAATATTTAAACTTGCCTGTAGATTTTCCTGCTCATCCCACAATTGTTGCATCCCACCATTTATCAGACCCCTCTGGAATATGTCGCCCGAGAACCTACTCAGGGCAATTGTCCTTTGGATGCGATAGCTCTTTCCTGAGCATCATGATTAGTCACATGACTATCCAACTTGATCTACCATATTCTGTGCCTCAGGACCTTCATCACAAAACACGAGAATTTGAGGTACGAGGTGCCTCTTTTCCCCCTATCAGCTGCTCAGATTCTGAGATTTTGTAAACAACCCCAATTAATTATGAGAAATGAACCTTAACAGTTTGATTTCCATGCTTGATAACTACTGTCTCACCATCATGACCAAATACCTTACCAGGGCCCTTCCATTCCCTATGGCTCTCTCTTTTATAATAGACCAAATCTCCTGAACTAAATTCCACCTCAGATGGCCTTAGACGATGCCTCAGAGCTCTGAATTTTCTCAGAAACCTCAACCTTGATGAAAGCCCATCTCCATGCATGTAAAGCATTCAAATGTGCAGAAAATAAAAATGGAACTAATAGTACATTCTAGAGCAGGAAGACTGTCTCACAGTACAGAAGGCAATTTGGGATTCCACCCATAGACCAATTAATAGGGACTATACCCTCCAACCATCTGAAGCAAATTCTTCACATGAACCGGGTGGCAGTGGTAGGGGTTGCACAGTGGCGCAGTGGTTAGCACCGCAGCCTCACAGCTCCAGCGATCCAGGTTCAGTTCTGGGTACTGCCTGTGTAGAGTTTGCAAGTTCTCCCTGTGACCGCGTGGGTTTCCGCCAGGTGCTCCGGTTTCCTCCCACAGCCAAAGACTTGCAGGTTGATAGGTAAATTGGCCATTGTAAATTGCCCCTAGTGTAGGTCGGGAATATGGGATTAACGTAGGAGGGGGATGTTGTAGGGAATATGGGATTAATGTAGGATTAGTATAAATGGGTGGTTGATGGTCAGCACAGACTCGGTGGGCCGAAGGGCCTGTTTCAGTGCTGTATCTCTCTATGACTACCTATAACCGCGCAGGGCAGTTGTCAGCTTGCAATTTGGCTGGTCAGCTAAGATTTTATGTAACATTTCATCAACCACTACGTGATTCCTTTTACAAAGCTCATTGCTGAAAGGACTTTGAGCTGCAGTATTCATAATCATAATGTTCATGTTTCATACATATCCCAGAACTCGTCATTGAAAAAATCCCCTCCATTATCAGTCAGAAACTCAGCTGGTGCCCCAAATCCAGTCCCTGTCCTTTTCTCCATAATTTTATCCACAATCACCCTTTTATCCTTGCTATTTATTACTGTAGCAAGACTAAGGGCTGAATTTTATCAGCGCGCTGCACTCCGTGGCAGTGCGTTGTGAAAGCAGCAGCCTTCCGACATGGAAGTGCTGCCGCAGAGCCCCCGCGATATTATGCGCAGGGCTGATTTGATTGGAGGGGGTGAAGCGGCTGTCCCTGATGACATAGAGGGGGTGGCCACCATGTCCCCAATGGCACTACTGCGCAGGTGCCATTTTTAAAGAGCTTCAAGCCCTGAGCAAAAATTTACATTTTTGAAGGGATATTACATTTCATTTGCTTTTAATAAATAAAAAGATGGAAGTCCTTTCCCAACACCCCCAATGGTCTTTTGATTGCCCTATATTCAGAAAATATATTTTATTCTCGACCCGAACTTTCCCCCCCAACATTCTCATATTTGCCCTTCAACCCCTTCCCACTATCCCCACAGCCAATAAAAAGTGTTTTCCCTGCTCCCCCACCCTTCCCGTCCTGATAATTTGATTCCTCCCCCATCCCCACCAGTGTCTCGCCTCGGAACTCCAACGTTGGCAGGTAAGTTAATTTGAGTTTTATGACACTCATTTAAATATTTTAATGATGGCCCTGCTGGGAGCCGCACCGAGATCTTGCTGCTGCCACTAATATAAAGTGGCCTACTCCAGCTATTTTACATGGAATTACTACTCTCTTCAGTGACTTCAATGTGTTGTCATCACCAAACCTAAAGCTGGTAGTACTTTTATACTCCTTAACCTTGCATAATTCCTCTCTACTGAGTGAATCCAGATAACACTATAACCAACCAGTTCCACATACTGTTGACATGCAAGCACTATCCAATATAGCACTGTTGAATGAATCCACAACTAACACATTCATCACAGGACTAAAACTTCCTGTGACTAGTCCAATTCATTCAGATCAATCAGTATCTTCCTCTTCTGCCTCAGAATTCTGGGTTGTGTTTTATCTCAAGGACTATGCCCCTCCGCTAAGGCAGTTCATTGCATAATGATACTTTGAGTTACATGTGAAGCATCTATTAAATGTTCCTTGGACATTCATTCGCCTAGGATTGCTGTTCCAATTCTGACTTCCACTGCAATAGTCAGTCCTGCTAAAGGTGCTTTCATCCTCATTCCTCTTGTCTTTAACTCTTCCATTGTATTTATGCCTGCTTCCAGTATCTGGATTATTTCTAAATCTAGTAAATATCGAGTCCTCCATTCTTTGTGTCACCGCAGAGTGTGCTGCTTGTTCTACCAGGACTGCAGGAAATGACTGTTTCCCCAGGAATTTCTTTAAGGCCATGGATATTTGATCCAACAGGGAGTCTTTGTCCAAGAGCCGAACTCCAGTTAGAACCAGGAGCCTGTCCATATGAGACACCCTAGCACAATCTAACAATTTAGAAGCTAGCAGTCAACCAGGGATCTCCAAATTGAATTACCTCAGTCTTCTATACAGTCTGTTAAAGTCCATGATATATTCCTCCATTGAATAACCATCTGTTTTCCAAAATCTATCAAAGTCTGACCATACCTCATACGCATTCAATAGGTCATCTTTCTTATAAATTTCATCCAAGAATTTGAACAGAAGATCCAACCTTTCATCAGTATCCAGCTGGCAAGCATCCAGTTCAGCAAACACTTTACTTTTAGTAGGAAGTAACAACGCCAAGACCATACCAGGTTTTCTCTTTGGTCGAGATGTAACCCGTATCCACATATCCGCTTCATTCTTCCACTGGTCATATGGTTCAGACTTGGAGAACGTCAGAGGGTAATTATACCCTGACAATTTACACTTGCTTTCTGCCATATTTTCCACAATAGCCCTTGATATTTTAGTTTTCTATCCCAAAAAAAAATTCCTATTTTCCAACCTTCAACTTTAGGCAACCATCCTTTGCTACTATGTTAAATGCTAATAAGCTTGTTAAGGAAGGATAATGCTGGAGCCTATATTTACTCAGTTTCACATTTGTTATGTCAAGTAAAAGGATTGCAAACATATCGCTCCTCACTCAAACCCTCCCCCAGTCTCAGTGAGTGTCTGCTTAGAAGTGCTCAACTCAGACCCCAAGTAACACCCTTCACCTGCATATAATCAAACCATTGATACACAATTAACAGATGATTAACATCTACTGCAGCAAGGTCAGCTTTTCAACTTCCAATACTGTTGACTGAAACAGGCAATTTAGTGCCAAATTGTCTGAATTATTGCCACTTTTGTTGCCTTACGGCAACCACATTAATTTCACTTGAATTTCACAGATAAAAGAAAAGACTTTCATCCTGTTAGTCAAGGTTGGGTTTCAAACCAGGACCCAGAGGTGAAAGGGTGTTGTACTCATCCACCATGTGAACTATCTCCACAAAAGTTTATTTTGTGTTCTGGCATGAGTTAGCAGATAACCCTTTGACTCTGGGTTAAAATCCCACCCAGACTGATAGATAAAAGTTTCCCCTCTTTACTGTCTGTAAGCTTTGGGCTGCTCCTGGTGCTGGGGAGCCCACAATTCCTAATTTAGCACCAGTTAGCAATTTCACCATATATATATATATTGCAATCTTTATAAAGTGATAGCCAACAATATTCATATAAAATGTTGCAACAATTTCTATACATGTAAGTCACTCTAAAATTTTGAATGCAACCTCCGGTTTATAGAGGTATTTTTTCCCATTTCTATCCGAGCAAGTTCTGGTCATTGGATTTTGGCATACCTTATTTGATGATTATTGAAGTAGCTTTTATTCTCTTTCACAATAAATTATTTATTTCATCAGTTTGGTACTCAAATAATACAATCGTTGAAACTAAACAAAGAAAGCATTACTTAGAGAAAAATATTATTTATCTATTGTTCCCTTCTTTTTTTTCTTCTTTGGCCTTCTTGTCTCGGGAGATAATGGGTAAGTGCCTGGAGGTGGTCAGTGGTTTGTGGAGCAGCGCGTGGAGTGGCTATAAAGGCCAATTCTAGAGTGACAGACTCTTCCACAGGTGCTGCAGAAAAAATTGGTTGTCGGGGCTGTTACACAGTTGGCTCTCCCCTTCCGCTTCTGTCTTTTTTCCTGCCAACTGCTAAGACGCTTCGACTCGCCACACTTTAGCCCCAACTTTATGGCTGCCCACCAGCTCTGGCGATCGCTGGCAACTGACTCCCACAACTTGTGATCAATGTTACAGGACTTCATGTCACGTTTGCAGACGTCTTTAAAGCGGAGACATGGACGGCCGGTAGGTCTGATACCAGTGGCGAGCTCGCTGTACAATGTGTCCTTGGGGATCCTGCCATCTTCCATGCGGCTCACATGGCCAAGCCATCTCAAGCGCCGCTGACTCAGTAGTGTGTATAAGCTGGGGATGTTGGCCGCCTCGAGGACTACTGTGTTAGAAATGCAGTCCTGCCATCTGATGCCAAGGATTCTCGGGAGGTAGCGAAGATGGAATGAATTGAGACGTCGCTGTTGGCTGACATACGTTGTCCAGGCCTCGCTGCCAGGCCTCGTCTATTGCCTATTGTCCCCTCATGTTAGCTAAATTAGCTAATGCATATCTAACACTTTATTTACACGTAAATGCTTCTTAATATTAAAGCTGATGTCTTTTTGATTAATAGTAATAGATCTTGGAAATTTATACATTGGCAGAAATTATCTATTTGGGTGCCAAGTGGGTGCAATATTTGCAGAATGCTAGTGGTGATCACCCCATGATGCGGTTGGGAGTGCAAATGAATTTTAGGTTCAAATCTTGTTTGATATTTTTTCCAGAAAGCTGTAGGTGTCAAATGGGCCTTCCACCGCAGCTCACTAGTTTTGTGTGGCGGAAAATCAGATAGTTCTAGCACACAGCTGACTGGCAGGTGAGGCCAGTTGAGTGAGGGGATGCAATAGAATGGATGCCAGGAGTTGGGGTGCAGGAGGCGGAAGATGGGAACCTCTCACCAGCAGGCCGGGAAAGTAAAGCCTGCCGCGGAGGGAGAGGGGCGTGGGGTGGTGGTGGAATGAGAGAGATGCCAGGAGCATGGGAGGGGTGGGGGGGGGGTGGAGGGCGGTGGTGGTGGTGGGTAGCAGGGGGATGGCGGGGGGTGGCAGCAGTAGGAGTTGTTGGGTGAAATGATAACCAGCCACCAGCATCCGGAAGATTTGTTGGTGTTTTTCTTGCTCCTCCTGCCTCACACAAATTTTAAATTAGCAAACTTACCTTTTAAGGACTACTCATTAGGTCTCAGAATGCCTGGAGAAAGTGGGAATAGCATGCACTGTGCAGGCTCCGTCCATTTCTCCCCAAAAATTGCAATTAGGCAGTAAAGGCCAGTTGAGTGAGGGGATGCAATAGCATGGATGCTAGGAATTGGGGGTGAGGGGAGAGGAGGAGTATAGGAACAGTCACCAGCAGTCAAAGAAAGTAAAGCCTGCTGTGGGAGGGGGTGGCGTGGGTACAGTGGGTGGAATGGGAGTTGTTTGGGCATCCATTTAAAGACCTAAATGACAACTGATTCAGACAGGCAAATTGGTGCTCAAAGTCCCCACTAGATATTCCAGTGGCCTGCTTGTCATCATCAGAAACAATTCAGCCACTCATTTTATTCTGAATCAACTAATCCATACTGTTTCATAAATTTGGTACTGTGTTGGAAAAAATAGCCTGCATCTTGATTTAACCTAAATCCCAACTGTATGATATAATTTCTTGGGAAATAATACAAATGAATAGTGTATTTATTGTGCCTTTTATAGTATTATTGGAAGAAATACTGTTTTAATGTATTTTGGTTCAACAAGAATGATCCACTTTAAAACCACCTTCAGTCCAAGGAAGGTGACTCATTATGTCCAAATAATGGACATACAGCAAATAATAATGTAGTTGGCTCTCAAATATAATAATATCACGAGTATTTTTTCTTTACCTTTATTCTCACTCCCTTGGGTTATGTAGAAAGCAAGCGTGATGTCGAGAACTAACTTTAAATAAATTTTACGGAGTCTGTCTTTACAGACACAATGTAGAAATTGTGTCTTCTTCAATGAAAACATTTCCCCTGCAGTAACAAATCTGACGTTTAAAACCATAAGCATTATAGTTTCAAACATATAATATTTTATTGCCAAATTTATCTTCTGTGATGATCCAGACCTGAATCTTTGTTTCTATATTTTTCTTAATGGACCCCAGTACAGATGGAACACTATCTCAGAGAAGATCTTCAGAGCAGAAACTCCTTGTTCACTGTTTGATTTTATTTGGTATTAAAAATCAGAAGACTGCATTTTTCAATCCTTGTGTTTCATCTCCAGAGCAGTTCTCACCCTTCCACTGAGTTAAAGATTGAGGGAATTTTATTTTCAATGTATTTCTTCAGTCCTAACAAGAGTAGAACTTTTTAAAGTTTTCTTTCCCAATATGGCTGTGCACTGTAATAAAGTGGCAAATTATAAAGTAGGAATGACAGGTTTATTTAATTTTTTCCCACTTATATAACCTACTACACCACTTACATTTCAAATTAAGGAACATTTGGTTTTGGTCCCTAGTCTAGATGATGTTCCCCTATTCAGAAGTGAAAATAGTTACAGTGATTCACTTTAGCTTGTTAAAAAATTGAAAAACATATCAATACACAGTTGAAATCTGGTAAAGAGAGAAATGTTAATCTCTCACTCCCAGGTTATCATCGGCTTGCTATAAAGTCCCACGTATTCTGTTTTATTTCATCATTTAACAGTTTTCTTTTATCTAGGCAGCCTTCTGCTGCCTGGCTTACATTCCAGTAGGATTGTTAATCGTCCAGGAACATCCTGAAATTTTTAGGAATTAAAGATAAATCTCCTGCACATGACTGTGTGCAACCCTGGCAAAATATCATTAAAATAATTGTGCTTTTATTCATTTTCTTTGTGCAATTTTGTACATGAGTTATAAAAGTATTGGAGATGGGAAGAAAGCTGTATGACTGGGTGGGATAAATGGATGAGCAAGGCCATGTGATGGAACCTCTAGGAATAAGTTGCCAATCCGAAGCGCAGGCTAACTGCCATTTCCTGACCACTTCGGGGGGTTGGGGCGATGGGGGAAACTGACCAGATGCATATAGGTGACGCTGGGAATTAAAATAGCTTGTGTCACCCTGAGTAGAGGTAGAACAGTTTGCTGTCCACCTCGGATGCACCGGCCTGATTCACACCCCAAACTAAAATCAGGGCTTTAGGATAAGCTACAGCTTCTTTATTTTGCATTGCAAACTGTTTTTATGACATAAATGGAATAACATTACGTTACAGACTGAAATTACTGCAAAGACATTTTAGTTTTCAAAAAGCAATATAAAAAACAACAGAGAATTGCTAATATTTCTGTTTTGTTTGCCTAACCACTCACATTTTCACGTATGCTCAAAAGATACAAAATAGTAATTATGGAGGAAAATAACCTTTGGTTACTGCCTAAAAGTTTCTATTTGAGATATTACAATATAAATATTTCATACATTCATATAATATTCTTCCATCCATTATGTTAAATGGGGTAATGCCTCTATTAATATAGTGGACAAAGGAAAGTCATACCAACATGTTCGTATTCTAACATTATAAAGGGTAATTTCTTTGTAAGCAATACCATAAATATGGAAGGAGGATTTCATACTGTAGAAGAACAGGTTGTCAATTTCCCCAGAAAAAGGGAATCTTTTTGCTACCTTTATGATGTGACAGGCATGTAGCTTCTAGTAGATATATTTTACCTATGTTTTACAAGCAGAACTACTTAACAATAATACAGAGCACCAACAATTAAACTAGATTTAATCTTAGCAACTTGTCTGAAAAAATTGATTTGATAAATGAACAACTGGATTAAGACGTACAATAAAGCAAGGAAAACAGATTTGCAGACAAATGCTCCTATTGCTCTACAAAAAAAAAGGACAAACTCTTAGATAGACAAAAGTTGATCAGATCAGATGACAAACTGCCAAAGCAGTTTCTTCAAACAGGATTATAGGTTTGAGATCAGCACTTTGTTGTCTTAAATAATTAACAAGAACTGTTAGCTTAATGTCTAAGTCATGCTTTTGGTGTTCCTTCCGGAAGTCTGATGGAGTAAAATGCTTAACATTGTGGTCAACACATTAAAAGTTAAAAGTAATCCATTATTGCCACTAAAACAGTATGTAACACAAAGCATCAACATGGTGAATGAAAATAGAAATAGAATATAATAACATATGGAATTGAAATTCATGAAATCTAAGCATTATCACTAACTTGAACAAAAATGTCACAGAATTATTAGTAATTGATCTGTCACAAAATAGAACAAAATAATGATTAACTTTTATTATTAAGGAGGATGATTTGGTCATCATTTCATTAGAACATGACACCTTACCTACTTAGGAAATAATTAGTGGAGGAAAAATTGGCTCAAAAATGGAATTACTTATGCACTCAACTATTAACAAGTATGTTATGTATAAGGGTATTTAGATACATTGATTTATCAGTATTTTTTGAAGTGCAATGCAAATCATTTTACTAGCTGTTTGCTCCATCTTTTTATTTTTACATCAAAATTCTATTGCTCGGAGGCAAAATAATTCAACTTGCACAAAAAAATGTGCCAACCAGCCTTGACACACATCCGATTATGTCGGTGCGGGACACAAGCCAAATTGGTGCTCATGCATCATTTCATTAAGATTGGCAAGAATCCAGTGTTACTCATGCTGTTTACTGGCAGCTTGTTCATTGCGGGCATGGACAGCAATGACATCTCTTAAAGTAGTGCACTTTTGCTTTGGTCAATCATTGCATTGAGTCATTGCTGCAAAGCAACAATTTGACTTATACATCTCACCAACAAGTGTTGGGTTGCCTTGCCCACTTCACATCAGTTTTGGGTGCAAGTTGATAGTCTCCCCCATACAGTTTTTCCATTATGGATCTTACAGGAAGTAATATTTATGGACAGGAAGCATGTGCCACGTGTGAGATTTTTTAATAATCAGCAGATGCACATTCTATTGAAATATTTAATCATAACATTGAATATAAATTGTTTGTCATACTCTAACACATAACAATCTAAAAAAGTACTATGTTACTTTCATCTTATTCACAAAGTGCTTCCAATAGTTAAACTGAAACCAACCAACATTGACATCATCTATACTGTCAGCACTTCTATTGTTATGTCAGGCACTTACATTAAGAAGAAGTTACACATGATTTACTTGATTCTCGGGTATTCTTTACCATAGGGCCCTATACAATGTATGGAGCATAATTATTCTTGAATCAAGTATAGTATTAAATCAATTGCAAGTTTCCACATCACCAACTCCTCAAAATGATAAGTGCCTGTTTCTATTGTGAATTCTGCCAATTGAGCCAGATCTTGCTGAATAAAACAATGGTGTGTTAACAACACACACCATTATTAATGTGAAAATCCTCCAGCAAGTTCATTGGATTAAGAGATATGCCGCGTGTTGCGAATCTCCAGAACCTGGTAGTCCATTTACACCGCTCTGCTGTTTGCTTTGCACCAATGGCATCTCGCCCTTAGCATTCCCATTATTTTTAAGAACTTGCTGGATTTGCACTTTAAACCTGGCTCAGAAAGTTAATTTTGTTAATTAACAGCGTAAGTACCTTTTTTAACGTCATTATAATTGTTAATGTGATGCCAATCAATCTCTCTGACCCAGATATTGAACAACTTAAACTCTGGAGTCTCATTCATTCCGGTAGTATCTTGAGGTCATACAAAACTATGCTGTGCATGTGCTTGTTCTCACGAAGTCCCATTCATCCATCATCCCTGTGCTTACTGAGCTACATTGGCTCCTGGTTAAGCGACACCTTTATTTTATAATTCTTATCTTTGTTTTCAAATCACTCCATGGTCTTGCCCCTCCCTATCTCAGTAATCTTCTCCAGCCCCACAACCCTCTGAGATATCTGCACTCATCTATTCCTGGCCTCTTCAACATCCCCAATTTTAATTGCTCCATCATTGGCGACCATGCCTTCAGTTCCTGAGGCCCCAAACTCTGGAGTTCCCTCCCTAAACCACTCCACCTCTCTTTCCTCCTTTAAGATTCTCCTCCAAAACCTACCTCGTTAGCCAAGCTTTTGGTCATCGGCCCTAATAATTCCTTATATGGCTGGTGCCAAATTTTGCTTTATAAAGCTCTTGTGAAGCACTTGGGATATTTTATTACATTAAAGGTGCTATATAAATACAAGTTGTTGTTGGAACATTGTTCTTGGAGAGTTTAACAATTTCAAATTATAGTATTTTTATTTTTCCTTTGCATCCTTTTTTGCTCTTTCTCTGAACCCAGTCTTTCTTTCCATCATTATTTCTCTTTCTGTACCTGATTTGACTCTAATTCACCCATTCATATTCATCCTCCTTCTCAGTTGTTCCTCTGTTTCTTTCTCAGTCGTTAAATCTAAGGCTGCGTTTGCTGGCAATGCAACCACTAGATGGCACAGTACTAGCACATGCACAAATGCAGCCTCTTCCAATTAAACGTCACTGTCTGCGATGTGCAGGCAGCTGCCAGGATTAAAGCTGGAGCTGCTCAATTTTTTTTTACAGAAAACAAATTCAATCAGAAAGAACTCTGGTACGATACTGCTCCTTGCTTCCCACCCTCCACCCCACCTCCTTATCCCACTGTTTGCCCGTTCCCCTCTCCCCCCCACCCCAATACTCGCTTTCCAGCCATTTGCACCGTGCCGCCTGAAGAAGCAAGGCTAGCCAAGAGGGGTGACGGGTGACATAGGCGCAAGTGGCTGAGAGAAGGGAAGCAGCACAGCTTAGAGCTAGAGGCTGGAGGGAGGGCAGGGGGGAAGTGGGGAGTGAGCAGCTGGAGAACCGGATGGAGGGGGAAGCAGGGGAGTGAGCGGCCGGAAAGCGGGATGGCCGGTGCGGAGTCGGGGTGGCGGTGGGGAACAATCGGCTGGAGGAAAGGGGGAGAAAGTGCCGAGACCCGGAATGAGTGGCTTTTTCCCACGCATGCGCCAATTTGTCCTGGCAAGTGGGAAGCTGTGCAGTCGCAGCATCTCACTGAGCGCAGCGCAGGAGACCGTTTGCACATGTGTGCCGCTTGGAGTGCTCTGATGATGTTGGCGGGCCGCTGCATTGTCAGGTGTCACTTTATAAATCTAGTTGGTTAATGAGGTGCACTGTTGATCCCAGATGCCCTGTTGCCTTTGGCGCACTATTATCAGCTCGCATTCCCAGCAAGTTAGGCTGCAATACATTTTTGAGATGAAAGGCGTAGAAAAAAGTCTAACTAATGGGGATGCCACAAGATGCCCCACTCCAGCAAGATCCAGCCATTATTTCCTGGTTAGTTTATATTTCTGCTGTCAATGTATGCTCTGATATTGTACTCTGGTATCTTCATACATCCGTTCTTCTTCAATGCAAACAAACTTAGTCCAACTCATACCGACGTGATACCAGCCAGTGTTGAAAGATAGATTAAAGACACCATTTTCAGAATTCTGGATGGTTATGTGTGAAAAATAAGATTGCAATTTCCTCTAAGGATTTATGACGTCTTAAGTCACGATGAGAAAGTGACTGTGGTCTGAACTCCAAGATTAAATTATAGTTTCATACTCTTCACATTTCAGTTATTTAGAATATAGCCTGCAAACAAAAATAAAACTCAATACAAAAATTAAAGATTCAATGGCATAAAAAGGAGATTGGGAGAGTCATCGAGTCATCGAGTTATACAGCACAGAAACAGGCCTTTCAGCCCATCGTGTCTGTGCCGGCCATCAAGCACCCAACTATTCTAGTCCCATTTTCCAGCACTTGGCCTGTAGCCTTGTATGCTATGGCGTTTCAAGTGCTCATCTAAATCCAACCACCCTCTGGGTGAAAATTTTCTTCCTCAAATCCCCTCCAAACCTCCTGCCCCTTATGTTAAATCTATGTCCCCTGGTTATTGACCCCTCCGCTAAGGGAAAAAGTCTCTTCCTATCTAAACTATCAATGCACCTCATAATTTTGTATGCCTCAATCACGTCCCCCCTAAGCCTTCTCTGTTCTAAGGAAAACAACCCTAGCCTTTTCAGTCTCTCTCCATGGCTGAAATGCTCCAGCCCAGGCAACATCCTGGTGAATCTCCTCTGCATCCTCTCCAGTGCAATCACATCCTTCCTATAGTGTGGTGCCCAGAACTGTACACAGTACTCCAGCTGTGGCCGAACTAGCATTTTATACAGCTCCATCATAACCTTCCTGCTCTTATATTCTATGCCTCGGCTAATAAAGGCAAGTATCCTATATGCCTTCCTAACCACCTTATCGACTTGTGCTGCTGCCTTCAGTGATCTATGGACAAGTACACCAAGGTCATCTATGGACAAGTACACCAAGGAGAGAGTTACGGAAATAAAAGTTCCACATGGTACAGAGGGATATATAATATGAGAATTCTTCGACACATTTATAGCATAACTCTCAGGAAAGACAGTGGCCTGAATTTTACGAGCGCACCGCAAATCACGACGGTGTGCTTTGTAACTGGCAGTCCAGCCGTACGGACGACCGTCGCTGAGCCCCCACTATATTACGTGCAGGGGCTCATTAGCATGACTGCGACACGCCGACCCACGCCCGCCCCCGCCATATTACGTGGGGGAGGTGGGATATCTGGCAGCATGATGGACGTTGGTTCAGCTATGTAGCAGGTCCTATTTAAAATCCCCCTGCTTCCCGACAGCTGCCAGATAGATACTTACCGTATTATTGAAGAGTGGGGCTGCTGTCAATCTGGCAGCAAAGCAGAAAGTGCAGGAGAAACTCAGCAGGTCTGGCAGCATCGGTGGAGAGAGAAGCAGAGTTTACTTTCAAGTCTGTGACCTTGGTCACAGGACCAGAGGACCAGAGCAAAAACCGAAGATGGCAGAGGGGCGCTCCAGGGTCGCCCCATGGTTCAGCGATGCCTCCCTGCTCACTCTCCTCCAGGCTGTGTGGACAAGGCAGGAGGTCCTTTTACCCAGCAATGGTAATATGAGCTCAACCATCACCAGTAACCTGTCTCTCGATGCAGAAAATCAACAAGCGCATGGGAAAGGCGTCCGCTGCTATGTCCAGACAGGCCAAGAGGGTGTGGGAAAATGGTGCGCTGACACGGAACACAAAAGTCCGAGCATTTCAAGCCTGTCTCCTCAGTATCTTGCTCTACGGCAGCGAGGCCTGGACAACGTATGTCAGCCAAGAGTGACATCTCAACTCATTCCATCTTCGCTGCCTCTGGAGAATCCTTGGCATCAGGTGGCAGGACCGTATCTCCAACGCAGAAGTCCTCGAGCCGGCCAACATCCCCAGCATATACACCCTGTAGAGCCAGCGGCACTTGAGATGGCTTGGCCATGTGAGCTGCATGGAAGATGGCAGGATCCCCAAGGACACATTGTACATCAAGCTCGTCACTGGTATCAGACCCACGGCCGTCCCTGTCTCCGCTTTAAAGACGTCTGCAAACACGACATGAAGTCCTGTGACATTGACCGCAAGTTGTGGGAGTCAGTTGCCAGTGATCGCCAGAGCTGGCGGACAGCCATTAAGGCGGGGCTAAAGAGTGGCGAGTCGGAGAGACTTAGCAGTTGGCAGGAAAAAAGACAGAAGTGCAAAGCGAGAGCCCCGACAACCAATTTTATCTGCAGTGCCTGTGGAAGAGTCTGTCACTCCAGAATTGGCCTTAAGAGCCACTCCAGGCACTGCTCCACAAACCACTGACTACCTCCAGGTGCTTACCCATTGTCTCTCGAGATAAGGAGGCCAAAGAAGAAGAGGTACGATGAGGTCCTCCCGCCTGACCAAGGCAGCCTGGCTGGAGGTGGCAGAGGAGGTAAGTAACCGTGGGTCCATCCGGCATCAAAGGGTCCAATGCTGGAAGAGGATGAACAATCACTCCCCACAGCCAACCGGGGCCCTCCAGGCCTTGTGCACACAGAGTATGACTGTCAAAGTCATCAACAGCCAAAGGGCAATCATATCAGCAGCTTTCTTCCAGTCAGGCTGCTAGCGCAGAAGTGGCACTGTGAAGGAGCACCTGCAAGCATTTCCAAAAAGCACCGTGGCTCCAATGGGTTTGCACAGGTGACACAACACTGTGAAAAGTTCAATCTCTAAATCTTCTTCACTAACATGTGTGTTGCTTTCACTGTGTGAATGAAGTGTGCCAGCATGTACCGATTGTGTCTCCTCCCATTACATCATTGGCCTTTCAGAACCGCTAATGTATGGAATAACATCATTGCCATGCCAGTATCACTCATGTGTATCTCCACGGATGCAGTAACCTGGACAGTGGCTCAGTCTGCTGCTCCCTCGAATGGTTCAGACAAAGATGTTGCAGATACGGACTGCTGCACAGCAAGTGATTGAGTGTGCTGTGTGGCTTGCTGACCTCATGTTGGTTCCTAGGGAGCGGAGACTGTTTGTCTGATAAGCCGCTGCCATGCATCCCTAGCTCGCTGCTCGCCCTGAAAACGGAGCCTGGATGCCTTTTGCCCTCCCATGCGCCTTTCCTGTTGTAAGTCCTCAATGTCTGAGGAGGAATCCTGCTGATGTCTCTCCTCATCATGCCAGGCCTGCCCTTTATTGGGTGTGTAGTTGCGTAGAGCAAACAGCAATGAAAGGAGCTGCCCTTTGTGGCTTGTAGTACAAGGCACCACCCGATCTATCCAGGCAGTGGGAGCGCATTTACAGCATGCCAATTGCCTGCTCAATGGTGACTCTTGTAGCTCCATGGCTGGTGTTGTATCTCTCCTCTGCAGCAGTGGTGGGGTTTCTCATGGGTGTCAGGAACCATATCTGCAAGGGGTATCCCTTGTCTCCAAGAAGCCACCCCTCTATCTGAGCCAGTTCACTGGACAGCAGCGGCAGCTGGGACTGGCGCAGGATCCAGGTGTCATGGCAGCTGTTGAGAAGAGGGCACAGATTTGCATGAAGCATCTTCGGTGATCACGTACCAGCTGTACCAAGATTGAGAGAAATCTCTCAATGGTAACATCTGCAGCTGGTAGCCTTGCGGGAGCCCTGATGGCCACATGGGTGTAGTCTATAACCCCTTGCACCTTTGGTTATCCGGTGCCGAAAGCGATGGCCCCAGGCCTGACTGTTATCCTGAAGTGGACATACTCACTGGCCCTCCGGTGCAGAGCATCAGTGACCTCCCTGATGCAGCGGTGCACTGCTGACTGTGTGATCCCGCAAAGGTCTCTGGTGGGCCCCTGAAATGATGCCTAGGTGTCAAGGTTAAGGGCCGCTGTCACTATGAGGGGCCACCGGCATAGGATGTCCACTGAAGCCCATGGGCTGTAGGTCATCGTTGAGCAGGGCACAGATATGTATCACCACCTCTCTCTACATCTGCAGTCGCCTCTGACACTGGTGCTCTGACATCAGCTAGTACGTTATGTGGGACTTGTCGATGCGCGGTGTTCTATAGTGGTGAGCTTCCTTTGGAGGCTGCTGCTCATGACCTGGGGCCTCTACGTGGCTGCACCTGCCTGTTATTTTTGCCTGCGGTGCATAAGGATCCTCAGGAGAAGCGGATCACGCAATCTATGATGAGCCATACCCATCTCCATGTGACAAATAAAGTTGTATCCTTCACTTATTCAGAGGTTCCTAACAGGGCAGGCATTGTTGTTGATGGGTTCATCAGGTTTTATGGATTAACTATATGGCGTGGCATAGCATTGCCCATCTTAGCTCACACTATGAGTGGCACAGCATGACCACATAAAGATTTTACCAGCTGCATCGATGGCCCCCACCAGCCAGGTACCCTTTACAAACCTATTGTTTCTGGCACCCTTCCGACACACAGGGTGACTAAAGTGCCATTGCTCTTTCACACACACAAACAAACAATGGCGCAGAACGTACACCGCTTACAGAGGGAGGGTACGCAGTGCCTCCTTTCATGCCTGCAGAGCTGTGCCTCCAATAATCCCATCCCCCTTCCCACCTCACTTCAACAATGCAGAGTGGAGACCCGGTTTATAGAGACTTACCTGCACTGCCTCCAGTTGCTCCCTCTTCTGCTGTTCCATTGGCTTCACTCGTTCATGAATGGGATGGCATGTGACAGCCGCCCGTTCAGTGAGAATTCAAGAACTGAGGAGCGATGAGGATGCATAATCAGACAAGGTAAGTAGCGCGTAACATATTTAAATTGGGGTTCCGCCGCCAAGTGGCAGGAGGGGCTGTACCAAGGCCCTACCGCCGCCAGTAAAATGGGGTGGGACATATACAGCATCGGGGGTCATGGCAGGCCTCTCCCACGAGAATATTCCGGGCCCGCCCCACACCCGCCACGACCCCTGACGTCAGAGGGCTGGTAAAATTCAGCCCAGTACGTATGATAAATTCTGATACGGTATTATACAATTTGTAAGATACCCAGGTATGAACTAGAGATATGCCTAGAATCTCTCACTGTGTAATACTGGGTAGCCCTATTTGGCCTTAATAAAAGAAGAGTTGCCTGCCAAGGTTTGTAAAATTATGAAGGATTTTGATAGAGTGAATAGGAAAGCTTTGGGGAGTTGGTGTTGAGGTATGAAGTGTCGTCATTACTTTAAAATTGGCACTGAGAGAATGAGCAGAGAATCACAGAATCACAGAATGATACAGTGCAGAAGAGGCCCTTCGGCCCATCGAGTCTGCACCGATGCATTAAAACACCTGACCTGTCTGCCTAATCCCATTTGCCAGCATTTGGCCCATAGCCTTGAATGTTATGACGTGCCAAGTGCTCATCCAGGTACTTTTTAAAGGATGTGAGGCAACCTGCCTTTACCACCCTCCCAGGCAGTGCATTCCAGACCGTCACCACCCTCTGGGTAAAAAGGTTCTTCCTCAAATCCCCCTTAAACCTCCCGCCCCTCACCTTAAACTTGTGACTCCTCGTAACTGACCCTTCAACTAAGGGGAACAGCTGCTCCCTATCCACCCTGTCCAAGCCCCTCAATCTTGTACACCTCGATCAGGTCACCCCTCAGTCTTCTCTGCTCCAGTGAAAACAACCCAAGCCTATCCAACCTCTTTTCATAGCTTAAAGGTTCCATCCCAGGCAACATCCTGGTAAATCGCCTCTGCACGCCCTCCAATGCAATCACATCCTTCCTATAATGTGGCGACCAGAATTGCACACAGTACTCCAGCTGTGGCCTGACCAAAGTTCTGTACAACTCCACCCTGCATTTGTAATCTATGCCTCGATTGATAAAGGCAAGTGTCCCATATGCCTTTTTCACCACCCTATTAACCTGCCCTTCTGCCTTCAGAGATCTATGCACAAACACGCCAAGGTCCCTTTGTTCCTCGGAACTTCCCAGTGTCAGGCCATTCATTGAATACTTCCATGTCCCATTACTCTTTCCAAAGTGTATCACCTCACATTTTTCAGCGTTAAATTCCATCTGCCATTTTTCTGCCCATTTGACCATCCTGTCTATATCTTCCTGTAACCTAAGACATTCCACCTCACTGTTAACCACTCGGCCAATCTTTGTGTCATCCGCAAACTTACTGATCCTACCCCCCACATAGTCATCTATGTTGTTTATATAAATGACAAACAATGGGGGACCCAGCACAGATCCCTATTGTACACCATTGGATACTGTCTTCCAGTCACTAAAACAGCCGTCTGTGATCACTCTCTGTCTCCTACAGCTAAGCCAATTTTGAATCCACCTCATCAAGTTACCTTGTATCCCATGTGCATTTGCTTTCTTGATAGGTCTCCCATGTGGGACCTTGTCAAAGGCTTTGCTGAAATCCATGTAAACTACATCAACTGTGCTACCCTCATCAACTGGTCACGTGCTCAAAAAATTCAATCAAATTTGTTAGGCATGACCTCCCTCTGACAAAGCCATGCTGACTATTCCTAATCAAATTTTGCCTCTCCAAGTGGAGATAGATTCTCTCCTTCAGAATTTTCTCCAATAGTTTCACTACCACTGATGTGAGACTCACTGGTCTGTAGTTCTCTGGCTTGTCTCTACAACCTTTCTTAAATAGTGGGACCACATTAGCTGTTCTCCAATCCTCTGGCACCTCCCCCGTGGCCAGAGAGGAATTAAAAATTAGGGTCAGAGCCCCTGCAATCTCCACCCTCGCCTCCCACAGCATCCTGGGACACAAATCGTCCACAGCTGGAGTTTTGTCCACTTTTAAGCCTTCTATAACCTCCAATATCTTGTCACCACCTATGACAATTTGCTCAAGAACCTCACAGTCTCTCTCTCTAAGTTCCATATCTACATCCTCTTTCTCTTGGATGAAGACAGATGTGAAGTATTCGTTCAACACCCTACCAATGTCCTCTGGCTCCACCCACAAATTTCCCCCTTGGTCCCTAATGGGTCCTACTCTTTCCCTGGTTATCCTCTTCCCATTGATATACTTATAGAATATCTTGGGATTTTCCTAACTTTTACCAGCCAGAGCTTTCTCATATCCCCTCTTCGCTCTCCTAATTGCTTTCTTAAGCTCCATCCTACACTTTCTGTACTCCACTAATGCTTCCATTGATTTGCTCTCCTTGTATTTGCTAAAAGCCTCTCTTTTCCTTCTCATTGCACCCTGAATGTTTCTGGTCATCCATGGTTCTCTGGGCTTGTTGCTCCTACCTATTATCCTAGAGGGAACATGTTGGGCCTGTACCCTCCCCATTTCCTTTTTGAATCCCTCCCACTGCTCTTCTGTAGATTTCCCAACAAGTAACTCTTTCCAATTGACCTTGGCCGGATCCTGCCTTATTTTCCTAAAATTCGCTCTCCCCCAATCCAAAACCTTTTTTTGCAACTTGTTTGTTTCTTTCTCCATAACAAGCTTAAATTGTACCATGTTGTGGTCGCTATCACCAAAATGCTACCCCACCAACACATCAACCACCTGTCCGGCTTCATTCCCCAGAATTAGGTCCAGCACTGCACCCTCCCTTGTTGGATCCTCTACATATTGAGCGAAAATGTTCTCCTGTATACATTATAAGAACTCCACTCCATCTAAGCCCTTAACATGATGACTATCCCAATTAATGTTGGGAAAGTTGAAATCACCTAATATAATTACCCTATTATTTTTACACACCTCTGCAAATTGCGCACATATTTGCTCCTCAATTTCCCGCTGACTATCTGGGGGTCTATAATAAACACCTAGCAATGTGGCTGTCCCTTTTTTATTCCTAAACTCTCCCCATAAAGCTTCATTTGATGCCCCCTCCAAGAAATCATCTCTCCTTACTGCAGTAACTGACTCCTTAACTAATATTGCAATGCCCCCTCCTCTTTTACCCCCTCCTCTGTCTCGCCTGACGATTCTATATCCCGGGATATTGAGCTGCCAATCCTGCCCCTCCCTCAACCATGTCTCCGTGATGGCTACTATATCACAATTTCACGTGCCAATCATTGCCCTTAACTCATCCGTTTTACCTGCAATACTCCTGGCATTAAAGTAGAGTCCTTCCATCCTGGTCTTACTCTCTTGAAACTTACTTCTGCTGTATTTCCTCTGACTTGTTTGTTTTCCTGTGTTTAGCTGTGTCCCTATTCTGCTAGGAGTCTGCATCCCCTCCCCCTGCCAAATTAGTTTAAACTCCTCCCAACAGCACTAGCAAACCCGCCAGCAAGGAGGTTAGTCCCCCTGTGGTTCAGATGTAGACCGTCCCGCTTGTACAGGTCCCACCTTCCCCAGAAACGGTCCCAGTGGTCCAGGAATCTAAAACCCTCCCTCCTGCACCAACTCTTAAGCCACGCATTCATCTGTGCTATTCTCCTATTTCTATACTCGCTAGCACATGGCACTGGGAGTAATCCAGAGATTACAACCCGAGAGGTCCTGCTTTTTAGTCTACTGACTAACTGGCTGAATTCTTGATGCAAGACCTCATCCCTCTTTCTACCTATGTCATTGGTACCAACATGTACCATGACCTCTGCCTTATCACCCTCCCCCTTCAGGATGCCCTGCAGCTGTTCAGTGGCATCCCGGACCCTGACACCAGGGAGGCAACACACCATCCTGGAGTCACGTTGACGGCCACAGTAGCGCCCATCTGTTCCCCTGACTATAGAATCCCCTATTACTATTGCTCTTCCTCTCTTTCCCCCTTCCTGTGCAGACAGGCTGCTTGCGGTGCCAGAAGCTTGGCTCTGTCCACACTCCCTGGAGGAACCAGCCTCATCAGCCTCCAAAATGGACTACCGATTTGCAAGCGGGACCCCAGAGGACTCCTGAACTACCTGCCTGATTCTCTTGGAATGCCTAGTGGTCACCCATTCCCTTCCTTCCTCAAGTCCCTTCAGCTGCGGTGTGACCACCTCTCTATACGTGCTATCCACAATGCTCTCAGACTCGCGGATGCTCCACAGTGTTTCCAGCCGCTGTTCCAGCTCTGAAACCCAAGCTTCCAGGAGCTGCAGCTGGACACACTTGCTGCACACATGCTGGTCCCTGGGACTGGAAATGTTCCTGGATTCCCACATGCAGCAAGAGGAGCAAACCAAGGCTTCAAGCTCTCCTGCCATGACTAAACCCTTTAAATTTAAAACTTTGGAAGATTATAATTTAAAAAAACAACTAAGTCTTGCTAAAACAATGACTTACAATTCAATCCACTTTGAAAAATACCCACCAGGACTAACTCACCAGTCAGCTGTGCTCTTTGGAAGCTCTCGGCTCCCCTCACTCTGAGGACGGGTAGGAAATGAAAGGAGCTCCTCGCTCCCTCCTTACCGAACTTCCTCAGTCACCAAACTTCCACTTTAACACTCTAATGAAACCCAAGTCAGCACTCTAGTGCAAACAAGGTCAGCACTGTTAAGATGGCCCACTTTTGTACTGACTGACTCTAGCCCCTGAAAACTGGTTTCAGCCAATTCTCTAATTAACAAGGTGCAGCTGCAAGCAGAGCCTGAGTGAATTCTGTTTAAAGCTGGTCTAAAACTCACCTTCTCCAACCCAAACAGCAACTGTTAAGTTAATCTGCTAAATAAAAGACAGACTAGACTTAAGATAAAATTAACCCTTAATTATCCTCAGTCACCAAACTTCCACTTTAACACTCTAATGCAACCCAAGTCAGCACTTACACTTACACTCCACTTACACAGAGAGTTGTTGCAGCAAGGAGTGCTTCGTCACGGAATGGTTGAAGCAAGAGACAATTTGATAAATACTTGAGGCAGTGAGAGATACGAGGCTATATTAAGGCAGCAGCGCTGTGGATTATTATTGGATTGCTCCAGCCAAATGCCCTCCTTCTGTGCTATAAACTTCAGTGGTTCTATTGTAGCTTTCGCTTGCAAAGGATGAGCTGTCTCTGATCCAGATGTTGTCTGCAGCTCATTATTGAGCAGATGGTACAATTTTGTGGCAGCCTGTCTTGAGAAGGAAGGCTGCGAAGACACATCTCCTCTGACATGTCCCCTTTGGATATCCAGAGGGATCTAATAGCACAGGCTATTGACAGATATGGCCAAACTTTATAAGGGGTCATTACACCTGATGTATTGGCTTTCCATGAAGACTTCGTCCTCATCTTGATTTGTGGTGCGTTCATACCACCACCCCCCCCCACAACACCATCCCCCATCACAAATGAATACCGATTCTCACTTCTTTGCAGATTGCAATATAAATTGCAACAATGACCAAAAATGTTGAAGCAAGGAATATTGGCAAGGAAACAAAAAACTAGACATGCAAAAATGAAGTGCTATCCAGTAAAATCACCTGTCCTATACAGCAAACTAAAAACAAAGGCCATTAAACATGCAAAAGAAACATTACAACTTGGAAATTTGTTGGCACCGCACCCGTTTTATAGCCATAAAATGAGCATATAAGCATCTAATATGGAGGGCAATGCACAAGTGATTATCCCATGCCGTGTATTAGGCTCCATCATACATTGCAAGAATGTACATTGGAAATATGCACTCTACTAATTAAAATATTTAACTAAGGGTTCTCTGCCTGTTGTAGGACCCTTTAGTGAAATTGTTCTGCTCCAGCACCTGATTCACCACGTGATAAAGTGACTGAGCAATTCATAGTGCAAACAGGCATCAAGGACTCTTTACCTGTGCTATTTAAAAGGCTCATTAGCTACATACATGTTAGTTGCTAGTTTGTCCTTTGAGGCAGCTGGTTAACTCTTGAGAAATTTTTTAAAACCTTTATTTTTACTTGTTGGTGCTACACTGCGCCTGGCGGATTTCAAAACAGTTTTACTGTAGTCGTGGGTGGTCTGACAGGACTGCCTTTGGGCTTGGAGGACATGCAGTCAAGAAAATAGGACAGAGCAGGAGCACCTGCTGCTCCTTTACCCGAGCTTCCTTCCAGCCTCCCTGATCGTGACTGTCCCTCTACCCCACCACTTCACCACATTCCAGACAACTGGGGACCAATTCCACTCAATCCTCACAAAATCAAAGCCTTACATGTTCCAAACAACTAATGCAATATTGCTCTCACAAATGCAATTGAAATGTTGGATTACGTAATTTGATCCTCTGTGCAATACAATAGCCTATTAACACCAAATGCTAATTATACCTGATTCAGATTTTAAATTAATTCCACTAAAAAGGTTACAGAACAATTTTTGTGCATGTCATATGATCAAAAACATAATTAAAGGATTAAAACTGCTCCTATAGCTTCACCTTTCCACAAACAAATTTGAGTATGTT
Organism: Heterodontus francisci; assembly: GCF_036365525.1. NCBI lineage: Eukaryota > Metazoa > Chordata > Chondrichthyes > Heterodontiformes > Heterodontidae > Heterodontus > Heterodontus francisci. The sequence continues at coordinate 28,283,649 of NC_090378.1, read as the reverse complement.
CCTGAAATGTTCACACTTTTTCAATTATAAAATGAAGTTTATCCATTTAAATTTAGAGCCATCAAGACATTATGCAGATACGGGGCCAGATTTACAAAGGGCTGTGGGGTCGGGACCAGGTGCGGGCACCATTTAAGAATCGCAGTCGTGGAGTTTGTCTCAGGATCCCGACGCCTGCGGGACAGTTTCAAATTTTTAAATGTGCTGGCGGGGGAAAGGGAATGGGGAATCCACATGCTGCCAATTAACAACCTATTAAGCCCATTTAGGAGCTCGTTAATGGGCCAGGGCATTTGGGACAGCAATTTTTAAATCAGATTTTCGCAATCCCAAACAGCCTGGTGCATGTTAGTGCATAGCTGTCGGAGTCTCTGCAGGGCAAAAGCAAGTTTGTTTCCATGAGATAAGATTAAATTTGAGGGGCCAACTAGCACCGGGTCAAGCGCTGCACCTCCACTTGGCGTCCATGGTCACATTCCACCATTGTTACCAACCAGGGCCTTTCATGAGCTGCCTGCTCTCCTCATCAAGGCAGTGACAGCCCCCACCATGGCCAAGCTTGCCTCCTGCCAAATTAGGGCATTAGCATATTAAGATCGCATCGTGAGAGCAACACAGCTGAAGTGTAAGGTTGGAACCCAGAATTCATCAGGGTGTCGGGAAGAGCATGGCTACCCAACCTGTACCCGATGGGACCCGACGACATGTGTCGGGTTCGGATCAGGTCAGGTTGCTCTTCCGGGTCCGGCATTCGGGCTCAGGTTGGGTCGGACAGCCAGGACGTCAAGGCGGGAAACACTTCGCACTAGTCTGCAATAAGCGATTCCATCCAAGGTAGAGCACAACCTCTTCAATAAAGTTGATTATATTCCAGTGGTCGGGTTGGGCGCGGGAAAAAATGAAAGGACTCGGTCCAGGTCGGGCTCGGGTCAGATGTGGTTCCGTCGGGCTCAGGTCGGGTTTCATTCGCAGACCTGGGCAGGCCTTTAGTGTCGAGTTCTCGACCCTGCTTTGAAAATCCAGCCAACTGTATCTGTCTATTGATCAATGGAGAATGTTTTTTGAATGTGCACATTCTTATAGTCTTATAGCATGAAAAACAATCAAACAGTTGCCATAAGCCTCAGATACCACTGATGAATAAGCACGTGGCTTTACAGTGAAAAGCAATGCTACATCAGTTACAGACACAGAGACTAATTACACTCATACTGCTTCCTTTTAAGTAGCCAGTGCATTCCACTCCTACTCACTGTGCTTAGATTTCCATTAACTAATAATCTGCACCACAGCATTATCATTGGAGATTGTGTTTGTACTTTTTAGCTTGCTTTAATCTAAAACATTGTCCTCCATAGTTTATAAATAATAAAATATAGGCTAATAGAGCAGGAAGTAGCTTCATAATATATTCTTAACAATATTATTTAGCATTTTTTATTGAACATTCAGTACACAGCATTATTGCAAGCTCGCTATGAAATAAAATTCAATTGTCCATGTAAATATACCTATGTATTGAAATGCAAATAATTGCCTTGCACTGTGTTGTGGCCACGTCAGAAAGAGCACATGAGGCAATTTTAAAGTGCCGAGATTAAAGCTTCCCCACTAAAGTGATCAACCCGTGTTCAGCAGTTACATCTTATTGTACTGTAAATTGTGTTGTTGGACAGAAAATGAAGCAGGCGTGTTTGGTCAGCAGATGTTATTATGGTATTGTTCAATTGCCAGCAGCCCCCACAGGTTAATGCTTGGTCAGTGAACTTCCGAGATATCAGATACTAGAAAGCCCTTACATATCTTCAATACAATAATTCTCAGATGTTACACTAGATTGACCACACACTTGGCACAATTTATTTTCTGCAACATGAATAGTTCATTTTATTGCTTTCTCGGTATGTGTTGCAGATCAGTACATTCAGCTGTAGAAATCTTCATCTCTTATTTATTGTAATCTTTACATTTTCTATTATATTTCATTTATCCTAAGTAATTAAAGTATTAAAAGACTAAAGTTATAACACATTGAATGTTACCATATGACCTCCAACCAATCAAGAATTACTCCAATGTCCATTTTTTATTATAACTACTGCAAAAATATACACTCTACATTTTCCTTTGTTATCCTGACGAATAAGCCTCAGGTTCAAATGAGAGTGGCACAATGATTTGAGACATTAAACCAGAGTGCCTTTAAAGAAATGACACATTACAAGATATTTTTTAAATCAAGTATGTTAAGGAACCATAGCTATTTAGTATGGCTTGGCTAATGATCACTTATTTCATCAGTTAAAGAATGAGTTATGATGACTTTTTGCTCAGGTTTAAGGGTAATAATTAATACAATGCTAGTAGAAGAAAATATCCTATTTCTTTTCACAGGTTAGTTGATCACCCTCAGCTCAGCCTTAAACTAGACCAGGTCTGGTTTTCAAAAAGCAAAATACTGGAAATCTGAAACAAAAATGGAAAATGTTGGAAATACTCAGCAGGTCAGGCAGGATCTGTGGTGAGAAAAACAGAGTTAATGGGCTGGAGTTTGTGCTGGGGCTGGGGCTCCTGGCGCTGAGTCAAAAATGAGGGGGGAACCCAGCCTCTGCCTTTTCGTTCCCGCTCCCACCCAACGGAGCGTTCCTCCAGTCTTTTTGATTCCAAGTTTAAGGAGGCAGATCTCCATCTGTTTAAAGACTTTAGAGGGACAGGGATCCCGTCTCCAAGAGCTTCCAGGCAATCAGAGGGCCAGCAGCTCAGCAGTAATGACAGTGTCACTGGGAGAGGTAACCACTGCCGGTACAGCAGAGGCCTCGGGAGCAGGCCCAGCAGTGGAACCCCGGAACAGAGGAAGGTGAAGCGGGGTCACTGGGGCCAGTCTGGAAGGCCTCGGCGAGGGGGGAGGGGTGGGGGTGGTCGTTCAGTTAAGTCCAGGGGGAGGAGGTTCCCGGGGGTAATGTTCCTGGTAGGGGTCCTCCGTGGCCCACAAATTGCCCATGGAGGAGGGACCCCTCCCCCCCAAGCCCGCAGAGAGGACACCTCATTTTACAAGGCAAGATTCCAGCGGCAGCAGGAAGAGGTCCTTAATTGACTGTTAAAAGGCCACTTAACGGCCTCAATTGGCCTCTGGCGGGAAGGCCATCATTGGCTTATTCCTCCCCTGGGAAGATCACCAGGTGATGAGGAGGCAACAGGCCCTCCTCCCTGCTGCCCCGCCCGCCACCCATTGCGATACTTTGTGTTCCCCTGCCTCTGATCCCGCATTGTTGGGACCTGTAAAATCCCAGCCAATGTTTAAGGTCTGTGACCTTTCATCAGAACCTTTCAAGTTGGCAGGCTGTAACTAGTGGAGTGCTACAAGGAGCAGTGCTGGGGCCTCAGCTATTTACAATCTATATTAATGATGTAGGGAAGGCGGTGGCATAGTGGTAATGTCACTAGACTAGTAGCCCAGAGGCCCAGGCTAGTGCTCTGGGGGCATGGGTTCAAATCCCCCCATGGCAGATGGTGAAATTTGAATTCAATTAATAAATCTGGAATTAATAAGCTAATCTAATGGTAACCATGAATCCATTGTTGATTGTTGTCAAAACACATTGGGTTCACTAATGTCCTTTAGGGAAGGAAATCTGCAATCCTTACCTGGTCTAGCCGACATGTGACTCCAGATCCATAGCAATGTGGTTCATTCTTAAATGCCCTCTGTAATGATGTAACAAGCCACTCAGTTCAAGGGCAATTAGAGATGGGCAATAAATGCTAGCCGAGCCAGCGATGCCCACATTCCATGAACAAATGAAAAAAAGACAAACAGACCAACAGTAAAATATCTAAAATAAAAGCAAAATACTGCGGATGCTGGAAATCTGAAATAAAAACAAGAAATGCTGGAACCACTCAGCAGGTCTGGCAGCATCTGTGGAAAGAGAAGCAGAGTTAACGTTTCGGGTCAGTGACCCTTCTTCGGAACTGTAATATATCTAAGTTTGCTGACGATACAAAGCTAGGTGGGAATGTAAGCTGTGAGGAATACACAAAGAGGCTGCAAAGAAATATAGACAGGCTAAGTGAGTGGGCAACAAGGTGGAAGATGAAGTTTAATGTGGGGAAATGTGAGGTTATTCACTTTGGTAGTAAGAATAGAAATGCAGTATATTTTTTTAAAAGTGTGAAACTTTTAAATGTTGATGTTCAAAGAGACATGTGTACAAGGAACTCAAGGTTAGCGTGCAGGTACAGTTAGCAATTAGGAAGGCAAAAGGCATGTTGGCCTTTCTTGCAAGGAGATTGGAGAGAATAAGGAAGTCTTGCCACAATTGTACAGGGCTTTGTTGAGAACACATCTGGAGCACTGTGTGCAGTTTTCTTCTCCATATCTAAGAAAGGATATACTTACCTTGGAGGTGGTACAACAAATGTTCACTAGATTGGTTCCTGGAATAAGAAGGTTGTCCTATGATGAGAGGCTGAGTAAATTGGGGCGATACTCTCTGATCTTTAGAAGAATGAGAAGTAATCTCATTGAACCATACAAGATTTTGAAGGGGCTTGACAGGGTAGACACTGCAAGGTTGTTTCCCCTGGCTGGCGAATCGAGAATACCGGGGCACAGTCTTAGGATAAGGGGCCGTGTTGATGGCGGGGCAGGCTCGAGGGGCCGTATGGTCTACTCTTGCTTTTATTGCTTATGTTCTTATGTCACTTGGTTTAAAAAGACGTGTTTTAAAAAGTAGAAAACATTGTTTAAGTTTCTTCAATTTATATGCGGATGTAATTACAAAAATAGCAGATTCAGTGCTAATTTTCATTGTTTCAAACATTAATGACTAGTTGAATTTTTTAATATGGAGTTAATTTCACAAAAAGCCAAAATGCTTTACTATTAAAATATCATTTGGGGAAGTCATTAGGTAGACAAAGCTCCTTTACCCTAAAGGGAAGGATAGTTTGGGGAAAGCACTTTTTGTGGAAAATATGGCTAGATGTATTTTTTAAATCATTAATATTTTTGTCTCAATAGAAAGCAACCATGGTAGGATTCATGCGGACCAACTCATTCTAGTGATACCACTCATGGGGAGGAATCCCATGGATTTCTGAGTAGCCATACTGATTATAATGTGGACCATGTTTTCAAACTATATTTAGGTTTAATCCAGAGTCTCTGGACTCAAGAAGAACAAGCTGATATTAACAATCAAATAAGTGGTAAAGACAACCATGTATAACTGAGTCAGAATTATTTATTCTATCCAAAGAGTTTATCAAAAATCAAAGGTATTTCCTTGAGAGTAACTCTACACTGCCAACTCCAGGGGACTAAACAGATGGATAGACCATGATCTCTGAAAATGTAATAAAATTTTTGAAGAATGCCACAGAACTGTAGGGAGCAAAGAAGCAAGCAATTGAGCAAGGAAGAAAGTTGAATTCAATTCTCAAAGGTCCAAAAAAGCATTGAAGAGGCTCTGATATGTTTAAAAAGCACTTCTGTGGCCTGAAGAAATGATAGCTCAATTGTTTAAACTATTTCATAAGGCAGTTCATTTGCATAATTCCAGCTGTTGCTTGGTACAAAATACACAATGTTTTTACTGAGCAATCTCTCCATACAGTGAATGTAATTGGAAGCAGTGGGGTAAATTTAGCAGGAAGTCACACTTGAAGGAAGAGTGGATCAGGGACAGGACTACAACACTGTAAAACCAGTTCTCTGACTCTAGCTGTATTCAAGTAGGTTCCCTGCTGGCAGTATGCAATCAGTTAATTCACTCGAGTGTGCATAATATTCTAGTTTGCTAATATACTTTTGTAAAATCATTAATAATTTTGTCGAGGTCTCTTTATAAATATTCCACAGCTGAACTTAATATGCACACTGCCATGCCATTCATCACTTATCTGATGTCTGTAGTCTTTCTTCATTTTTATTGCATATGCAGTCATAAATTGAATAATGTCTTTCATGTTCCACAGAGGAGACGTTTTCATCGAGTTATGCAGCATCCTGAATGATCTTCAAAGACAGTGAGGAAATTACTCATTAGGGAAAGTCGCCTGTAACCATCGCAAATTGACCATCCAGGGAGGAGTCCCAAGTGATGTGTTGACTGACAAGGAAGCGTATCCCTATGAAAGGATCTTCCACAAGGCCTTCTCTGCAGTCCTGTCAACATGCATGAGGGTGTGTAATAGCCGTCAAGGAGATATTTAAGTCACACAAGTTAAATGCTGGCCCCTAACACCAACCCAAAGCTATACTCTGCTTCTGAAAATGCAGGTTGATGTGGAATCTGAGGACTCCCAAATGATGTATTTAAATGTATTTATGCATGTCTTGCATCTGTTGAACAACCACCACACTTTACAATTCATATAGTAGACAGCATATTTCAAAGTTCCATAAGTTTTTGTTTCATTTCAGCTGCTAAACAATTTTAGAAAGAGAAAGAAAACTAGTAATCTAATTTTGGTTCTTCTGATCTGGAGCCTGAAATTTACAAGGCAGTTACAATAGAGGCGATTTTAGCCTGAGGTGGATAATGGGCAGTGGGTGGTGGACAAGAAGTGCGTCTGCCCTAATGGTTTTGAGCCGAACCTCATTTACTTGCTGTCAGTGAGCTGCAAGCAGTAAATGGGCAACCATATAATCTTGGGGGACAGTGAATTACTTATTAGGAAAAATTGCCTCAATGCAGCTCCCTGGTTGTGAGCGAGCAAGAGTCAAGCTGGTTCCAATGCAGAGCTGGCCAACAATCAGAACCTAAGGGATGGAAAGGAGAACCTGAGAAGGAACCTGTACGGTTCGAAAGCAGGCTGAAATTTATTTGTGAGGTCAGTGTACATATTTGCTGGCTGCCTTCACTGCAGCCACTAACAATATCCTGCTCTCATATGGTATCAATTGCAGAACAAGGAACTCCTGTGGGGATTCATTCCGCACTGACAGTCCTGCCACTTTAGTTTGATTCAACACCTCCCCACCCTGCTTGTACACTACTTCTTCTCATCTCAGCATATGTACCACATGACAAATTCCCGTATGTGTGCACATTCCTTCTCAATAGCCACCCTAATGTTATCTCTATCTGTCTGCAGGAGAAAACTAAGAAGGGGAACAGGACCAGGAGAGAACCTCACAACATCTAGATCCTGAGAAAAATGGAACAGGCAGGCATAGACATCATTGGCTTTGTAACAATGCAAAGTTTTAGAAATGAAGAGGTTGGGACTTTAACTGAATAGGGTGTCTGCTTATGACTTTCACATATTTCAAACAATTCCACATTGAACTAGTTTGACAACCTCAGCTCCACAGTGATGTTGATCATCTCTGGCCTGTCAGTGTCATGCTAAATTCTGTTTTGTTCTTCTCTCTGTAGGCCCTTCCCAGTGCCTGGATCCCCTCAAGGAGGTTTAGGAGGAGGTCCATCTTCTGGAAGAAGCACTTCCACATGCTCCATCCCTCCCAAGCAACAGCATAGTGCTTAGCATCCCAGGTGAGATAGACAATGAGTTAGAGCAGTCTGCACTTAGCAGAGCAATCAACATGAGTAAGGTGAGGTGAGAGTGACTGCCCTTGACATCAAGGCAGCATTTGACTGAGTATGGCATCAAGGAGCCCTAGCAGAACTGAGGTCAATGGGAATCAGGCGGAAAACCCTCTGCAGGCTGGAGTCATACCTAGCACAAAGGAAGATGGTTGTGGTTGTTGGAGGTCAATCATCTGAGCTCCAGGACATCACTGCAGGAGTTCCTCAGGGTAGTGTCCTAGGCCCAACCATCTTCAGCTGCTTCATCAATGACCTTCTTTCAATCATAAGGTCAGAAGTGGGGATGTTCGCTAATGATTGCACAATGTTCAGCACCATTCGTGACTCCTCAGATACTGAAGCAGTCTGTGTAGAAATGCAGCAAGACCTGGACAATATCCAGGCTTGGGCTGATAAGTGGCAAGTAACATTCATGCCACACAAGTGGCACTGAAAATGGAATAGTGTAGGTCAGATGGTTTCACAGGTCGGCGCAACATCGAGGGCCGAAGGGCCTGTACTGCGCTGTAATGTTCTAATTCTAATTCTAAAAAAAAAAGTGCCAGGCAATGACCATCTCCAACAAGAGAGAATCTAACCATCTCCCCTTGACATTCAACAGCATTACCATCGCTGAATCCCTCACTATCAACATCCGAGGGGCTACCATTGACCAGAAACTGAACTGGACTAACCATATAAATACCGTGGCTACAAGAGCAGGTCAGAGGCTAGGAATCCTGAGGTGAGTAACTCACCTCCTGACTCCCCAAAGCCTGTCCACGATCTACAAGGCACAAGTCAGGAGTGTGATGGAATACTCTCCATTTGCCTGGATGAGTGCAGCTCCAACAACACTCAAGAAGCTCGACACCATCCAGGACAAAGCAGCCCACTTGATTGGCACCCTATCTACAAATATTCACTCCCTCCAGCACCGACGCACAGTGGCAGCAGTGTGTACCATCTACAAGATGCACTGCAGCAATGCACCAAGGCTCCTTAGACAGCACCTTCCAACCCACGACCTCTACCAACTAGAAGGACAAGGGCAGCAAATACATGGGAACACCGCCACCTGCAAATTCCCCTCCAAGTCACACACCATCCTGACTTGGAACTATATCGCCGTTCCTTCACTGTAGCTGGGTCAAAATCCTGGAGCTCCCTTCCTATTAGCATTGTGGGTATACCTACCCCAAATGGACTGCAGCAGTTCAAGAAGGCAGCTCACCACCACCTTCTCAAGGGCGATTAGGGATGGGCAATAAATGCTGGCCTGGCCAGCGTCGCCCACATCCCATGAGTGAATAAAAAAAAAGCCAGAGCAGAGACTGGTGGAAAGGACAGTCCAGGACACGGTTCACTGCAGAGCAAGCTCAGCTTCAAGCTCGCTGAAGAGTTCAGAGGTTTCTAATTCAGGGACCCAGCCTTGAAAAGAAGGCTCCTTTCAGCACAGATGCCAGTTGCACTATGTATTAGAAATTTGCCAAGGAGTTGCTGAACCGTGGCTGAATGTTTGGAGAAGTCTGCTTCCAGCTTGTGTGGCATTCAATTGCAGGCCTTTAGCACTCTGCAGTCTTCCATTGAGCATGTGGCAACCTCTTTGGATGCTGTAGCTAGATTGTAGCTAGATTCTCACACCAAAGCCCCAATTTTAACCCAGTCAGCACAGTGCATACAGGGCCAGTGGGCCATTTAAGTTAGTGCCAGGGGCTTTGCACTGTGTTCCTGATATGTTCTCACCCACCATCATTTTAACCAGACAGAATTCAGGAGTGGGAGGGTCAGCCAGCCCCAGGCAGGCAGGGGCCCATGTAACATGGCTAAAGACTCACCCTGATGATGCCATCTGTGCCTCAGCACAATTTTTACTCGAAAAAGTGGACAGCCTGCATCACGCTAAACCCATCAGTAAAACTTAGCGGGAGTCAGCAGAGTGGCCAGAAGAGGCCATGCTAAGTACTAATATACCAGAATCTGGCATGAAGGAAAACTGGCACCTCATACCCTATTCCAGAATATGTAACTCAGTTGGTGTACACATCTTTGAAAACAGAGCACATTTTCTAGATAGTTATTATATCCAGATATTCCAATCACAACAGGCACATTGCAGGTGGATATGATGACTTTTCAAATGCATTTTAGTACTGAACACCAACATTTGGAATATCTTTTGGGGCGAGGGGCTCATAAAGAAATGTTAAGCTGAAGAAAATTGCTTGAGCAGAGTTTGGAGAGAAGTTGCGACTGCCTGTGTAAAGATGCTGCTGGAGGATGGAGTGCAGTCCCATCAGTGTAAGTGGGCACAGTCCTATCCTATTGCAGTCCATAATATGGCAGTGAGTGAGGACCATCTGACCCAGCTGTGAGAGATGTAACAGTCCAGTTGGATTCGAGGGTGTGGTCATTCCAGCTCAAAACACCTGGTGGTCCATATTTTGGATTGATATTTTTTGATAATTTGTAAACTTGTTACTCAAACTTTTCCTGTCCTTGCTACTTGGCCATGCAGTGCTTAGAAATTGTGTCTTCCTCTCTCTTTTGTTTGATTGCAAACAAACATAAACACATATACATTCAGACACACACATATAAAAGTTCATACACAGTTATTCGTGCACACACATTTGGTTCAAGTACACATGTGAAAAAGCCCTTTCTGCTAACCATTTAAAGTTGAAAGACGCCATGCAGGAAGACTAAATTGCCTAGATGCAGAATATTCACAATTGGACCTGTGCAAAGAATGTTTTGTTTGATTGGGGAAATATAAAATGTTGCATTTAAGAATGCAGATGATAAACTGTGTGCATAGCACCAATTTTTAAAGAGGCTTTGCATAAGTACTATGGCATCCTTCATTTATTCTTTGGCCTCCTTGTCTCGAGAGACAATGGGTAAGCGCCTAGAGGTTGTCAGTGGTTTGTGGAGCAGCGCCTGGAGTGGCTATAAAGGCCAATTCTAGAGTGACAGACTCTTCCACAGGCGCTGCAGATAAAATTGGTTGTCGGGGCTGTTACACAGTTGGCTCTCTCTTTGCACTTCTGTCTTTTTCCCTGCCAACTGCTAAGTCTCTTCAACTCGCCACTCTTTAGCCCCGCCTTAATAGCTGTCCGCCAGCTCTGGCGATCACTGGCAACTGACTCCCACAACTTGTGGTCAATGTTACAGGACTTCATGTCACGTTTGCAGACGTCTTTAAAGTGGAGACAGGGACGGCCGGTGGGTCTGATACCAGTGACGAGCTTGATGTACAATGTGTCTTTGGGGATTCTGCCATCTTCCATGCGGCTCACATGGCCAAGCCATCTCAAGCACCGCTGGCTCAGTAGGGTGTATATGCTGGGGATGTTGGCCACCTCGAGGACTTCTGCATTGGAGATACGGTCCTGCCACCTGATGCCAAGGATTCTCTGGAGGCAGTGAAGATGGAATGAGTTGAGACATCGCTCTTGGCTGACATACATTGTCCAGGCCTCGCTGCTGTAGAGCAAGGTACTGAGGACACAGGCTTGAAACACTCGGACTTTTGTGTTCCGTGTCAGTGCACAGTATGCAGTATGTCCCTGGAGCCATGCAACTGTCTAAAGCTGCCACTCTTCTTAAGGGTGTCAGCTGTGTCTCAGTTGGTAGAACTCTTGCCTTTGAGTACAAGGTTTTATGTTCAAGTCCCACTCTAAGACTTGAGCATAAAAATCAAGGCTGACACTCCAGTGCAGTACTGAGCACTGCATTGTCAGAGGTGCCGCCTTTAGGATGAGATATTAAACTGAGCTCCTGTCTGCCCTCTCAGGAGGATGTAAAAGATCCCACGGCACTATTTCAAAGAAGAGCAGGGTAGTTATCCCCAGCGTCTGATCAGCATTTATCCCTCAATCAACAGCACAGTAACAAATGATCTAGTTATTATCACATTGCTGTTTGTGGGAGCTCATTGTGCGCAAATTAGCTGCTGTGTTTCCTACATTACAACAGTGACTACACTTCAAAAGTATTTCATTGGCTGTAAAGCACTTTGGGATAACCTGTGGTCATGAAAGATGCTAAGTGCAAGTCTTTTTTTTTAACTTCCAATGCCTCTATGCCATTCTTCTGCTTGCAGGACAAGATGACTTGACGAGATGATAAAAGCAGCCACAAGCAAAGGTGGTCTGAAGTTCTTTAAGCCACTGATTTCTTTCATTGAAGTCAATGGTTATGAGAATATTGAAGGATTGGGGATGTAGAAGCTAGAGGCTTCTCTCAAACGGATGGTTAGTACCATAATGTTCAGGTTATGCCATGTCTGCCAAATAGGCATACACTCAGCCATAAGAGCACCACACAGTCTCATGCAATGAAAGTAATGATTAAAGTTGGTTCTTTGAGACGATATTTGAGCAATTTGTTCTGGGTTTTTTAAGAAAAGATTCTGCCACAACTGGCATCTTTTGGCCAGAGGTTCTTGCCTCAGCTGCAGTGCTTAGAAATTCTCAGCTGGCACTCCCTGTTTACAAAGAGAAATTACTGGCTGAGCTTAATTATCCCCATGAGCCACTTACATCTGTGCAAAATCTACTGCAGGTTCAGGGGACAAGTATAGAACAGTCCAGTACTTGGATCTGCATACTTATGCTTGCTCATGGAAACTCCTGTGACATCTGCAATGAAGTATGGGGCCACAAACATGGTCTAAACGCAATCGCATTTTCCGTGGTTAGGCCTCTCTGAGTAGCAAAATTGTGTAACACACAGCAGGAGATGGTGATCTTGAAGGTCCTGGTAGGGCTGTGCTGTAATACGCCTCTGACATGTTGAGGGTTAACAGTTGTTACTGCAACATACTGCCTGTGTAATGTGTCCATTAAGGATTGTAGTGGTGGCATGGTCGTTGCTGTATCTGCATGGACCTGACATTACCTGATCATTGCATGAGTGAGGACTGAAGGTGGAAGCTTTTGAATTCTGGAAGCCATCTTTCCAGTCTGGTTTCTTAATCAAATAACCTGGGTCCAAAGAGCTAGGCCATTCAGGGGTGATGTCAGGAAGCATGTCTTCACACAAAGGTGACTGGAAATCTGGAACTATCTCCCCCCAAATTTCAAACCTAAGATTGATAGATTTTTGTTCAGTGAAGGTGTTAAGGGATATGGGACCAAGATGTGTAAATGGGGCTAAGTTGTATTATCAGCCATGATCTAACTGATTGCTGGAACACTTGAGGGGCTGAATGACCTCCTCCTGTTCCTATGTCCCTATAATTTGCAGTACCCTATTATTTGTCTTTGGACAGTGGTGAATTTGTTTGCCCTGACTTGATGCTGACTGACTGATGTCCCCTGAGTGAGTTTGGAAGAATCCAGAGGCATAAAAACTCAGCCCTGTGGTCATTATAATCACTAGTAAGAGCGTATATACATAACATAGGAATTTAGGAAATAGGAGCAGGAGTAGGTCATTCGGCCCCTCGAACCTGCTCCACCATTCTATTAGATTATGGCTGATCTTCTACCTCAACACCATTTTCCCGCACTATCCCCATATCCTTTGATATCATTAACATCTAGAAACCTATCGATCTCTGTCTTGAACATACTCAATGACTGAGCCTCCACAGCCCTCTGAGTGAAGAAATTCCTCCTCTTCTCAGTCCTAAATGGCCTGCCTCTTATTCTGAGACGATGTCCCCTGGTTCTAGATCCCCTAAGCAGGGGAAACATCCTTCCTGCATCAACCCTGTCGAGCCCTGTAAAAAGGATATCCCAATTGTCATTATTATATGTAGTTTAGATTCCTGAAACTGGCATAGTTCAGTGACAACTTCCCTGGTAGATGTATCTGAGTCTGTACACACAATTGTATGAGTAATGATTACAGAATCACAGAATTGTTACAGCGCAGAATGAGGCCATTCGGCCCATCAAGTCATCACCAGCTCTCTGAAAGAGCAACTCCTTCAGTTCCATTCCCCTGCTTTCTCCCCGTAACCCTGCACATTCTTCCTTTTCATATAACTGTCTAATTCCCTGTTGAGCACTTCAATTGAACCTGCATCCACCACACTCTCAGGCAGCGCATTCCAGATTTTAACCACTCACTGCATGAAAAAGTTTATTCTCAAGTCATTTTTGCTTCTCTTACCAAATACTTGAAATCTGTGCCCTCTTGTTCTCGATCCTTTCACGAATGGATATCTACTCTGTCCAGACCCCTCATGATTTTGAATACCTTTATCAAATCACCTCTCAACCTTTTCTTTTCCCAGGAAAACAGTCCTAACTTCTCCAATCTATCTTCATAACTGGAATTCATCATCCCTGGAACCGTTCTCGTGAATGGGGATATATGTAATCTGCCTCGGGTGCAGGTAGACCTCATACCTATCCTACCATACTCCTCTGCTTCCAAAAACCTAGAGTTGAGCACTCAGTACAAAGCCCATTTTAAGATTTCAGAGTAGAGTTATGAAAAATCCAGCAGTACAGCTTTATGCACTCACTTCCTGAAAGGCTAAATCATATCTATCCTTTATTGTTGACTTTATAAGCTCAGTGTAGTGCACATTCCCAGAAAGAAATATGTGAAATCTTGCCTTAAGATAATTGCCCTTCATTTACACAAGATTCTCACCTTTAAGGAATTTTTTGCACATTTTGTGAGAACACGGAAAATCGCATGACGCACTAATCAGGTGGGGATCTGCCATATTCCCTGGCCTTTATATATATATTCTGTAATGGGAGGAATGATCTTGTAGGCTGTAAATTTTACCCCCCTATTCATTTACTATGTATTCTGATGTTTCTGGTAGCATAACATTACAATCAACGTCAGTATTTTAGTATAGTTCACTTTAATTTTGTTTCTCTTGTTCTATTTTTGTGAGGTGAACTGATGGACTTCATAATGGTTTGTCTTATGCTTATCCTGTGTTCTCTTATTGTCGACTATAAGGTTGGTAGCTGATTTATATCCGTTGTTAGAGGTATATTGTGTGACACAGAGTAATAACATCAACTTATGTGAGATGGCCCATGAATAAAATGTGTAGGTAATTTGAGCTCACATCAATATACCCATTCTTGCTGTTAAAAACAGAATGGAATATCCCACTTCAGCATTCAAATTTATATACAACCAATTAATAAGACATACGATATTATAGAGCCAATTTCCCTCTGCTGTGCTTTTGGGGGGGGGGGGGGAAAGGAAAAAGAGAAGGAGACCCATAATTTTGGATCATAGTCCTTTTTGCTTTGCCCGGATATTTCCTGTGGATCCCCTGAGAGGGATGCTATGTTCTTGCACTTACTGCAGGTCCAAGAATACAAATAAGGCAGGAGAGGCATAACAGTGTCTCCAACCTTATTTACATGCCTCAGTGCTGTCCAAGCCCTATTTTGGGAAATGTAACCAGAATTAAGCCTCAGGCATTATGTCTGCTATTCTCAGATTGGAGGATGCGAGGGGGCAAGCAGCAATGACACAGAGCCCGAATGCATCTTGCAGTGTTGTTTCAGCATTGGAGAGTTCTGCATTTAGACAACAGTCAGAAGGCTCCACGGCCAGTTGCCATTGAGAACCGCAGCATCTGCTAACATTCTTTTCCTATTTGCAGATGCTAGCCTGTCAAGGGTGGTCTGTGCAAGGGAATATCTGACCTATTTTATTGACCTGAACCTGAAAATACAGGTAAGTTCAGGTCAGGTCAGGTAAAGCACGCTATTGGCGTATCAGCCTGACTATTGCCCGGGTTGGAGTTGGTAGAGGACAAACAGCCGTGACATTTCTTGGGCGTATTGAAATATCAATTATCCTGTGCAAATTACCTCACATTAGAATTTCAGTTAGTCTTTTCTGTTATTGGCACAAAATAAATGAGCCATTTAACAATTTCATTTTAAATTAACTTAATTGCAGTACTTTGTTAGTAAAATTAGTAAGTAGTTCCGAGAATCAAATCAGAAAATCAAAAACATCTACAATGTTTGAGTGCAAAAATATTCACACAGTAATTCACAAGTAAGAACTACAAAAACCTGCTCATGTTAAGTGCCCCTTGTGAGTAATTGAGCTCTGACTGAATAGATCTATTTTCAGCTTTAATATACATCATGTTCTCTGGAAAAGAACCAGCTGAAAAAATCATTGGGATCAAACCTTTTCCAACTGTGATTTCCACCTAGCTGGAAAGGCATATTGATCTGTTCTGCTGACTGAACTGCTACACAGTTACTATACCTAGGAGAGTTCTATTGTTTTAAGTCATCGTGTTAAGCAAAACTTTGACTACAGATTATAACGGCATGTATTAGCCTATTTGAACTTGCTTACTTATTTCTTTTTTTCTCAGTTTTCACAACGGACTGATTAATTTATCATAACTAACCAGGACATGATCGACATATTTCACATAATTGGGTAGTGTTGGGTATGAGGACACTCATTTTTAAATCCACTTATCCCTCATGTGTGTACCACACCTCCCCTTAAAAGCGTTGAGGCATTAAAGGGTTGATTTTTTGCATACTAGAGGGAGAAGGGAATAAAGGTGTTATGGGTTCAGGGTGGGAAGAGGCATAGATCAATTGGGCCAATTGACCTGTTTCTCTGCTGTAGATTGTATGTAGCCCACTGGAGATTATGTTAAATCCTGTGTCATATGTATCTTCTCATGCTGCATGCTATGCTGGATGATGATTTTTAATTTCATCGGTAGGAAACCTAAATTAAACTTATAAAAAAAGAAAGCTGGAAACCGAATTTCAACTTTTAAAAAGAAAGCATCTAAGATAGCCACTACAATTTGCATTGAAATACCTCACATTCCAAGATGTCAAGGTGGAGACGCATGTCTGAATAGCCTTCATCCAGAACAATGGCTTGACTAGTTTGAATGCTACCTGGCATCGCCTTCATTAGCAAGACATTTCAAGCTATCTTGGAACATTAACACTAGTGGAGACAAACCTCAAGGGCTAGTAAGACCTAAGAGAGATTGGAATTCTTAAACTTGGATCTCATTAAAGTGCAAAAGAGAATATACTGGGACAATCATGTGGCAGTTTCTCCATCTTGGAGTTTCATTTGGACACATCAGACAAGCTTTTGAGTTAACCAGTGCAGGACCCAAGTGGTCTGTCTCTCTCTCTCTCTCTGTCCAGGTAACACTGCAAGTTTCGAACCCTGTCTGTGGGCTGAAAAACATCCAAACCTATCATTTCTGCAGGCAGAGACTCCAGGGAGAAAACCATCTACATCACTGTCTCCAAGAAAACCCTGAACCAGGTGGCCACCTCTACCAGCCAGTAACTTCAGGACCACAAATTCAGCTGGAAGACAACTGAATTACCAGACTGCACAGACTGTACATATTCTTTTATTTGTTCTGGACTCAAATCCAACCAATTTACTCTTCTTCATTCTGTAACCTATTTGTGTGTGTGTGATTCTTGTGTGTGTGTGTGTGTGTGTGTGTGAAATTTAGAGTGTAGTTTATAAATTTTACTTAGATAGGGTTTTGGTTTTAAGTACAATAAACCAACCTCTTTCTTGTTTAAACTCAAAGAAACCTGGCGATTTGTTCTTTTATGATCGTGGCACATGAAGGGTTAAACATTCACTGAATTGATAAGCACATCCACTATTTAAAAGAAATCAACCTGTTGCGGTCAAATAAGGAGAGGGACCTGATTGTAATGATACGCTCATTTGTTTGTCAATTGACATCAAAAAAGAAAGCCAAAATATCATCAAATCTTCTGCAGTGAATCTCTTAAGGACTAATAAGGCCGATTTTTGCTAAGAAGTTGCATCCACAGTGTGAATAGTGGGTTCCGGATACACCAGGTTGGTGATTGTGATTATTAAGTTGAGATGTCCTCAAGTGACATTTGTATACAGCATCAGCCCTCGTAATAGGAGGTGTCTTCATGGATGGTTATTCACTGACCTTTCTTAACTTTAATAAGTAGCCCCCATTTATTTTGCACTGTTTCAGAGTTGCATTTAAGCAGTCTTTGTATCTCTTTTGCTGTCCACCATAAAATTGCTCTGCCATTGTCAATGCACTGTAAAAGATCTTCTTTGGGATTCGTACATCAGATGTTCACAACACATGGCCTGACCAGTTTACCCATGCCTTCATAATTAGATAGTCATCCATGCTTGCCGTGATGGCATAACAAAGGTTCATGAGAATGATAGCTCTGTATACGCCAAGCTCACTCTGCGGAATGATACCGCTCCTCTACCAGAAGTTTTAATGGAGTTTACCAAAAGCTAAGTTGGCTTTGGCAATTCTGCAGATGCTTCTGTGTTGATAAGGACTTCTCTAGACAGGATGCCACCCAGGTAGATGAATCTATCCATAGCCTAGAATGTGTGATCACAAATAGTGATAGCAACTTGAGTGCAATGATTGCCTGGGCCTGTTTGGAAGAGTCACCTTGGCTCTTTTTTTAAGGCTGGTAGTCATGCAGAATTGTCAGCAATCTATTACAATGTGGTCCATGATTGTTGGCCTGGGAGTGGTCCATGAGAGCACATTCAACATCAAACAGGAGTTTGTGAATCTTCTAAGGTTGCAGAGCTGTCCATCATCCCTGGATCTGATCTTGACTCCAACCTCAAAATTATTGAAAGTCATGAGAAACATAGCAGCAAACAGAACACTGCAGTGATGATACAAGAACACGTCCTTGTTTAACACCATTTCCAGCAAAACAGGAGATGGAATTTTCCCCATCTTCCATCACTCTAGCTATCACAATCATGGAATTATTTGACCGTTTAAATAAATTTGTGTTGACACCCAAACCTGAAGAGGATTTCCCAGAGACCTTCTCTACTGACAGTGTCAAATGCCTTTGACAGGTCAACAATGATACAGTAGAGGTCTCTGTATATTATGGGACCTCAAGGTGCGTCTATGAATGAAGTCCTCACTGGATTGCAACTACATCCACCGCCAGAATCAGCAGCGTTAAAATCCCAGAGCAGGAATAATGGACTAAGAATACAAGAAGATAAGAAATAGGAGCAAGAGTAGGCCACATGGCCCCTTGAGCCTTCTCTGTTATTGAATAAGATCATGAATCAACTTCAATTTCACTTTCCCCTCTGATCCCCATATCCCTTGATTCCCTTGGAGTCCAAAAACCTATCAATCTCAGCCTTGAACAAGAAATGGAGTCTCTTATATATTAACTGCTGAGCCACTGCTTTCCCACTAATCCTGGAGTATTATGAATCACCCCCGCTTATATCTCTAAAACCATTAGTTGAAAGTTACAGAAGTGTATAAATTGGGCTGATCTAAAGCACTTTCTACCGTAAATATAAAGATTGATGTTGTGGTTAAAATAATGGTGATTCTCATACTTTTTATAAAGAGTAGATCAGACAGAAACTTCCAGTGACCACACATGCCCAGTTGAACGAAAGAATCAGGAAGTTGCTGTCCCAGTTGCCCTGCTCCTCCAGGAACTTCGCTATAACAATATCTCGCTGAGAGGCTCGGCATTGAAATACATGAACAAATAACACGGGCAACCATTTAGGACTGAGATGGGGAGAAATGTCTTCATTCAAATGATTGTGAATCTTTTGAATTCTCTATCCCAGAGGGCAGTGGATGCTGAGTTGTTGGCTATATTCAAGACTGAAATCGATAGATTTTTGGACACGGGAATCAAGAGATATGCGGATAGGACGAAAGGTGAAATTGATGTAAAAGATCAGCCAGGATCTTATTGAATTCTTGAGAATCTGTGGTTGGGTTGGAAGGTTATTATTGGAACATGCAGAAAGATCTTTACCCAATCTAAGATTACCTTTTAACTGACCTGGCAATGCTTAACATTGGCACAAGCTGTCAAAGAAAATATATCCCATTTCTCAGGAATGACATCCTTAACTTGGATGACAACAAATTCACCAAAAGGATGTCAATTAATAAGAAAGAGAAACAGCACCAAGCAGAAAAGAAAGATGGGAAACAGTTGTACCCTAAAATACACTGGTTCTAATAGAAATGCAAGGAACTGCAAAATAAATTAATTTTTTTGCTCTAGAAGATATTATTATGACATTGGGGGAAACCTTCGAGATTGAGTGGACATCATGGAAACTGCAGTAATTGGGAACAGTTATGTTTCAATCAAACGAGAAATCATGTTGACACAATGATAGATAGAATCTTTAACAAAAATAGTCATATATTATGCACACTAATAGAAGTTATTGGTACAATAGTACATTTTTCTTGTAAATGGCAACATTCTCAGATATTATTGAGTTCAAAATCTGAAAATGCAAAATGTAATGGTGAGGCTAATTAGATTTCCCACTATACTGATCAAATGCTCTATCCTTCAGAAACCTTAGTCGACCTTTCTCCCATATACTTCCTGCAGGCCATGTGCCATTTATCCTGTTTTGTTTCCAAGCAAAGCAAAGTACATAGATATGATAAAGTTGCTGTGCATTGATGTCATTGTCATGTGCCACCCATACATACTAATCTAGTATATCAGTGAGATGCTATAATTATTGAAATCATTCCTTAAATGGATTGCAGAATGATACCGGAGCCTGGATTTTGTGATCCTGGGAAAATTGGGCTATGTATACCCATATGGTGGGGGCACCTGTGCCAGGGCAAGGCACAGGGAAATGTGCCATCGAGTCCGCCCCTTCATTTTCCGAGGTTGCTTGTGCCAGGAGTCCAGCCTGAAAGCTGAATGGCTATCAGACCTAAAATTTGGTCAATCTGCAGAATTTAAAGGGATGATGCTCTCCTTCAACAAGGAAATAGTTTTTCATATTTAACTAACATTTGCTCTTTTAAATGCAAGGAGTAATGTCGGCAAGAAAGCCCCTTTCAGTGATGAAGCTGTGGAGATATTTCAGTAGAAAATGCAATAAAGGACAGTGACTCCTTTTGGGTCAGAAGGCCACACTCCGGCAAAGCCATCAATTTATGTTGCCTGACAGGAGATGGTGTGACAGAAATACACAAGTGCAGAAGAAATCTCAGGTATCTGTAGAAGGTAAGCAAACTTTGCACACTTCCTGACTTTTTCTCCATGGAAGGTTTGGCACATGGGATTTGTTTCTTCCTTGACCACCAGAGATGCAGAATGAGGAGAAGATCATTTCACAACGGTCTCCGAATGCAGGGGACATTTGTAGTGGGGCATCATAACACCTTTTAATTGGCATTTTCTCCAACATATTACCATCAACTAAAAGACCATGCCATCTACTTGCAACATACTAAACCTGGAATGATGATGCTGTGTCTGCAACAGTGCTATTTGGAGAGTTTTATGAGTTTCTCTGATGTTCTTTTTGAAGATCAAGACTGCACATAACCACCAGGATCCAGTGAGCAACAAATTGTGAACAATAATGTCTCATGAGCATTGCTCGTGCCATTGGAACCTTGAGCACAGTTTAAAGTTAAGAAATAGATTAAGCACACCTTATATGGTCATCAAGTTGTAAGAGTCCTGGGAAATTCCTACATCGGGTTTTTTTGCTAATTAATGAAAACTAACTTAAATACTGACTATACACGTTTAATTTCCATGTTATACAGAATCTTACACTGTACTATATTTTTAATCCTGTTTGTGATACGTTGTGTGTAAAAGCAGCTGAAACGTGACATGATGGGAAATTGTGGTTTGGGCCTTCATTGACCAGATGTTTTATTGACTAGAAAGGTGTGAAAGGGGTCAAATGGTCAAAAGGCAAACTTCAACAGCAATCTAGTTGGGTGTGAAAACTGACAGCTTGCTGTGTGAAAAGATCAGACACCTTCCAGAGGGCCAGATGTAGCTAGAGCAGGGACACCATTTGGCCAGGCACTAGCATTGGAAGGCTTACGAGCTGATAGATGCCTGAGTGTGGGATGCCAAAGATCTAGAGAGTTTGACTTAGCTTGGACAGGCACAGAATGTTCAATGACATCTTTTGCAATTGGACCTTTCAAATAATAGCGAGGTAATGGTTGGGTTAAATCAGTCCCCATAGGCTTTGCTGTGAAAATAAAGTATAAAAAGGGATCCCCTGCGCAGGGAGAGAGAGATATTCAGCTAGGGGAGGTTTGTGAACATCCCGCAGACGGATCCTCACAGAAGGATGGGGCTGGCAGAGGGACCATATGTTTATGTGCCACATTGACTGGTGCGACCAGGGAGTGATTACAAGGAGATCACACTTCTATCCAAAGTGTGATGGTAATACTACTATGCTTTGATATTGCTGTTCAGACATTAGCATGCGTCAAGTCTTACTTATACAGAATAAAATATAATCATTGTAACCAATGAGTTACAACTTCAAATCATTTCAGAATTTTGGAAAAGGGGATAAAGGATTAATTGACTCCCTTACCCTGAATTCCAATAAAGGGGAAGCTGCTGCTGGAATTAGATCAACCCATTTTTGAATAGACATGAAATGAATTATGGAACATTATTTTCCTCTTTGTTTGATGCTTCATTGCTGTTTGGGAAGAATGTAAAGGCTCTAAGTATCAAGACCAGTGGGCAAACTGCTATGTCAGTTTGAGTACAGAGCATGTGCTATTTGTAGATGAAAGATGTAAGATTAAATGTCACTTAAAGGACATAGTTCTCTATGATGGTGTTTGGATCATTTTCTTTGCATGAACAACATGGCCCTCAGTCTCTGACTCCTCCTTCTCTTCTCTTTGTATCCCTTACTGAGCTTTCCCCGGACTTAACTTCAGTTGCGTGTTCATCCCTCTTTGAATTGCAAATTTATGCATCATACAAGGGGCTGAATTTAGTGGAGCTGGAGGGGTCCCAGTGCCAGATTAAAAAGGTGAGGGGAACCCTGCCTCCATCCATCAGAGAGACCAGCCAAATTCAACAGCGCTTAACTGCCTGGCTCCATGTTACCCGTTCCTTTGAGGATGGAAATCACGCCTCCCAGAACTGCTGGCCAATCAGACAGCCGACTGTTCAGTAGTATCGACAGTGCCACAGGGACTGGTGGTCACCTGGTGGTACAATAACAGACCTGGGACCAGGCCCAGCGCTAGAACCCCGGAGCCCAGGTAAGTGGGGCAGGCTAGCCAGGGTCAGTCCAGTAGGCTCCTGCAGGGGTTGGGGGGGGTGGGGTGGAGGGAAGGTTGTCATTGAGGGTGGGGGGTTGCTTAGCAGAGGGGTGGCCTTTGCTGCTGGGTGCCCTCTGTAGGCCACAGATTGTTCATAGAGGACGCTCCCCCCTTACCCTACAGGGAGGCTGCCTGGTTTTACTGGGTGGCCTCCCCACGAGGCAGAGTCACCAACTCCCGCACCCCACCCCCCGAACCCCCCCACCTCTGCTGTAGTTCCAGCAGCGGCGGGAAATGGTCCTTTAGTGGCTATTAATTGGTCACTTAAGGGCCTCAATTGGCCTCTGGGTGGAAGGCCCTCTTTAGCCTTTTCCACCCAACATTTAATTGTAGACCAATGGGCCCTCTGCTCCCCCCGCCTCCCAGCCCGTCTTCCGGGGCCCATTAAATTCCACCCAAAGCATGCAACGGTTTCTTGTATGACTTGTACAGCAATACCCCAGTTGAATGGTCTATGCAATGGAATCTTTGTTCCACAGTGACTTAGGTGGTAGTATGGTCTCGAAATATCTGTGCTTGTCTTTCCATTTGGAGTCAGGAGTCCTGGGGGCAGGGGATAGTCCTGGTCTTCCAAGAGCTATTCAGTCATTCTCTTGGTATCTTCAAGCAAAACAGGCGCTGGGCAGATTGCTGCAGAATTAATACATTGTGGGTTCTTCCCAAATAATGCGCATTAACATGTAGGATGACATTGTTTTGGTCAGTTACCATTGTACGTTAATGAAGTGACATTCCCTTTCTGTTGGTGTATACACATTGGATAGTCATGAGGAGCCACAAAGGCTCCACCTGTAACAGATTGAACTCTTGGGAAGTCTACCAGGAGGTAAAGGTTCAGTGCTCTCTCTGCTTAGTATCTCCTTTCTACATGAGAAAGTGGGAAAAAGCATTTCCTCCGGCAAACATGGCATGAGTCATTTTCTTTATGCAGAAAGTAACTGCACACATATGTTTATTTGGCAGATGCAGTGGCCTGGACAGAATCGGTTGCATTGAAGCTTAACCGCTGGTGATCTTAACAGCAACAGGAGGAGCTGCCCCAGTGCTTGGTGTGGTCTGTAGTCAGGCTGCTTCAGACGATATAGCATCTGCAGTGAAGAGAAGGTCCTAAAGAGAGGCCCCTCTAACACTCACAGTTGGAAGTGGCATAGTCTATGTATGGGTCCTGGGGTACATACAGAGGTCAGGATTTCAATATGGGGTCAAGACCCTGACGTTGCATTCATTTCTGCATCCTGAACCATTCACCATGCGGGCAACACACATGCATTGCAATTTTAATTGGGAAAGCACTTAATTGGCCCAGAGACACGTTCACTGTCTAATTAGCAGCAGTGGGTGCGGAAAGGAGGTGGAACACAGGGAAGAGCGGGCCCCATTTAAAGGACGAGTGTCAGCCATTGCTGTGGTTGCCGTTCATCTTAAAAATGGAAGGAGAAGCTGAGCAGAGGGCAGTGGGTCGGGAGGGCCCCCTTGCCAGGGCAGCCCCCCATTTTTCTGATGCCTTACTTGTGGTGCTGCTGGAGGCGGTGACAGCACGGAGAAGCACCCAGTTCCCTGCCAGCAGCACAAGAAAGCCTGCAAGGCTGACCAAGAAGGCATGGCTAGAGGTGGCTCATGAGCTCAGCAGCAGAGGAGTGGTGAGGAGGAACTTAGTGCAGTGCAGGAAACGTTTCAATGATGTACTTTGGTCTGGCAAGGTGAAACCAAAGATAGACCCAGATGGCATGTCTCCTGGTCAGCAGTCACCAGAATGTAAAAGAGAGGGGCATTCTGAGGGCACATAGAGTTCTCCTGAACATAGGAGAGATGTGTGATCTGCAGCATTGATGACCCATAAGCAGAGTCCATTATCTGAGCGCTATTGGACAGTAGGGTTAAGGGGAAGACT
Organism: Heterodontus francisci; assembly: GCF_036365525.1. Lineage (NCBI taxonomy): Eukaryota > Metazoa > Chordata > Chondrichthyes > Heterodontiformes > Heterodontidae > Heterodontus > Heterodontus francisci. The sequence continues at coordinate 28,259,087 of NC_090378.1, read as the reverse complement.
GCAACATCATATGCGAATGAACAGCTGCAAGTGGTGAGGGAGAGAGGCATTGTTTTAACAGCATCTTTCTTCACCTTACAGGCCAAACAAGAGAACAACAGTAGGAAGAGCAATAGGGCATGTTTGGACCGTGGGGTCCCCCAGCTCATATCACTGACACAATTCAAGGAGCTGTCCCTTGATCTGGCCAGAGTGGCAAGCAATCAGGATGTTGGAGATGGAGAAACGGGAGACCAACACAGACAGGGTGAAAAGATTTCAACATCTCCAGGTTCAGAGGATACATGGCAATCCTTCATGCAACAAGCTGTCAACGTATAAGCTGTCATCTCATTATTTCAAGCTGCAGAAGCATCTGTTGATTGTGCCGGTCTCTCATGACCACCTTCTCTTATGTCTCCTACAGGGCCAGCTGCAGAGAGGGAGGTGTTAAGACACCACCAACATGTCCTGGAGGAGTCAGAGGAGGAAGACATCGGAGCCTGCACTATCACATCTTACCAGTGCACCCTTCATCAGTGCAGACACTTGCACCTCAGTGGTTCCTCACGTGCTATTAGAGGGTATGGCACAGGGTGAAGCACACATCACATTAAAGCAGGACGATATGGGGGAGACGGAGTCAGCTGTGGCCTGTCCCCCTCTGAGGATGGAGGACAGGCACAGCCCTGCTCAGCAGGGTGGAGATGCAGAGCCTCAGGAGTCATGAAACAGGCAGCTCTACCTGGAGATGCAGCATGAGATGTGTACCCATATGTCAGAGTTATCTGAGGCTCTACAGAGTCATGGGATGAGAATGGAGGAGTCCATTCATCTCATGTGCTCCACAATGTTTCAGTGCTTTGAGTGGATGAGCTCCTCCATTGAGACAGTGGTCAACCTTATGGTGAGCCGTATATGGCATCACTCAGAGTGGATGCAGGAACAGGGCAATGACATGCACAGGATGCATGTTGCAGTCTGTAGAATTGACTGGTCAGTGGGGCAAATGGCACAAAGAAGCATGAAGTGGATGCCAGCTGCGCCTCAGCTGGTGGTTCCCTCTTGCAATCGAGGCACTATGAAAGGGCTGATGAGGCAACAGATGGTGATGAGGGGGCGACACCTCATGAGGCTCCATCATTATCATCCTCCTTCATGGCCCATCCAATGGATGAAGCATATGTTGAGCCAAACCCTGTGACAGAGGCTGCCCCAGTAGTGATGCCAGTGCAGCAGCCTTTGGAGGTGCCCCATGTCCCCCAGCACGTCCATATTGAGGCCGATCGCCGCACGCATCTCAGACCCAGACAGGCACTAGCGAGCAGCCTGCCTCCACCTCATCCTCAGCCACAGGGGGAGCAACTTGTAGGATTGGCTGTGAATGCAGGTCACTGCGTCGGTAATGTCACTTTGTGGATCACTTGGGTGTTTCTGTTGTAAATTATCTCAAACTGTTATGTGATAAAGCAGTGGGCATGTTGTTATGCTCAGGCAGACCTGTGTGTTTTCATTTCATCATAACGAAAGACAGGAGAATGGAAATTAAAGGTTCACGGGGCAAAAGAGTGTGTTAGGGAAGAGTGTGTAAGGTGGAGACGCTGGAGCCTTGCAATGTTTGTGCCATTGGAAGGTTGCTGACTTTTTTTGTTCTTAACAGATGCTTGCTCTTTCAAAATTCTATAGACTCAAGAATGGTTCCTGCAGACTGGAAGTTGGCAATGTAACCTTTCTATTTAAGAAAGGAGGGAGAGAGAAAACAGGGAACTACAGACCTGTTAGACTAACATCAGTCGTAGGGAAAATGCTAGAATCTATAATAAAGGATGTGATAACAAGGACAGTTAGAAAATAATAGTAGGATTGGGCAGAGTCAACAGGGATTTATGAAAGGGAAATCATGTTTAACAAACCTGTTGAAGTTTTCTGAGGATGTAGCTAGCAGAATAGATAAGGGGGAACCGGTGGATGTGGTATATTTAGATTTTCAGAAAGCTTTTGATAAGGTCCCACACAAGAGATAAACAAAATTAGAGCACATGGAATTGGGGCTAATATGCTGGCATGGATTGAGAACTGATTAACCTACAGAAAACAGAGAGTGGTTATAAATGGATCATTTTGAAGTTGGCAGGCTGTGACTGGTGGGGTACCACAAGAATCAGTGCTTGGGCTATTCACAATCTATATCAATAATTTGGATGTGGGGATTAAATGTAATATTTCCAAGTTTGCAGATGAACAAAACTAGGTGGAAGTGAGAGTTGTGAGGAGAATGCAAAGACACTTCAAGGGGATTTGGAGAGGCTAATCAAGTGGACAAAAATGTGGCAGATGGAATACACAGAGGGTGGTGAGTGCCTGGAACTTGCTGCCAGGGGAGGTGGTGGAAGCAGGTACGATAGTGACATTTAAGTGGAATCTTGACAAATACATGAATAGGATGGGAATAGAAGGATACGGACCCCGGAAATGCAGAAGGTTTTAGTTTGGACAGGCATCATGATCGGCGCAGGCTTGGAGGGCCGAATGGCCTGTCCCTGTGCTGTACTGTTCTTTGTTCTTTGCAAATGTGAGGTTATCCACTTTGGTAGGAAAAACAGAAATACAGAGTATTTCTTAAATGGTGAAAGGCTAGGATGTGTTGAACCTCAGAGGGACTTGGGTGTCCTTGGTCATGAGTCACTGAAAGCTAACATGCAGGTACAGCAAGCAATTAAGAAGGCAAATCATATGTTGGCCTTCATTACAAGAGGATTTGCGTATAGGAGTAAACATGTCTTATTGCAATTATATAGAGCCTTGGTGAGACCACACCTGGAGTATTGTGTGCAGTTTTGGTCTCCTTATCTAAGGAAAGATATACTTGCCATCGAGGCAGTGCAATGAAGACTCGCCAAACTAATTCCTGGAATGGAGGAATTGTCCTATGAGGAAAGATTAAATAGACTGAGCCTTTATTCTCTGAAGTTTAGAAAAATGAGAGGTGATCTCATTCAAACATACAGAATTCTTACAGGGCTCGATAGGGTAGATGCAGGAAGGATGTTTCCCCAGGCTGGTGAGTCCACAACCCGGGGACACAGTCTCAGAATAAGGGCAGGCCATTTAGGACTGTGATGAGGAGGAATTTCTTCACTCAGAAGTTGGTGAATCTTTGGAATTCTCTGCCCCAGAGGGCAGTGCAGGCTCAGTCGTTGGGTATGTTCAAGACTGAGATCAATAGATTTATCTATATTAAAACATCAAGGGATACGGGGATAGTGCAGGAAAATGGTCTTGAAGTAGAAGGTTAGCCATGATCTCATTGAATGGCAGAGTGGGCTCAAAGGGCTGAATGATCTACCCCTGCTCCTATTTCTTATGTTCTTATGTTCTCATTCAGATGAAGGAAAATCTTCTCTCCAAATGTCTTGCAATCTGAGTATCACTCAGGTGAAACGTTTCTGGATCATGGTGGCCCTAGCGTCTCTGCCATCCTGAAAACTGCTCCACCTCCTGAGCCTTCCATGATAACATCCCTGCAAGCGTGGGGACCATTCTCCAGTTCTCTTTCAGCCTCCTCCTTGTCAGCCTCATTCTCTTTCTCATCCTCTTCCTCCTTCGAGGAACTGTGCTGTTCCAACCCTTCTCCCTCTTCAAGGTCTACAACTCTCTGGAGGGCCATGTTATGGAGAGCGCAGCAGACCACCACAATGCACAAGACCCTTGAGGAACTGTAGTAGAGGGCACCACTTGATTTGTCAAGGCACCTGAAACTTATCTTCAGGAGGCCGATGGCCTGCTCTATGATGACCTTTGTGTTCAGGTGGCATCAGTTGTAATGTCTCAGCCTCCGTGGCAGGGTTACACATCGGTGCCATCAACCATCTCTTCACAAGATAATCCTTATCCGCTGACAGCCATCCATGGATTTCCGATTGTTCCATGAAGAGCTGCAGCACCTGCGATTGCTGGATGATGAAGGCATCATGGCAGCTTCCAGGATAGCGTGCAATACCTGCATAAAGCTCTTGCTGTGGTTGCATACCAGCTGGACATTTAAGGGGTAGAATCCCTTTCTATTGTGGAATATCCTTGGCTGATCAGTCAGTGAGTCGTTGGCCACATGGGTGCAATCGATGATCCCGTGCACCTGAGGGAATCCAGTGAAGGAGGCAAATCCCACTGCCTTTGAACTTGAGTGCTGCTATCCACCTGGAATTCAATGTAATCCCCTGCCCTCTCAAACAGAGCATCCGTTACCTCCATGATACAATGATATGCTGCTGCCTGCGAGATGCCACCAGTGTCTGCTGCTGCTCATTGGAAGGAACTGATTGCAAAAAAGTGCAAAGCCATTGGAACTTTTACAGCCAAAGAAAGGCCATGGCGACAGTTCCTGAGAACCTTCAGATAGCCCTCAATGAGGGCACACAGGTCAGCAACCATCTGCCTGAATGAGCGTCGCCTTCTCTGGCACTGACACTTTGACATGTCCAGTTAGCTTCCCCCTTGGCGATAGATCCTCCGCTGAGAGTATTGCCTTCATTACTTTCCTACCACACATCCCTAACCCATTTCCATTTCCTATTACATCCTTCCTTCCTTTCAATTGGAATGTGCAGTCTTCCTGAACATCCCCCTCCCCCTATGAAACTGTGAGGCCAGTAAGTAGAGGAATCTGTCCACCCCTCCACCAAAGCCGCACCCCGCAAATGCCCTTGTCAAGGTTGAAGAGATATAACAGATAATTCTCCTGAGTCTGTACAAGTGGTTGCCTGTGGATGAGGGCCTTTTTAGAGCCTTGCCTCTTTTCTGGTGCCTCTTGCTGCTGTCCCTTCATTCTGACTTGCTCTCCACACTGTTTGTGCCTCCTGTCATGGTTGAGACCCTGCATGGATCCCATGCCTTAAAAAGAAAATTCAAAACTGGCTCTTATTGTGCTGACACAAAGCTCATTAAGTGGCTTAACCGGGCAGGTTGTCTCCTCTAGCTCTCGGCTGAGCCTTTTAAACTTTCAACGTGTCGGTTTCGCATCGAGAAACCAGCACCCTGACCTGAGGGGTGGGTTTAAGTGACCGCCCACCCCATTCCCACCCTCTCATTTAAATAAAAATCCCGCCCATTGTGCCTGAGATGTCTTTGCATCAGCAAATAAAACCCCGTTCTGAAATAGCTTCCACATTCCAATCATGCAACAGTACAGGTGCTATTTGCATTGCTAAAAAAAAATTATCGGAGTACAAGTTACAAAATGCTACCAGTCAAACAAAGCTAAATTTTAAATGCAGCCAAACAACGGCAAGCTTTTTTGAAGGAGTTCCATTGAGCAGGCATTGCATACTCAGTACCAATTTACCCAGCTTTTATCGGTGAGGCAAATACTGTAGGCAGAGCCTCACTTGAAGCAGTCAGTGTAGGGCTTTATTTCCTTAATTTGCCTATGTTAATGATGACTCCACATGCTGGTAGTGTGGCCTCATAATGTCGGCCCAAAACATCCATTGCTAAAATTAGATGCGCTATGAATCAGGCCCATATGGCTGGGGTCCAGCTTTCATAACCTGCAACCACCGACTGCAAGGTGTTAACACTTATAAAACCTTTACATTTGCATGTAATTCTTTGTACAGATTTTTTAGAAACCTTATCCATTTTATTTACATCATCATAAATTCACAATTCCCACAAAACTGTGGCAATTTCTTATAATAGCAACTTTAGTGGTTAAAATGGCAAGTCTAAAAATTATTCACAGAACCCAGTAGGTTTATTCGGAATTTATAAACAGAAAAAAGTGCAATTCTGAGAATGCATTTGAAGTACACAAAATGTTAAGATGAGGATTATATTATTTAAATTATCAACAATAAATGTCAATGAACCAGATAAAGGGATGCACACTTGTATTCAATGCGTTATTTGCCTGGCTGTTGGCACCACTGTACAAATTTTTACCCTGCCTGTAGCTATAGGGTCAATTTCATGGTACATTTGCTCTATTCACAAATTGCAATTGTTTACAGCTGCACCTTGTTATTATCCTAATAACATTATAAAAAAAGAACAAGTTTCACATCCCACCCTACTACAATTATCCATTGACTTAAATTGTACATATTTAAGTGCTGGATATATGGGGGGGGAGTTTTATGCTGGTGGCAGGGGAAACCGATGCCAAGATCCCACGTCACCTCTTTAGTTAGTTAGTTAGTTAGAGATACAGCACTGAAACAGGCCCTTCGGCCCACCGAGTCTGTGCCGACCATCAATCACCCATTTATACTAATCCTACACTAATTCCATATTCCTACCACATCCCCACCTGTCCCTATATTTCCTTACCACCTACTAGGGGCAATTTATAATGGCCAATTTACCTATCAACCTGCAAGTCTTTTGGCATGTGGGAGGAAACCGGAGCACCCGGAGGAAACCCACGCAGACACAGGGAGAACTTGCAAACTCCACACAGGCAGTATCCAGAATTGAACCCGGGTCGCTGGAGCTGTGAGGCTGCGGTGCTAACCACTGCGGTGCTGACCACTGCGCCAGTGTGCCGCTCTTGTACAGAAGTCCGGCTAAATTTAGTTCCAATCAGGCACTTAGCTGGACAGTGGTGGGCCTTTCATAGGATTTAGGACCCCATCGCCAGATGTCCTGGCTTTGCAGAGCTGCTGGCCAATCAGAGGCCGGCAGCTGCAGCGTCACCACGGAACTGTAGCTGCACAACCAGACACTGAGGAGCAGTGCTGGGAACAGGCTAAAAGTAGGTCAGGACGGGAGGGGTCTTGCAGGGTGGGGGTTGTGGGGGGGTAGGAGGCAGCAAGGGCAGGGGATGACCCTAACTGCCTCTGAACGAGGGAGCTCCCTCCACCATCCCCAGAGCCAGGAAGCAGCTTACACAGGGCTGCCCGCCAGACGGGTAATTGCGGCTGCGGCGGGACAGGCCCTTAATTAGGGATTAATTACCCAACAAAGGCCCTCAATTGGCAGCGGGGTAGGAAGGCCGTTCACAGGTCTTCCTACCCCAGACTAAATTTCGGCAGAGCAGGATAGTGGTAGGCCCCCGCCACCGGCCTGCCTGATTTTATGCTCTGCCCGCCACCTAACCCACCGCGGGGGAGAGCATAAAATTCCACCCATATATTTGTTTGTGTTTTATATCATTGAGAATAATAGTATAATTATGGTTTCATTACTGAGTAATAATTTTGATATCATTGGGAAGGAGCTCTGGGAGATTGTTATTCATAATTCTTAATAGTGCAGTGTGATTTTTGTTTTAAAATCAATGAAAGAGAAATCCCAATCATTGTGAAATGCATAAAATGCATGATTTTACATATTTTCAAACATGAGTACATCATACTTCAGGTAATAAATTGCCCTCTTGCACGGATATCTTCTTTTCTGTCAGCTGTGTCAGCCATGACTCAACGGATAGCAGGTCCACCTCTGAGTCAGTAGGTTGTGGTTTTAAGTCCCACTCAAGAGACTTGAGCACAAAATCTAACAAACATGCCCAGTGCAGTACTGAGTGAGTGCTGCACTGTTGGAGGTGCCATCTTTCAGATGAGATATTAAACAAGGCCTCTGCCTTCTCAGGTAGACCATAAAATATCTCATGGCAGTATGTTGCCTGGCCAACATTTATCCCTTAATCACATTACAAAATTAGATTATTTGGTCATAATTACACTTTTAAACATGTACGCTTGCTGACACCCAGTTCTACGTTACCACCAGCTCTCTCCAATCCTACACTTCCTCTGATTTGTCACACTGCTTGTTTGACATACAGTATTGGATGAACAGCAATTTCCTCCAACAAAACATTGGGAAGACAGAAGCCACTGTCTTCAGTCCCTGTCACAAACTCGGTTCCCAACCACCAATTCCATCCCTCTCCCTGACCACTGTGAGGCTGCAACATAGCATTTGTAACCTTGCCGTCCTACCTGACCCTGAGCTGAGCTTCCAACTCCATATCTTCTCCATCACTTCCAGCTCCATAAAATTGCCCATCTCCTCCCCTCCTCAACTCAGACCACACCTGGAGTACTGCGTACAGTTGTGGTCTCCTTATTTAAGGAGGGATGTACTTGCATTGGAGGCAATTTAGAGAAGGTTCACTAGGTTGATTCCTGGGATGAAGGGGTTGTCTTATGAGGAAAGGTTGAGCAGGTTGGCCTATACGCAATGGAATTTCGAAGAATGAGTGATGATCTTATTGAAACATACAAGATTCTGAGGGGGCTTGAGAGGGTTGATAGATGTGAGGGGATGTTTCACCTCGTGAGGAATCTAGAACTAAGGGGAACAGTTTCAGAATAAGGGGTCTTCCATTTAAGATGGAAATAACGAGGAATTTCTTCTCTCAGAGGGTTTCTCTACCTCAGAAAGAAGTGGACACTGGGTCATTGAATATATTCAAGACTGAGTTAGTCAGATTTTTGATCTGGAAGGGAGTCAAGGGTTATTGGGGGCAGGCAGGAAAGTAGAATTAAGGCCACAATCAGATCATCCATGAACTTATTGAATGGTGGAGCAGGCTAGAGGGGCCAAATGGCTTACTCCTGGGGGGGGGGGAGATTTGCTAGTGCTCTTCGGGGGGCTTTAAACTAATTCAGCAGGGGAATGGGAACCTAAATTGTAGTTCCAGTGTACAGGATGTTGAGAGTAGTGAGGTCAGGGATAAGGTTACAAGGACGCAAGAGGGCACTGGCAAGCAAGAACTTGGTTTAAAGTGTGTCTACTTCAACGCCAGGAGCATCCGGAATAAGGTGGGTGAGCTTGCAGCATGGGTTGGTACCTGGGATCTCGATGTAGTGGCCATTTCGGAGACATGGGTAGAGCAGGGGCAGGAATGGATGTTGCAGGTTCCGGGATTTAGATGTTTCAGTAAGAACAGAGAAGATGGTAAAAGAGGAGGGGGTGTGGCATTGTTAATCAAGGAGAGTATTACAGCGGCAGAAAGGACGTTTGAGGACTCGTCTACTGAGGTAGTATGGGCCGAGGTTAGAAACAGGAGAGGAGAGGTCACCCTGTTGGGAGTCTTCTATAGACCTCCGAATAGTTCCAGAGATGTAGAGGAAAGGATAGCGAAGATGATTCTCGACAGGGGCAAGAGTAACAGGGTAGTTGTTATGGGGGACTTTAACTTTCCAAATATTGACTGGAAATACTATAGTTCGAGCACTTTAGATGGGTCAGTTTTTGTCCAGTGTGTGCAGGAGGGTTTTCTGACACAGTATGTAGACAGGCCAACCAGGGGCGATGTCACATTGGATTTGGTACTGGGTAATGAACCCGGCCAGGTGTGGCACTACCATCATGTTAAATGGGATAGGTATCATTGAGGATACCGTCATGTTAAATGGGATAGATTCAGAACAGGTCTGGCAGCTCAAACTGGGGCATCCATGTGATGCTGTAGATCATCATCAGCAACAGAATTCTATTCAACCACAATCTGTAATCTCATGACTCAACCTATCCTTCATGCTACCATTACTATTAAGCCAAGGGATTAACCCTGGTTCAAAAAAGAGTGCAGAAGAGCTGATCGAAAAATGAGGTGTCAACCTGGTGAAGCTACGACAAAGGACTACTTGCATGCAAAACAATGGAAGCAGCATGCGATAGACAGAGCTAAGCAATCCAATAACCAATGGATCATATCAAAGCTCTGCAGTCCTGCCACATCCAGTCATGAATGGTGGTGGACAATTAAACAACTGACCAGAGGAGGAGGCTCCATAAATATCCCCATCCCCAATGATGGAGGATCCCAGCACATCAGTGCAAATGAAAGGGCTGAAGCATTTGCAACCATCATCAGCCAGAAGTGCCAAGTGGATAATTCATCTCGGGCTCCTCCTGAGGTCCCCAGCATCACAGATGCCAGTCTTCAGCCAATTCGATTCACTCCACATGAATGCACTGGATACTGCAAAGGCTATGGGTCCTGACAACATCCTGGCTGTAGTACTGAAGACTTGTGCTGCAGAATTAGCCAGATCCCTAGCCAAGCTGTTCCAGTACAGCTACAACACTGGCATCCCCAACAATGTGGAAAATTGCCCAGGTATGTCTTGTACGCAAAAAGCAAAAAAAGTCCAATCTGGCCAGTTACCACCCCATCAGTCTACTCTCGATCATCAGCAAAATGATAGAAGGTGTTAGCAACAGTGCTATCAAGCGCCACTTAAACAGCAACAATCTGCTCACCGATACTCAGTTTGGGTTCTGCCAGGGCCACTCAGCTCCTGGCCTCATTACAGCCTTGGTCCAAACATGGACAAAAGAGATGAACTCAAGCGATGAGGTGAGACTGATCGCCCTGGATATCAAGGCAGCATTTGACTGAGTATGGCATCAAGCAGCCCTAGACAAATTGAAGTAATTGGGAATCAGGGGGAAAACTCTCCACTGGTTGAAGTCATACCTAGCACAAAAGAAGATGGTTGTGGTTGTTGGAGGCCAGGGGTAATATCCTAGGCCCAACCATCTTCAGCTGCTTCATTAATAAACATCCCTCCATCATAAGGTCAGAAGTGGGGATGTTCACTGATGACTGTATGATGTTCAATACCATTCACAATTCCTCAGATACTGAAGCAGCTTGTATCCATATGCAGCAAGACCTGGATAACATTCAGGCTTGGGATGATAAGTGGCAAATAACATTCATGCCACATAAATGCCAGGCCATGATGATCTCCAACAAGACAGAATCTAAACATCTCCCCTTGCCATTCAACGTCATTCCAATCACTGAATCCCCCACGATCAACAGCCTGGGGTTACCAATGAACAGAACCTGAAGTGCAGCAGCCACATAAGTACTGTGGCTACAAGAGCAGGTCAGAAACTGGGAATTTTGCGCCGAGTAACTCACCTCCTAACTCACCAAAGCCTGTTCACCATCTACAAGGCACAAGTCAGGAATGTGATATAATACTCTCCACTTGCCTGGATGGGTGAAGTTCCAACAACACTCAGGAAACTCGACACCATCCAGGACAAAGCAGCCCACTTGATCAGCACCCAATTCACCATCTGCAGGTTCCCCTCCAAGCCACACGCCATTCTGACTTGGAAATATATTGCCATTCCTTCACTGTCGCTGGATCAAAATCCTGGAATTACCTTCCTAACAGCACTGTGGGCTTACCTGCACCAGGTAGACTGCAGCGATTCAAGAAGGCAGCACACCACCACCTTCTCAAGGGCAATTTGAGATGGGCAACAAATGCTGGCCTTGCCAGCGATGCCCACATCCCATGAAATGATTAAAATGAAATCATGCCACAAGTCTCTGTTACGGCCTCCCTGGAGAGATGGAGTTTTTGGCAACACTGCTGCTCTGACATTTGAAGGTAGCTGAGCCCTGGTCAGTAGACCCTCTGTGGGAAGTAACCTCTCCTTTGCACAGGAAGCTGGTTGCATGCCCCTCTACACCCTTCCCCTGCACCTGTTCCCCGCCCCCCCCCCCCCCCCCCCTCAACCCGAGGCTGGCATCCAGCTGCCCATCTGGTTGATGCTGCCCTGCTGCCTGTGGCTGTAGCTGTATCTCTGATGTTCCTCCTCACTGGAGGACACAAACTTTGAGTGAATGAGGCCCATGGAAGGTAGATGCACTCAGTCTCCAGGTCCTCTTTCCCATCTCCCCCACCCCAACACTTTACACATCCAAGTGTCAGCTCCGAGGTAGCACTCTGGCAGTATGGCACTGCAGTTCTGGCAACTTCACCTGACTGACAGTGCCAATGCCTGTGCAGTTCCACCCTCTCTGTCAAGCCATGCTAGGATTCACAAATGCTTCCACCTGGAGCCAGAACTGACCTCCTGCTGGCTCATTGCCTCCTTACACCAGGCAAGGCTCTGAAGCCCTGTGGTTCCTGTGCACTCCTGGAAAATTCTGAAAACCCTTGCAAAATTTGATGCTAATTGCCTGTTTGACGGGTTTAATTACCTTCCCGCTGCATGTGAGTGTGAGGTCCTTCTGCCATGCTTCCAACCTGATGCCTTCCATCCCAATATTCCCACCCCTCCAGCTTCTCAGCCCGACCCAAATGGGCTGGAAAAATTCAGCCCGATGATTCTATAATTTTAGACTGAAGAATCAAAATCTGGTGACAAAAACTCCTGGAAAATATTAGTTTGGCCGAGCTGGAATCTCTGCCGTGCACATGACTGTCCATTTTTATGTCACAAGATTTTGCCTAGATTTTTGGTGTGTTCAGTACTGTTTATTGGTCCGAGCTTGCATGTTCTAACTTTATATCTATCTAAAATTCTTCTACTTAGTGCACACTTACCACACTTCAGAGAGTCAAAAGGATAATATCACAAAAGAAAGATAACCCTTTCCTGCTGATATTTCTGACTTTGATAACCTGACTGCTCGTCAAAGGCAGGTGCAGACCACTCACCCTTGCAGCTATGTGTCACTTTCCAGCACCAGAGTCTCAGGTCTCAGAGATCAAGACCTTCTGATCACCGATGGAGATCAGCAATTTGAAGATCCTTATTGGAAAGCATCCTGAGAATGGTGTATGGAGTGGGTGTGGTGTGGGATTAAACAATGTAAAAATAGTGCTCACCTTAACTCTTCAGCCTACACTCAAACTGTCATTGAAACCCCCCAATGGGCTGGAGTTTAGTTTAGTTTAGAGATACAGCACTGAAACAGGCCCTTCGGCCCACCGAGTCTGTGCCGACCATCAACCACCCATTTATACTAATCCTACACGAATCCCATATTCCAATAACATCCCCACCGGTCCCTATATATTTCCCTACCACCTACCTGTACTAGGGGAAATTTATAATGGCCAATTAACCTACCAACCTGCAAGTCTTTTGCCATGTGGGAGGAAACCGGAGCACCCGGAGGAAACCCACGCAGACACAGGGAGAACTTGCAAACTCCACACAGGCAGTACCCAGAATCGAACCCGGGTCCCTGGAGCTGTGAGGCTGCAGTGCTAACCACTGCGCCACTGTGCCGCCCATCCTGACTCTCTGCTTCCTGTTAGTTAGCCAATCCTCTATCCATGCTAATATGTTACCCCAACACCATGAGCTCTCATCTTGTGTAACGCGGGATATTGTGAGCCTAGACAAAAAGAAAAAGGAAGCATTCGTAAGGGCTGGAAGGCCAGGAACAGACGAATCCCTTGAGGAATATAAAGACAGTAGAAAGGAACTTAAGCAAGGAGTCAGGAGGGTTAAAAGGGGTCATGAAAAGTCATTGGCAAACAGGATTAAGGATAATCCCAAGGCTTTTTATGCATATATAAAGAGCAAGAGGGTAACTAGGGAAAGGGTTGGCCCACTCAAGGACAGAGAAGGGAATCTATGTGTGGAGCCAGAGGAAATGGGCGAGGTACTAAATGAGTACTTTGCATCAGTATTCACCAAAGAGAAGGACTTGGTGGATGATGAGCCTAGGGAAGGGAGTGTAGATAGTCTCAGTCATTTCATTATCAAAAAGGAGGTGGTGTTGGGTGTCTTGCAAAGCTTTAAGGTAGATAAGTCCCCAGGGCCTGATGGGATCTCCCCCAGAATACTAAGGGAGGCAAGGGAAGAAATTGCTGGGGCCTTGACAGAAATCTTTGCATCCTCATCGTCTACAGGTGAGGTCCCAGAGGACTGGAGAATAGCCAATGTTGTTCCTTAGTTTAAGAAGGGTAGCAAGGATAATTCAGGAAATTATAGGCCGGTGAGCCTTACATCAGTGGTAGGGAAATTATTAGAGAGGATTCTTTGGGACAGGATTTACTCCCATTTGGAAACAACCAAACTTATTAGTGAGAGGCAGCATGGTTTTGTGAAGGGGAGGTCGTGTCTCACTAATTTGATTGAGTTTTTTGAGGAAGTGACAAAGATGATTGATGAAGGAAGGGCAGTGGATGTTATCTATATGGACTTCAGTAAAGCCTTTGACCAGGTCCCTCATGGCAGACTGGTACCAAAGGTGAAGTCACACGGGATCAGAGGTGAGCTGGCAAGATGGATACAGAACTGGCATTGTCATAGAAGACAGAGGGTAGCAGTGGAAGGGTGCTTTTCTGAATGGTGGGATGTGACTAGTGGTGTTCCGCAGGGATCAGTGCTGGGACCTTCGCTGTTTGTAGTATTAATAAATGATTTGGAGGAAAATGTAGCTAGTCTGATTAGTAAGTTTGCGGACGACACAAAGGTTGGTGGAGTTGCGGATAGTGATGAGGATTGTCAGAGGATACAGCAGGATATAGATGGTTGGAGACTTGGGCAGAGAAATGGCAGATGGAGTTTAATCCGGACAAATGTGAGGTAATGCATTTTGGAAGATCTAATGCAGGTGGGAAGTATACAGTAAATGGCAGAACCCTTAGGAGTATTGACAGGCAGAGAGATCTGGGCGTACAGGTCCACAGGTCACTGAAAGTGGCAACGCAGGTGGATAAGGTAGTCAAGAAGGCATACGGCATGCTTGCCTTCATCAGTCGGGGCATAGAGTATAAAAATTGGCAAGTCATGCTGCAGCTGTACAGAACTTTAGTTAGGCCACACTTAGGATATTGCGTGCAATTCTGGTCGCCACACTACCAGAAGGACGTGGAGGCTTTGGAGAGGGTACAGAAGAGGTTTACCAGGATGTTGCCTGGTCTGGAGGGCATTAGCTATGAGGAGAGGTTGGATAAACTCGGATTGTTTTCACTGGAACGACGGAGGTGGAGGGGCGACATGATACAGGCTTACAAAGTTATGAGCGGCATGGACAGAGTGGATAGTCAGAGGCTTTTTCCCAGGGTGGAAGAGTCAGTTACTAGGGGACATAGGTTTAAGGTGAGAGGGGCAAAGTTTAGAGGGAATGTGCGAGGCAAGTTCTTTACACAGAAGGTGGTGAGTGCCTGGAACTTGCTGCCCGGGGTGGTGGTGGAAGCAGGTACGATAATGACGTTTAAGAGGCATCTTGACAAATACATCAATAGGATGGGAATAGAGGGATACGGTCCCCGGAAGTGCAGAAGGTTTTAGTTTAGGCAGGCATCAAGATCGGCGCAGGCTTGGAGGGCCGAATGGCCTGTTCCTGTGCTGTACTGTTCTTTGTTCTTTGACAACAGAAAGTGCCAGAAATACTCATCAGGGCTGCGAGCATCTGTGTAGAGAGAAACAGAGTTAACGTTTCAGGTCAGTGACCTTCCATCAGAACAGACCGTGGGTCGCGGTCGGTGAGCCCGTAAAATTCTGCCTGGAGAGGCCAGCTTTGACCCCAACGTCGAGAAGGGCCCATCGCATATTATCGGCGGCGGGGGGACCTGGGTGCGGCACCACCCCCCACCGCTTGGTGGCTGGGCCTTCATGTAAATATTTAAATTAACAGTAATAAGCTGCAAATGACCTTACCTGCTGGTGGCGGCCGTCCCACACCAATTTTACGGTCGCTGATTGCAACTCGTGCACCGTTGGAACTCCGTGTGGAGTTCCGAGGCGAGAAACTGGAGGGGAGGGGGTAGGAGTAAAACTATCAGCAGGGCGGTGGGGGAGCAAGGAAAACTTCTTTTATTGGCTGTGGGGATGGAGGGAGTGGGGTGAAGGGAAAAAGTGAAGAGGTTGGGGGGGAAAGTTGGAGTTGGGAATAAAGATTGTGTTGTTCATATTGCCCCAGAAACAAACATTGGGGGAGGTGGGTGGGAAAGGGCCTTCATCATTTATTGCAATTTGTACACTCAATGCACCAAAACATTACTTTAAAAATGTAAATTAATTCTCAGGGCTTACAGCACTTTAAAAATTGTGCTGGCGCCTGCGTGGTGCCGCCGGTCGCCGTTGCCGAGGATGCGGCAGCCGCTCCCTCTACGTCATCGGGGGCCGCCGCTCTGCCCCTTCCATTTAAATGAGCCCCCGCATGTAGTATCGTGGGGGGCTCTGCGGTTGAGTGCAGCGCGCTGATAAAATTCAGCCCATTGTTTTTATCCTTGGGAACTCTGCTGAAGTAATGAACCTCAGCTGCAAACTATTTCCTTAGCTGCCCCCAAAAGCCATCCTGAGGTCTTCTTGACTGTTCAAATAAGGCTAGCACTATTTCTTGCGTCATTATCCTATGCGCACAGGCACGAACAATCTTTAAAGCATTTTCAGCTCCTCTAAGTATACTGACATGTTATTCAAATAATTCTGAATTTTTTGAACTCACTTGAAATACTTCCATCGTCTAGCCTGAGCATTTCATGATCAGCAGGGGGAATTCATCCATACACACCTAGAATAGAAACAATTTAAAATTCATCACACTATACATCACGCCTTGAAGAAAATTTAATATCAGGACACATTTTACCCTCTTTTTAACCTTGAACAAAAACATAACAATCTTGCTTTATATTCTGCCCTTATTCCAGAAGCACAGCTTTCTCTATTATTCGATGGACAACTCTTCCAAATCTCCATGGAGACAGAATATAAAGAAAGGTTGTTGTTATTTTCTTCTTAGATATAGATGCAGTGATTTTGTACTGCATTTGTGCTTTATGATTTAATATGTTTTCTTAGGGATGAAGAACACCTGTTTCTCTTCATAGTGTTTGCTGTTCTGTAATACTGTTTAGGAATTATATTCTGCAAGTTTAAAGTTCATTGTAAGTTTACATAAGATGTAAAATTAAAATTGCTGTTACAGCTCATCAAAAGAGTTTGCTAAAAGAAATTAAAATATTTTTGTTTGCTTCTCAAGGTGAAAGAAATCAATCTTGGTGAATGAACTTTAGATCCATAGGTACAGATTGGAAAACTGGGTATCTGATCAGTCTACTGAGTGCCCGATTATCTGACGAGCATTTTGGGGGAAAGTAAGGAGACCAATTTTAACGTTTAAATTAAACACAGAGTTTCATAGTTTTAAGTGAGTCCCAATCTATAGTTCAAGCCCCACCCATCAAAACTGGCTACAGGGAAGTTCAGGGTCTTGGCCTGCTGAAGCAGGCTTCTTATAGGAAAAATGCAACTTGCTTGAGCAATATTTCTGGAGTTTATTTTGTTTTACACTTTGCTATATTTTTCACCATGCGTTATTTGGTTTAGTTGAATATTCCTCTATTTTTCAGTTTTGGTTGTTTTTCTCCCCCCGACAATACTTTGCTTAATTAAATTTTTCCTGGTCGTTGTTAGATTGCAATTGTACCACACAAAGAGGTTGTTATTTTTGTACTTTGCATGCTTCCCTTGGACAATAGTGACAAAATTTGAAGGTTTATTAACGTCTGACGGTCCCTGATGTCAATGTTCCTTCCATTGCTTTAACTATGGTTAGTCCTATAGGCAGGAGAGTCTTATGGGTTCTCACAACCCAGGCAATGGGAGGGGAGAACACCATCACCAACATGAGTAGTGCACTGGATGTTAACCTGGAATTTAGAGCCGGAGCTCTGGTCTCCACTTGCCTGGAGCAGGGTTTGAACTCTGTCAGTTCTGACTCAGATGTGGGAATGCTACCACTCAAACAAGGTCTTGTTCATATGAGGAGGTGAGGTTGAGTATTACTGAATGCACTGCCTGACTTCAATTAGTAAGAGGAATTCATAAGAGGCCGACATATGTAAGTGATTTGGCCATTCACATCACTACCCGGGATCAGCCTATATATAAACTTGTCCGCATCTAACTGGACATATCAGGGGATATCTGAATTCACTGCTTCTGGTTCTCATGACAGGCTTCCACAGAGTTGTGTCATCTGTAGCACAAGGAGCTGGACATAACAGAACATAATTTTGTTCTTATGTCTGGGCATAACAACAGATGAAGATCAGGTGGGATTCAAAATGGAACCTGCCGATTTTCCATCCATTAATTTAAATGCATGTACTATCAGGAGACATCCCTTTTAAGTGTGTAATCCTCCCCACCTGATTTTCTTTCTGGCTGTGACAGGAAGGGACAGAGCATACAAATCTAAGAGTAAATCAACAGATAAGGCTCGAGGTTACAAACATAATAAAAGGACACAACTAAAGGCTCTGTATCTGAATGCATGTAGCATTCGAAACAATACAGATGAACTGAGAGCGCAAATAGAAATAAATAAGTACGATCTGATAGCCATTACAGAGACATGGCTGCAGAACGACCTAGATTGGGACCTGAATATTGAAGGGGATATGGCATTTAGGAAGGACAGGAAGCAAGGAAAATGTGGAAGGGTGGCTCTGTTAATTAATGATGGTATTAGCGCAATAGAGAGGGATGACCTAAGTTCAGGAGATCAGGATGTAGAAGCAGTTTGGGTAGAGATGAGAAATCATAAATGCAAGAAGTCACTTGTGGGAGTGGTGTACAGGCCACCTAACATTAACCGCACTGTAGGATGGGATATAAAGGAAGAAATAATGGCAGCTTGTCAGAAAGGTACAGTGATAATTATGGGGGATTTTAACCTACATATAGACTGGAAAAATCAAATGGGCAGAAGTAGCCTAGATGAGGAGTACACAGAATGTTTTTGGGATAATTTCTTGGAACAATACATTCTGGAACCAACCAGACAGCAGGCTATACTAGACCTGGTATTATGCAACGAAATAGGATTAATTAATGACCTCATATTTAAGGCGCCCCTAGGTAGCAGCAATCATAATATAATTGAATTTTACATTCAGTATAAGGGAGAGAAGAGTGGGTCCAAGACTACTATTTTAAACTTAAATAAGGGCAATTATGATGGCATGAAAGCAGAGCTAGCTAACGTGAACTGGCAAATCAGGTTAAGGGAAAAGTCAATAGAGATGCAGTGGCCGATATTTAAGGGATATTTCAGAATACACAGAATAGATACATTTAAATGAGAAAAAAAAAATCCAAGTGTGGGTCCCGCCATCTGTGGTTAACTAAAATAGTTAAAGATAGTAGCAAACTTAAAGAAAAAGCCTATAATTGTGCAAAGACAGGAAGCACATCAAAAGATTGGACAGAATATAAAAAACAGCAAAGAATGACTAAAAGATTGATAAGGAAGGTAAAATTAGAGTACGAGGGAAAGCTAGCTAGAACTATAAAAACAGATAGTAAGAACTTCTGCAGATATTTAAAAAAGAAAAGAGTTAACAAAGTGAGTGTTGGTCTGGGGAATTAATAATGGATAATAAAGAGATGGCAGATGAACTGAGCAGATATTTTGCATCGGTTTTCACTATTGAGGATACAAGTAACATTCCAGTATTAGCTGTAAGTCAGGAAATGGAAGGGAGGGAGGAACTCAAGAAAATTACAATTACCAGGGAAGTGGTACTGAACAAATTGTTGGAGCTGTGGGCTGACAATTCCCTGGGTCCTGATGGACTTCATCCTAGGGTGGTAAAAGAAGTGAGATAGTTAATGCTTTAGTTTCAATTTTCCAAAATTCCCTAGATTTGGGAAAGTTCTGTTAGACTGGAAAATAGCAAATGTAACTCCTTTATTCAAAAAGGGAGGGAGACAGAAAGCAAGAAACTACAGGCCAGTTAGCTTAACATCTGTCTTAAGGAAAATGTTAGAAGCAATATTAAAGACATTATAGCAGGGTATTTGGAAAAAATCAAGGTAATCAAACAGAGTCAACATGGTTTTGTGGAAGGGAAATCATGTTTAACCAATTTATTGGAGTTCTTTCAGGGAGTTACATGTTCTGTGGATAAAGGGGAACCGGTGTATGTATTGTACTTAGATTTCCAGAAGGCATGTGATAAGGTGCCACATCAAAGATTATTGCAGAAAATAAAAGCTCATGGTGTAGGGGGTAACATATTGTCATGGATAGAAGATTGGTTAGCTAACAGGAAAGAGAGAGTAGGCATAAATGGGTCTTTTTCTGGTTGGCAAGATGTAATGAGTGGTGTGCCACAGGGATCTGTGCTGGGGTCTCAATTTCTTACTATTTATATAAATGACTTAGATGAAGGGACCGAAGGTATGGTTGATACATTTGCTGATGACACAAAGATAGGTAGGAAAGTAATTTGTGAAGAGTACCTAAAGAGGCTACAAAGGGATATAGATAGGTTAAGACATGGCATGGCAAATGAAGTATAATGTGGGAAAGTGGGAAATTGTCCACTTTGGCAGGAAGAATAAAAAAGAAGCATATTATCTAAATGGTGAGAGATTGCAGAGCTCTGAGGTGCAGAGGGATCTGGGTGTCCTAGTGCATGAATCGCAAAAGGTTAGTATGCAGGTACAGCACGTAATTGGGAAAGCTAATGGAATGTTATCAGTTATCGCAAGGGGAATTGACTACAAAAGTAGAGAGGTTATGCTTCAGCTCTACAGGGCATTGGTGAGACCACATCTGCAGTACAGTGCACAGTACTAGTCTCCTTATTTAAGGAATGATATAAATGCATTGGAGGCGGTACAGAGAAGGTTTGCTAGACTAATCCCTGGAATGTTCAGGCTGTCTTACGAGGAAAGATCGGATAGGCTTGGCTTGTATCCGCTGGAATTTAGAAGAGTAAGAGGCGACTTGATTGAAACGTATAAGATCCTGAGGGGTCTTAACAGGGTGGATGTGGAAAGGATGTTTCCCCTTGTGGGAGAGTCTAGAACTAGGGGTCACTGTTTAAAAATAAGGGGTTGCCCATTTGAGACAGAGATGAGGAGAAATTTTTCCTCTCAGAGGGTCGTGAGTCTTTGGAATTCTCTTCCTCAAAAGGCGGTGGAAGCAGAGTCTTTGAATATTTTTAAGGCAAAGATAGATAGATTCTTGATAAGCAAGGGGGTGGAAGGTTATCGGGGGTAGGTGAAAATGTGGAGTAATCAGTTCAACCATGAACTTATTAAATGGCGGAGCAGGCTCGAAGGGCCAATTCGCCTACTCCTGCTCCTAATTCGTATATTCGTATGCACCAGGCTCAGGTGATCCATATGTATGTGCCATGCTGCCCGTTTAGAGTTGTTTCACATTGGGGTTAAAGCATCTGGTTAAAGTTAACTTCCCTTCATTCTCAAAGGCATCTCTTACTGTCTCTGTTCAAAAAGCTGATTCTCTCTGTGTCAAGAACAACAGGTTTTTATTTTTATTTAGAGATACAGCACTGAAACAGGCCCTTTGGCCCACCGAGTCTGTGCCGACCAACAACGACCCATTTATACTAACCCTGCAGTAATCCCATAATCCCTACCACCTACCTACACAAGGGGCAATTTACAATGGCCAATTTACCTATCAACCTGCAAGTCTTTGGCTGTGGGAGGAAACCGGAGCACCCGGCGAAATCCCACGCGGTCACAGGGAGAACTTGCAAACTCCGCACAGGCGGTACCCAGAATTGATCCCGGGTCCCTGGAGCTGTGAGGCTGCGGTGCTCACCACTGCGCCGCCCCATACTTACCCTGTATGAAACAAGCCTCAGCTTGCTTTTAAATATCACATTAAACATGTGCACAAATTACAACTTGAACTGTGAAAAGCTACAATTCTCAGCTTTTCCACAACGCAAGAAAACTCATTTTCAACCCCTCCCACAAATGCAATGCTGCTGACCCCAGGGTACCATTCTCTGAGTGACCAGCTAGGAATGTTGACCATCTTCCAATGCAGTTCTCAAAATAACGACTTGGGAGCATATGATAATAGTCCAAGCTGACTTGTTCATCAACACTGGGAAGAAATGCCAGGAAGTACCCAAGTGTCTTATCAGCACGATTCGTGACATCAAAGGCATGAACATATACCTTAATACATTGTGGCTTGGTACACTGCAACACTAATGCACTCTATTTATTATAATAATATTTATTATATAATACATCATATTTATTTATGAATAAAGGATCAAGTATGTTGATAAATCAATGTAGTATTTTTATACTTACTATGAATATCACAGTGTATCTAACAAGAAAGCCACTAGCAGAGAAAGAAAAATTGGCCAATAATTGTATGTAAGGTAGAAGACAAAGAGATGGGATAAAGGAAATGTTCTCCAACCGGTGCGATGTGATAAGTGGTATTCCCCAGGGATCAGCACTAGGACCTCAGCTTTTCACCATATATATATAGATTAGATTAGATTAGAGATACAGCACTGAAACAGGCCCTTCGGCCCACCGAGCCTGTGCCGACCATCAACCACCCATTTATACTAATCCTACACTAATCCCATATTCCTACCAAACATCCCCACCTGTCCCTATATTTCCCTACCACCTACCTATACTGGTGACAATTTATAATGGCCAATTTACCTATCAACCTGCAAGTCTTTTGGCTTGTGGGAGGAAACCGGAGCACCCGGAGAAAACCCACGCAGAAAGAGCTAATGCATAGGTACAAAATGTAATCAAAAAGGTTAATGGAATGTTGACCTTGATTTAAAGGGGCTCTTAGTCAAAAGTGAAGTTTGGGCACCAAACCTTTGGAAAGATATTTTGACCTTGGAGGGGTAAAAAGAGGTTATTCAGAATGATATCAAAGTCTTCCAGCGCAAAGTACTGTCCACGACCGAGTGTTGCAGACTGGCACATTCCAAGGTCCAAGTCTACGTGCTGAGGGACGCACTAAAGCTTGGGGCAGCCGCTGCAAAGGCTCAATGGGGAAAGACCACTGTGTAAGGTCCTCCCATCAAAGTGAAGTGAAGGGCTGGACCCATGGGAAACCCCTCGGGCTGTATACACCAAATATGGGTTTGCTGTAAAACGTACATGGCATGTAAAATGGAATGGAAGGGTTGTGAGGCAACTCACTCCTGTGTCGAAGAAAATTGATTTCCTTTGCACTTTTTGGAAAGTCAACTTGGTGCTGTTTTGAACTTTTTTTTTTAAACAGATTTTTATGAACAAAGTATATTTTGGGGGGAAAAATGATTTATAGGGTTAAACTATGATGACAGGTTGCATAAATCTGGCTTGTATTCCCTCGACTTTAAGCAGTTGCGATGTGATTGAACTGAGATGTTTAAAATGATAAAGGCATTCAATAGGGTAGATAAATTAGGGCTTTTCGAAGTGAAATCAGGAAGCAATTTTTCATGCAAATGATCATGTAAATCTGAAACACATCCCCAACCACCATTCTACTCCATAAGCGATAACTGATTAATCCAAGGACACTAAACCCTTGTACAAAATGGAGTCCCAAATCAGATAAAATTGCACATGAATGTTACTTTGTTCCCTAGCTGACTCCAGTCCTTCTCAACTTACTCCTATTTGATCCAAGACTTTCTTCTTCCCGTCTAAGTTCGCTCTCTGCTCCTTGCCCTCTGATATTATTTTACCTCTTAATTCCTATTCTTCCTTTCACAGGTATTTTATGGTTTGCTTTCCCATAAAGTTTTATATAGATTGCTTCCTGTCCTGTTGCAACAAGCTGCAATAAAAGTAAATAAAGTGGCGGCTCAACAAGCTTTGATTTTATTACTTTTTTCTTTGCGTGTTGCAGTTCAAGCTGAGATCTCAAATTTCATTACTTTTCTTCAGCATTTGCTTCAGCTGGTAGGAAAAATAAAATGAAATTTAGGAGGAACTTACAGGTTGGGTGGTAGAGTCGGTGGATTTAAGTTTTAGACCAGCCTCAAAACAGGAACGGAGAGCAAGAAAAACGCAAGGGAGTGGAGCTGAACAAGACGAAGCAAATAACGTAAAGTAGGTGCAAAATCTTCCGAAACAAAAGCAAAAACTCCTGGTCACACTCAAAAGGCCAGTCAGTGTCTGTGGAGAGAACAGAAAGGTTAACATTCCAGCTGCAATCCTGTAATTAGAACTGGCTTCAAAATTTTGAGTTTTTTTGAAGGGTCTCCCCTGAAATGTTATCTTCCCTGTTCTCACCACAGATACTTACTGATTTGCTAAGAGTTTCCAACATTTTCTGTCATTGTTTCACATTTCCAGCATCTACAGTTTTTTTTTTAGTTCTATGCCTGTTTTGTGTACGTTTTTGTGAAATGAATTCCAGCGAACTGGTTGGTCTCTGGTGATCCCATGGCCCCATAATATCAGATGGGATCACTGAGGAGTGTTTTTGACTCAATACAATCAAATATTTATGCATCACGACAATCTTGGAGACTCAAAGCTTTTTAATAATACAGGTAGATGTAGCTAGGTGCCCCATTGTGGACTGAACATAAACAATACAAGTTCTTGAATTTGTTTTCAGAGAGCTTGGTAGCTGTATCCATGCCCCTTTTCCATCTAACCCAGCAACTGCCCTTAGTATGAGGAACTAGACAGTTGTTTCTGCATTGTCATCACTCATTCCTGGGTGCCTCATTTGACCTTGAGGGAGAATTTGATGCTTTATTAGGTCATTTGATCTTACAGAATCTGATTTAGTTCTCATACTAAATTTACTCTGTTAAGTCATTCCAGAGTTATATATGTTTCAGTGAGTTCATCTCTCATTTATCTACACTGCTGGGAATTTGTTTTAATTCTTTATGGGATGTGGGCATTGCTGGCAAATCCAGCATTTCATATCCGTCCCTAATTGTCCTCGGGAAGGTGGCGATGAGCTGCCTTCTTGAACCGCTGTGTGTATGTGGTGTATTTTCAAAGTTGGAAAACATCCCCCTTGATAGTTTCAGCAACAGACAATTCCATCAGTGCCACTTTCTTATAGTTGAGATTTACTTTTCTAAATTCCTCTTTTTTCCCCACATTCGTCCAAAACCTCCACCAGTTTTTTTAAGTGTTTTTAATGGTGCATTTGAAGATACCTGTAAATGGTAGTTGCTGAGAGTTTAGAAACACTTGGGAAAATATATATGGCCCCGAATTTCCTCAGGAATTCTGCTGAACTTGCTGGGAGACTTGCCGGAGAACAGTAGGGATCCTGTTGCCCTGGATCTCTGCCATTTGCAGGATTTTACAGCCTGTCTTGTAAGGGACAGAACACAGCATTGTACTGAAGGCTCAGTATGCCTTCAGGGTTCTGATTCATCCACTGTCAAAACTACCCTGTTCTCTTCACCCCCTCTGGTAAGATAAGTAAAATGCAATTGCAGTGAGTTCATTTACTCTGAACTTCAAACAGACTTTAGTTCAGCAATTGTATTAAAAGCCTTACCTAGGTGTGACTTTGCAATACAGGCAGTGTACAGGCTTAACAATAATGGAAAATGGTACCTTACTTAATTAATTGGATTGACTCCAAATAATTGGAATTTAGTATCTGCTTTTAAGTTACTGGCAGTAAGTGTTACTTCAAAGTTTAACCCATTACAGAAAAAGACAAGTTACATGTTGATATTAGCATTCCCAAAACAAATATGAACACCAGGTTTTTCTGCATATGTGTTTGCCAGCCTGTGATTCTTCACTTATTCAACTCAACTGGGGGAACATTGAGAACAAAGAAAAAATCCCACTCAAGTCTGTTGCTTTCTGGCTGGTTGTTATGACCAGGTGAGAAAGGGGTCTAGGGGTTCCATCTCAGCCTTCACCTGGTCTTACCATATCAGGGTTTAATTCTAAACACACTGTGTTTTTAGCTCCCCCTTGGTGAATCCTTGTTCACTGCTCCAACTGTAAGGCAAATAAACCAGCCAAACAGGTTTTCTTGGGTATAAAGAAGAAAGGTTGAACTTTATTAAACTTAAACTCTAATTCGGTTAACACCTATGGATACGCGACACCCCCAAGCTAGCATGCATACGCGATACACACATGCAGATAGAGACAGCAAAGAGCAGAAGAAATAAAGTGGAAAAATTTGAGGCAAAATATCTGACGATGGTTTTGGTAACTGTTCTTTGAGCTCGCTGTAGAGTCTTTGATTGTAGGTAGGTCTTGCTTTTCATTGGGGACCAGTATTCTTCTTAAACCTTGTTCGAAGTAGGAGACTTTTCTCGCTTGAGGTTCACTTGTCTTCTGTGGGGCCAGAAGCTTGTGATAAAGAGATGGGAGCAGACAGGAGAGGCCTTCTCAGTCCAGGAGCAAACAGTCTCTATGAGTTCAAAAACTGTCTGTGCACAATTCAAAACTCCCAAGTTGGCCAGCAGGTTAGTCACATGACCAACTGGTTTAACCACTTCTGTGTTTGTGGATTCTCTTGTTCTAGCAAACCCTGGAATGTCTCTTCTTACACACAATACCTGGTGATCAAAATTCATTTTAGGTTAATTAGATAAGGGAAGTAACCTCTCTTGTCTCCATTGGTATGCAAATGTCCTCCATCCAAGTGTCTGGCAGCCCTTGTAACAGGCCTTCTCTTCTTCCCAGCAACAATTTGAAATTTAATGTCCATATGGCAAAATTAATATGCCTCATTCTTGGCAGGTGGGGGCTCAGTATGACACCTCCACACCCAGTGGAATGAAATGCAATTTGTAAAAAAGCGCATTTCATTAAAAAGGGCCGAGGGAGAAAATATAAGATACAGGAAAAAGACATGCGTCTCTCTCTCTCTCTCATTCGTTCACATTCATTCATAAATTCTAAAATTTATTACAGCCTGTCTTTTCTTGGTGCCAGTGCTGCCAGTCCCTTTTTGGCATCCCAATAAGCATGTCGTTCTTTGCAGAGGTTTTTCGTCAGTTTGCCCATTTCCATGACTGCCTAGGGTCTTTGTTCCTGTTGAGGTCAGCAATGGGAGGGTGGAGGAGGAGGTGGGGGGAGGGGGTTGGATTTAATTATCCCTAAGTTGGATTTTTTTTCCTCAAAAGAGTCAGTAGTGGGTGGTTCTACTCTGAACTCTCTTTTGGTGCTTTGCTGAGTCATGCAATGGCTTTTGACTTCAGGGGATGGGTCATTCTCTTTTTTTCTGACTGTGGGGTGGATTCTTTGCTAATCTCCCTTTTGTCCTCTGGGACACTCCTGCCTGCAGGTATTTGTACAGAATCTACTGCACTCCCTGTGGCACTTTGACTAGGTGAGGCATCATCCTCATGATTTCTCTGCCTCCTAGAGGTCTTTCTTTGTCTCTGCTGCTTCCTGTAAATGCCGTTAGCAACTCTGGTTGGGTGCTTCTCGTGTCTGCATTTACATAGAAGGATGTGGGGTTTAACTTTGCAAATCTTCCGGGGTTGGCTGACTGGACAAGAGGGATTTTCATCTGGGATTCCCCTGGACTTCCTTTAGCATGCCCTCTTGGTCAATTTCTTCCCCTTCCCTTTCTAAACATTTGCCAGTCTTGTGCCTGCCTGTCCCCTTTTGTTCTCGGTGGGGGTCCCTTGCAGTTCACCTGTCCTCTGCTGGAGGTCCTCCTAACACCGGTACAGGACATAGGAGTGCAGGTTTCACTGTAGGTTGGGGTTTCCCCTCAATCTGGCACATGTGGCAACTCCTGCAGTACTCTGTGGAGTTTTGGCCAGTCAAACTGCTGTCTTATGTGGGCTTTGATCTTTCATATACCAGTATGTATAGCCACTGTAGTCTCGTGGGCCCTTCTTAATATTTCTCTCTGGTACCTCTGTGACACCACTAACTGGTGAACTACTGTCCACTCCTTGCTCTCAGGTCTCTGAGGAGAACTCCATTTCCTCATCAGTACTTCATTCTTTAAATAGTAGCAATTAGGGTCTCCCTCTGCTTCAGTTTCAAACTGGGCAGCCTGTGCTAACTCTCGTAACACTGGGTCGGGTTGCTGAACCTCAGCTAGGGAAATTTTATTTAATTCACTCCCTGGATCTTCCAACTTTCCAAAGAAAGTCTCGGAAAGGCAGGCCTCATGTTCATCTGGCTGCAGTGCCAATGCAGTCTCCTCTGGGGGAACTTTGATCATGGCCTGATTTATTACACGTTCAAGGAAACTGCAGGGGACCGTCTCCTGCCACTGCCCTGTCTCTCTGACTTCCTGCGGTCTTTCTTTCACGACTTGGGGGGCTACCACCTTCACCCCCGCCAGATCATTACCTAGGAGCAGATCAACCCTGTCCAAGGCAAACTAAGGACAATCCCTACAGTCACCCGTCCCGAAACTAGATCACATTCCAGGTGCACCCAGTGTACAGGTATAGGCATATACCGCTCTCCGATACCATTCACCACCATTCTGGTGTTCACTGCACTCTCTGGGGGACAGGTCAGACCTTTTCCCAGTAAAAGGGATCTAGTGACCCCTGTGACCATGAGAATTACTGTGGGCTTGCTTGCCTCACTCGAGGGGTATGGGGTTACTTTCCCTTCAAAGACAAAAACGCGATAGCCTTCAGGAATCATATTAACTTTTCCTGCACCTGTAGTAGTAAGCCTCCTGGGTCTCACTCTTACTGCAGTTAAAGCTACAGCTTGCCCTGTTGTGCTCTCCTTCATAATTCCTTCTTTGAGCAGATGTGCCCTGATTAACCCTACAGGTTTCTCCTTTTGTTTCCGACAGTCATCTTTTAGATGACCTACCCTATTACAATGGAAGCACACAGGTCTCCGGGTCTCACTCCTGCTCACAGCACCTTCCTTTTTGGCTAGAGGAGGACCCCATGTGTCTCATGCTTTTCTTTCTCTCCCAGGACTGCTAGGGTTCCTATCACCTTCCCACCCTTTGTCCTTTTCAGATTTGTGGGAGTGAATAGGAAAGGTTCTCCCCTGGGAAACTGACTTATAAATTAAAGCAAACTCATCGGCCAGAACGGCTGCTTGCTGGGCTCTCTGAACCCACTACTCCTCTACATGGGTCTTTATGGAGAGTGGGAGAGAGTGTTTAAATTCCTCTAACAGAACAATTCCCTGAGATTTTCATAGCTGAGCTGTACTTTAACAGCCCTCAGCCACTGGTCAAAAGCCAGCTGCTTACTTCTTTCGAACTCCAGATAAGTTCGATTAGCTTGCTTCCTGAGGATTCTAAACTTTTGGCTTCGGGTACTAATTCATATGCCCCGAGGATAGCATTTTTGGTCAGTTCATAATTTGATAAACTCTCATCTGGCAACAAGGAATAAACCTCATGCGCCTTTCCAGTTAGCTTGCTTTGTAGTAAAATAGACCAGGTCTCAGCTGGCCATTTTAGCTGCCTTGCCAGTTTCTCAAAAGACACAAAAATTTCTTCTACATCTCCCTCATTGAATTTTGGGATTAATTGAGATAGTTTTAACAATTCTGTATCCAGCCCTGAATTCCACTCCTCCATATTGACCATGCTTTCACTGGGGTTACTCTGTCGCCCCCTAGTTAACTCAAGCCACTTCAGCTCTCTTTCTTCACATTCTTTCTGGAAGGTTCTTTCTCTCTCTCTCTCCTGCCTCTCTTTGTCTTCACTTTCCTTCTGGAAGGCTCTTTCTTTCTCCCTCTCTTTTAATTCAAGTTTCCTCTGTTCCAATTGTATCTTTGCTAGCAATACCCTCTTGGAGTCTACTCCTAACCCTGTTTCTTCTTCTTCAGGTTCAAGGGAAAAATGGTTGGCCACTTGTCTTAGGAGTTCAGACTTCCTAGCCTAGGCACGGTCAGTGATCCCACACCGATCAGCCATTTTTCTCAGCTCCTCCATAGACAGTGCTTTTAACTTATACCAAATTTACTTCACCCTGACTTGGGGAGCTACTAGCTTCAGTTGCAGACATGTTAGTATTCAAGCACACACAACCACAAGAAAACCTGTAATGGAATCTTGCTCTTTTTTGATTGGGAACAATTTGGCTTCCCACTTCCAATTTCTCTCGTTTGTCTGTGGGTAAAATCCTGGATGAGCCCCAAATTTCTGTTATGACCATGTGAGAAAGGGGTCTGGAGGTTCCATCCCAGCCTTCACCTGGTCTTATCCTAACAGGGTTTAATTTTAAACACACTGTGTTTTCAGCTCTCCCTTCAGTGAATCCTTGTTCACTGCTCCAATGGCAAGGCAAAGAAACCAGCCAAACAGGTTTTCTTATGTTTAAAGAAGAAAGGTTGAACTTTATTAAACTTAAACTCTAATTCGGTTAACACCTATGGATACGCGACATACCCATGCTAGCATGCATACACGATATACACATGCAGATAGAGACAGCAACGAGCAGAAGAAATAAAGTGGAAAAGTTTGAGGCAATATCTGAAGATGGTTTTGTTACTGTTCTTCAAGTCCTTGATTGTAGGTAGGTCTTGCTTTTCGTTGGGGTCCATTATTCTTCTTAAGCCTTGTTGGGTGTAGGAGACTTTTCTCTCTTGAGGTTCATGTGTCTTCAGTGGTCCAGAGGCTTGTGAGAAAGAGATGAGAGCAGACAGGAGAGGTCTTCTCAGTCCAGGAGCCAACAGTCTCTCTGAGTTCAAAAACTGTCTGTGCACAATTCAAAAACTCCCAAGTTGGCCAGCAGGTTAGTCATGTGATCAACTGGTTTAACCACTTCTGTGTTTGCAGATTCTCTTGTCCCAGGAGACCCTGGAATGTCTGTTCTTTGTTTGTGGATTCTCTTGTCCTAGCAGACCCTGAAATGTCTCTTCTTACACACAATACCTGGTGATCAAAGTCCATTTTAGGTTAAGTGGATAAGGGAAATAACCTCTCTTGTCTCCAATGGTATGCAAATGTCCTCCATCCAAGTGTCTGGCTGCCCTTGTAACAGGCCTTCTCTTCTTCCCAGCAACAATTTGAAATTTAATATCCATATGGCAAAATTAATATGCCTCATTCTTGGCAGGTGGGGGACCAGAATGACACTGGTACTAAATGTTACAATGACACTCAACATAGGACCCAACTTTCCCATAAAATCATCCAAAGAAAATCCCAAACCTGTTTTGACAGACAACTTTCAATATTAATTCTGTGAGATAATTATCATAAATTAAAAAAAATCTAACATTCAGCTAACATGACATGATGAAAAACATTCTCTGTTTAGATTTTTGAATCTGCTATAATGTGCTGATTTTCAATAAAGAACTCTAAAGGCTGAGAAAGTATTGATAATGTTGTTGATATCTAATACTACAAAATGATAAAATCATGAAAGTAATATCTGTAAGAATGACTTAAAATATACTATAAAATAAGCCCATCCATAACAATACTCAGATTTTCTAAATGATCTCTCATGCTAATTTGGAAAGCTCACTTGAGGGACTAAAAACTGAATGGTAAATTTTATTATTTTCTTCAAAAGTTGATATGCTTGTAATGAAATGGTGCTACAGCAATAAATAAGCTTCATTAAGTTGAGCATAAATTAATGTAACATCTCATTGCATGCTTTATTGGGCCTTACCCCTGAAATAATCAAGAGTTCCAAGCCTGCTATACTCTCAGCACTCCATGAACTGCTTTGCCTGTGCTGGGACAAGGGAGCAGTACCACAGGACATGCGCGATGCCAATATCATCACCCTCTATGAGAACAAGGGTGACCGCAGTGACTGCAACAACTACCATGGAATCTCCCTGCTCAGCATAGTGGGGAAAGTATTTGCTCGAGTCACTTTAAACAGACTCCAGAAGCTGGCTGAGCGTGTCTACCCTGAGGCACAGTGTGGCTTTCGAGCAGAGAGATCTACCATTGACATGCTGTTCTCCCTTCGCCAGCTACAGGAGAAATGCCACGAACAACAGATGCCCCTCTACGTTGCTTTCATAGATCTCACCAAAGCCTTTCACCTCGTCAGCAGACGTGGTCTCTTCATACTACTAGCAAAAATCAGATGTCCACCAAAGCTACTAAGTATCATCACCTCATTCTACAACAATATGAAAGGCACAATTCAGCATAACGGTACCTCATCAGACCCCTTTCCTGTCCTGAGTGATGTGAAACAGGGCTGTGTTCTCACACCTACGCTGTTTGGGATCTTCTTCTCCCTGCTGCTCTCACATGCGTTCAAGTCTTCAGAAGAAGGGATTTTCCTCCACACAAAATCAGATGGCAGGTTGTTCAACCTTGCCCGTCTTAGAGCGAAGACCAAAGTACGGCAGGTCCTCATCAGGGAACTCCTCTTTGCTGACGATGCTGCATTAACATCCCACACAGAAGAGTGTCTGCAGAGACTCATCGACAGGATTGCGGCTGCCTGCAACGAATTTGGCCTAACCATCAGCCTCAAGAAAACAAACATCATGGGACAGGATGTCAGAAATGCTCCATCCATCAATATCAGTGATCACGCTCTGGGAGTGGTTCAAGAGTTCACCTACCTAGGCTCAACTATCACCAGTAACCTGTCTTTAGATGCAGAAATCAACAAGTGCATGGGAAAGGCGTCCGCTGCTATGTCCAGACTGGCCAACAGGGTGTGGGAAAATGGCGCACTGACACGGAACACGAAAGTCCGAGTGTATCAAGCCTGTGTCCTCAGTACCTTGCTCAACGGCAGCGAGGCCTAGACAACATATGTCAGCCAAGAGCGACGTCTCCATTCATTCCATCTTCGCTGCCTCTGGAGAATCCTTGGCATCAGATGGCAGGACCATATCTCCAACGCAGAAGTCCTCAAGGCGGCCAACATCCCCAGCATATACACCCTACTGAGCCAGCGGCGCTTGAGATGGCTTGGCCATGTGAGCCGCATGGAAGATGGCAGGATCCCCAAGGACGCATTGTACAGCGAGCTCGTCACTGGTATCAGACCCACCGGCCGCCCATGTCTCCGCTTTAAAGACATCTGCAAACGTGACACGAAGTCCTGTGACATTGACCACAAGTCGTGGGAGTCAGTTGCCAGTGATCACCAGAGCTGGTGGACAGCCATAAAGGCGGGGCTAAAGAGTGGCGAGTCGAAGAGACTTAGCAGTTGGCAGGAAAAAAGACAGAAGCGTAAGGAAAGAGCCAACTGTGTAACAGCCCCGACAACCAATTTTATCTGCAGCACCTGTGTAAGAGTCTGTCACTCTAGAATTGGCCTTTATAGCCACTCCAGGCGCTGCTTCACAAACCACTGACCATCTCTAGGCACTTACCCATTGTCTCTCGAGACAAGGAGGCCAAAGAAGAAGAAGGATTTACTATTGGAGGCACCACAGTGTTTTTCCTTATAATGGCTACATTTAATGTATCTGTCCAAACTGTTGCATAAATTTTCTATAATGCCCACCAATTCAGAAGGTTTTTCATAAAAATAGTGTAAAGTATATTGAAATAAGAATAAGGCAAATTAAAGTGAGCCCATCCATAATTCGAAGACAGTGAAGAGGGATTACCAATCTGGTGTTGAGTCTTTTCTGGGGATCATCTTGAGAAAATGAAATTGTGGCCACCAACAGCCTGCTTTAAAGATGAATGTAACAGTAGTCAAATATCCTGTGATTGAAGTAAAAATACTGAAAGAATGACACTCAAAGAAGTACAATAGGAGTGAAAGAATTAGGGAAAATATTCTATTAGGCAGATATAGGTACAAAACCCAGTTTGAACCTTTTGGAAATAAACTGTTAAATGATCGTTAACAAATCAATGGATGTAGTTGAGGTAATAACAAAACAAATTACAAAATAAAGGAGAGGGCTAAGAAAACAAATTAAATAAATAAAACAATCAGGTACATGCATGAAACAGTCAGATACATCGCCTGACTCTGCCCCTGCTTCAGCTCATCTGCTGCTGAAAGCCTCATCCATGTCTTCGTTACTTCTAGACTTGACTATTCCAATGCACTCCTGGCTGGTCTCCCAAATTTTACCCTCTGTAAACTTGAGGTCATCCAAATCTCTGGTGCCCATGTCCTTACTTGCACTAAGTCCGTTCAACCTATCACCCAATGTGCTCACTGACTTACATTGGCTCCCAGTTAAGCCTCGATTTTAACATTCTCATCCTTTTCAAATCCTTCTATGGCCTCGCCCCTCCTCCCTACCTTTATAATCTCCTCCAGCCCGACAACCCTCCAAGATATCTGTGCTCCTCTAATTCTTGCTTCTTGAGCACACCGATTTTAATTGCTCCACCATTGGTGGTTGTGCCTTTAACTGCCAAGGCCCTAAGTTCTGAAATTCCCTCCCTGAACCTCTCTGACTCTCTAACTCTCTGTCCTCCTTTAAGACACTCCATAAAATCTACCTCTTTGACCAAGCTTTTGATTATCAGCCCTAATGTCTCCTCATGTAACTCAATGTCAAATTTTGTTCTTAACACTCCTGTAAGTGCCTTGGGACATTTTATTATGTTCAAGGCACTATATAAATATAAGTTGTTGTTGACAAATTATTATTAATAAGACACTTAGCCCAAGTCCTCTGGTTTCTAAACATTAAGGTTACCTTCTAAAGCTTTTAGACTTTCCTAAAAGCACTAATACATTGGTAGAGACATGGGGACTGATAATATGCTCCTTTGTTCCAATATTGGTGCAGTGCTTCGAACATTGAAAAACAGATTACCTGGTCATTATCACATTGCTGTTTGTGGAAGCTTGCTGTGTGCAAATTGGCTGCCGCATTTCCTACATTACATTAGTGACTACACAATAAAAGTACTTAATTAAAGGGTATCGGAGCATCCTGAGGTGAAATGTGCTCTATAAATGCAAGTTCTTTATTTATTGGCTGCCCTGAGGACTGCTGTGCTCTTGTAGCACACACAGAAGCATGAGGAAGCACTTGTGGTGCTGGCAACTTGTACACCAGCAGTGACTAAACCTCATTCTGTTTCAGATTTGGTGCACAAATATTTAAAATAGAAAATAGTATCAAAATGTGGCATTTGTGCAGTCATTGGGATTTGTGCAAGGAGGTGCTCCATGGAACAGGGTTTATTAAGGTGGCACAAGCTTTGGAATTTAAAAAAAACTAAAAATATACAATATAATTCAGTTGCTGTTTTTATGATGTTTTCCATATTTTGATATTTTCCTTAGTAATTTTTTTTGAATAATTTAGAACAAGTATTTGCTTCTCTGGGTAAGCACATTTTTAAGGCAGATCAAACATTATTTCCAAATAAGCACTGTAGGAGAAAAGAACAAAGCCCACATAAATACCACACCTGTAGGCCTTGTCACATTTACCTGCCAATGGCTAAGGACAACTGAATCAGCTTCCGAAGGATCAGCAGAGTGCCAGTTGCAGAGATTTACCATCTGCAGCAAGCACACCTGCAGGCACATTTGCAGCAAATGGGCAGCATTGCACTCATGCTTGTGGCTCATTAATACGTAGCACTGCAATGCCAGCTAATATACTGCTCACAGATCAACACTGTGCCTGATGGTCATCAAGGCCTGCACTTACATCAACTTTCAACTCAATAGCATGACACAGCTACCCATTGCTACCATAGTGCTTTTTTTCCAAAGGCCAAGAGAACAATGTTGGCTTCTACTGGTTCAACCTGAAGACTATGCAAGCTGTCAATAAGAAACCATGTTTGTATTACATTGCATTTATCGATGAAGCCTTTGGAAATAGAAGCTGCGGCTATGATGTGTCGATAAATGGATATCCATGAGTTGCATTGCAAGATCTGTGTAAGTACTTTGTATGGGCAAGCTTTAATTCTGTGACAGGTTAAAGGGTAACATTACATGGCATGCAATCTTGCAAGATCTATCTGGTATGTGGTGCTGTTTATTAGTCTTATTTTACCAGGTTCAATGCAGATTGCTATTTTTGCCCACATTAGTTCCTGGGCTCTTCAGGTACTAGATGCACCATTCAGCCTGTCTGTCACCATAATTTATTTTCATTCATGGGATGTGGGCATCACTGGCAAGGCCAGCATTTATTGCCCAATTCTAACTGCCCTTGAGAAGGTGGAGGTGAGCCACCTTCTTGAACTGCTGTAGTCCTTGTGGATTGGATACATCCATTATGCTGTTATGAAGAGAGTTCCAGGAATTTGACCCAGCAACAGTGAAGGAACAGCGATATAGTTCCAAGTCAGGATGGTGTGTGGCTTGGAGGGGAACCTGCAGGTGGTGGTGTTCCCATGCATTTGCTGCCCTTGTTCTTCTAGGTGGTAGAGGTTGTGAGTTTTGAAGCTGCTGTCGAAGGAGGCATGTTGAGATGCTGCAGTGCATCTTGTAAATGGTACACATTGCTGCCACTGTGCATCAGGGGTGAAGGGAGTGAATGTTGAAGGTGGTGGAAAGCATGCCAATCAATCAGGCTGCTTTGTCCTGGGTGGTGTCGAACTTCTTGAGTATTGTTGGAGCTGCACCCATCCAGGCAAGTTGAAAGTATTCCATCACACTCTTGACTTGTAGATTGTGGACAGGTTTTGGAGAGTAGGGAGGTGGGTTACTCGCCACAGAATTCCCAGTCTCTGACCTGCTCTTGCAGCCACAGTATTTATGTAGCTTGTCCGGTTAAGTTTCTAGTCAATGGTAACCCCAGGATATTGATGGTGGGGGATTCAGCAATGGTAATGCCATTGAATGTCGAGGATAGATAGTTTCTCTCTTGTTTGAGTTAGTCATTGCTTGGCACTTTTGTGGCGCAAATGTTACTTGCCACTTATCAGCCCGAGGCTGAATGTTGGCTGGCTCTTGCTGCATGCGGGAACAAACTGCTTCATTAGCTGAGGAATTATGAATGGGACTGACCACTGTGCAATCATAAGCAAACATCCACACTTCTGACCTTATGATGGAGGGAAAGTCATTGATGAAGCAGCTGAAGATGGTTGAGCCTAGGACACTACCCTGAAGAACTCCTGCAGAGATGTTCAGGGGCTGAGATGATTGGCCTCCAATTACCACTACCTTCTTCTTTTGTGCTAGGTGTGACTCCAGCCAGTGGAAAAGTTTCCTCCTGATTATCATTGTCTTCAAGTTTACTCAGGTTTCTTGATGCCACACTCGGTCAAATGCTGTCTTGATGTCAAGGGCAGTCACTCTCACCTTACCTCTGAAATTCAGCTCTTTTGTCCATGTTTGGACCAAGGCTGGAACCAATTTGCTCTGACAGAACCCAAACTGAGCATCAGTGAGCAGTTTTTTACTGAGTAAGTGCTGCTTGATAACCCTGTCAATGACTATCACTTCCATCACTTTGCTGATGATTAAGAGTACACTGATGGAGTAGTAACTTGCTGGACTGGATTGGTCAGCCTTTTTTTGGACAGGATATACCTGGACAAATTTCCACATTGTCGGGTAGATGCCAGTGTTGTAATTGTACTGTAACAGCTTGACTAGGGGCATGGCTAGTTCTGGAGCACAAATCCTCAGCATACAACTGTGATGTCATCCAGGCCTTTGCTGTGTCCAGTCCAGTCAGCCCTTTCTTGATATCACATGCAGTGAATCGAATTGGCTGAAGACTTACATCCGTGATGCTGGGGACCTCAGAAGGAGGCCGAGATGGATCACTCACTCATCAATTCTGGCTGATGATGGTTGCAAAAACTTCAGCCTTGTCTTCTGCACTCATGCTGGGCTCTGCCATCATTCAGAATGAGGATGTTCAAGGAACCTCCTACTCTCATTAGTTGTTTAATTGTCCACCACCATTCATGACTGGATGTGGCAGGACTGCAGAGCTTTGATGTGATTCACTGATTGTGGAATCACTTAGTTCTGTCTATTGCACACTGCTTCCAATGTTTAGCATGCACATAGTCCTGTGTTGTAGCTTCACCTGGTTGACACCTCATTTTAGGTATGTCTGGTGCTGCTCCTGGCATGCTCTCCTACACTCCTCATTGAACCAGGGTTGATTCCCCCGACTTGATGGTAACGGTAGATGTACGGATAGTGAGGGATATACGAGGCAACGAGGTTACAGATTGTGGTGG
Source organism: Heterodontus francisci (assembly GCF_036365525.1). Lineage (NCBI taxonomy): Eukaryota > Metazoa > Chordata > Chondrichthyes > Heterodontiformes > Heterodontidae > Heterodontus > Heterodontus francisci. The sequence continues at coordinate 28,221,592 of NC_090378.1, read as the reverse complement.
AGTACAATTCTGCTGCTGCTGATGACCCACAGCACCTCGTGGATGCCGAGTTTTGGGCTAGTAGATCGGATCTGAATCTATCCCATTTAGCACAGTGGTAGTGCCACACAAAACAATGAAGAATGTCCTTCGTGTGAATATGGGACTTTCTCTCCATAAGAACAGTGCACTGGTCACTCCTACCAATACTATCATGGACAGATGCATCTGCAACAGGTGGATTGGTGAGGACGAGGTCAAGGGGGTTTTCCCTCTAGTTGGCACTCTCACCACCTGCCACGGGCCCAGTCTGGCAGATATGTCCTTCAGGACTCAGCCAGCTCGGTCCGTGTTGGTGCTACTGAGACATTAATGGTGATGGACATTGAAGATCCTGACCCAGAGTACCTTCTGTTTCCTTGCCACCCTCAGTGCTTCTTCCAAGTAGTATTCAACTTGGAGGAATACTGATCCATCAGCTGGGGGACGGCGGTAGGTGGTAATCAGCAGGAGGTTACCTTGCCCGCGTTCAACCAGATGCAATGAGACTTCATGGAGTCTGAAGGCAATGTTGAGGACTCCCAGGGCCACTCCCTCGTGATTGTAGACCACTGTGCTGCCACCTCTGGTGGGTCTGTCCTGTGCGACAGGACATACCCATGGATGGTGATGGAGGAGTCTGGACTTTGGCTGTAAGGTATGATTCTGTGAGTATGACTATGCCAGGCTGTTGCTTCGCTAGTCTGTGGGACAGCTTTCTCAATTTTAGCAGAAGACCTCAGAAGTTAGTGAGGAGAACTTGGCAGGGTCGACGGGGCAGGGTGTGTCATTGTCGTATCAGCTGCCTAGGTCAATGCCGGGTGATCCATCCTGTTCTATCCTTATTTAACTTTACCGTAGCAGTTTGATACAACTGAGTGGGTTGCTAGGCAATTTCAGAGGGCAGTTAAGAGTCAACCACATTATGACTCTCATTCTGGAGTCACATGTAGGCCAGTCTGGGTAAGGAAAGCAGATTTCCTTCCTTAAAGGACATTAGTGAAATAGATGGGTTTTTACAACAATCCAGTAGTTTAATGTTCATCATTACTGAGACTAACTTTTTATTCCAGATTTATTTTATTAATTGGATTTAAATTCCCCAGCTGCCATGGTGGGATTTGAACTCATGTCTCCGGAGCATTAAAGTCATAGAGTCATTGAGGCACAGAAGGAGTCCATTTGGCCCGTTGGGTCCATTCTGGCTCTCTGTAGAGCAGTGTAGTCAATCCCATTCTCCTTCTCTATCCACATAGCTTCACAAGTTTATTTCCCTCAACAGCCCACCCAATTTCCTTTTGAAATCATTGATTGTTTCCACTTCCACCACCCTTGTAGGCAGTGACTTCCATATCATTACCACCCACTGAGTAAAAATGTTCTTCCTCACATGCCCATTGTGTCTCTTGCCCAAAACCTTAAATCTGTGACCCCTAGTCCTTGTATGATCAGCTAATGGACAACCTTTCTTTGTCTGCCTTATCTAAATCTGTCATGATCTTGCTCACCTCGATCAAATCTAGACATAATCTCCTTTGCTCCAGGAAGCACAACCTCAGCTTCTCCAACCTAACCTTTTAACTAAAATCCTTCATCCCTTGAACCATTCTGGTAAATCTCCTCTGCAGCTTCTCAAAGACCTACACATCCTTCCTGAAGTGTGGTGACCACAACTGGACACAATACTCTACTTGGGGCCTAACAAGAGCTTTATAAAGGTTCAGCATAACTTCACTGCTTTTGTATTCAATACCTCTATTTATGAAGCCCAAGATCCCATATACTTTGCTAACCACCCTCTCTATATGTCCTGCCACCTTCAAAGATCTATGCACATGAACCCCCAAGTCCCTCTGTCCCTGCAGACTCTTTGGAACTTTGCCATTTAAGTCTATATTGCCTCTCCCAATCCCTTCTTCCAAAATGCATCACCTCACACTTCTCTGTGTTAAATTCCATCTGCCACTCATCTGTCCATTCTGCTAGCCTATCCTGTTGCAGTCAATTTGTATCATCCTCATTGTTTGCCATATCTCCAGGTTTGGTAACTTCAGCAAATTTTGAAATTTTACTCTATACTCCATTATGCAAGTAATTTCTATATATCAAAAAAGCAGTGGTCTGACTCTTGGGGAACCCCCAAGTTGCTGGCTCCCTGGAATCATCCATTTTACACTGAAAACATGGAGGTAAAAAAACTGAAAATTATAGAAATACACAACAGGCCTTTCAGCATCTGAAAAAAGAAAAGAAAGTAAATGAGGGATGATTACCTGGTTAATCACTAGCTATGGAGCCTAGTCTGTGACCGCAATAGGACTAGTGCCAGCCCTGAACCCAGAAACTCCACCAATATAACACTCCCCTGATGTAGTGGGATGAGTGGAGGATTCACCCACCCCACACCCTGCATGGAATTTCTCCTGAGGGCACAAAAGGTTAAATATCAAAATGAATGGGAATGAAAAAAGCAGAAAATAGAGCAAGTTCGAGGGTAAGAGTTTCTCTGCAGAAGGCTGAGGAGTTGGAGGGTGAAGAACTGAGGCACTAGTGCCACCACTGGTTGAAGGATACAATTACAGTCATCTCCATTTTCAGCATGGACAAACAAATATATTTTTATTTTATTTTACAGTTACAGCACTGAAACAGGCCCTTCGGCCCACCAAGTCTGTGCCGACCATCAACCACCCATTTATACTAATCCTACATTAATCCCATATTCCTACCACATCCCCACCTTCCCCTACCACCTACCTATACTAGGGGAAATTTATAATGGCCAATTTACCTATCAACCTGCAAGTCTTTGGCTGTGGGAGGAAACCGGAGCACCCAGCGAAAATCCACGCGGTCACAGGGAGAACTTGCAAACTCCACACAGGCAGTACCCAGAATTGAACCCGGGTCGCTGGAGCTGTGAGGCTGCAGTGCTAATCACTGCACCACTGTGCCTTCTCTTTTGTTCTTGTCTCTACCCTGCACACCCCCCCCCCCCCCCCAACAATTCACTTGCTCAAAGCTCGTTACATTTCTAACCTTTGCCAGTTCTGATGAAAAGTCACAGATCAGAAACGTTAACTGTTTCTCTCTCCACATTGTTGAAAACGTTGACAGAAAACACATGCTACATAGACTGGGATAGTAATAATGTGAAAGGCAGAGAGTGGGAAGTGTTTCTAAAGTGTTTTCAGGAGAATTTTAGATCAGTATGTTTCTGTTCGAATGAGGAAGGAGGCATTGCTGGAACTGGTTCCGGGAAGGTTGATCAAGTATCAGCTGCTTCATCAATGACCTTCCCTCCATCATCAAGTCAGAAGTGGGGATGTTCGCTGATGATTGCACAATGTTCAGCATCGTTTGCGACTCCACAGATAATGAAGCAGCCCATGTCCAGATGCAGCAAAGCCTGGACAATATCCAGGCTTGGGCTGATAAGTGGCAAGTAACATTCACACCACACAAGTGCCAGGCAGTGACCATCTCAAACAAGGGAGAATCTAACCATCTCTCCTTAATGTTCAATGGTATTACCATCACGGAATACCGAATTATCCTGAGGGTTACCATTGACCAGAAATTGAACTGGACCAGCCACATAAATTCTGTTGCTACAAGAGCAGGTCAGAGACTGGGAATTCTGCAGCGAATAACTCACCTCTTGACTCCCCAGTGCCTGTCCACCATCTACAAGGCACAAGTCAGAAGTGTGATGGAATGCTGTCCACTTGCCTGGATGGTGCAGCTCAAACAACACTCAGAAGCTCGACACAATCCAGGACAAAGCAGCCCACTTGATTGGCACCCCATCCACCACCTTCAACATTCACTCCCTTCACCACAGATGCACAGTGGCAGCTGTGTGTACCATCTACAAGCTGCACTGCAGCAACGCACCAAGGCTCCTTTGACAGCAGCTTCCAAACTTGCAACCTCTACTAACTAGAAGGACAAGGGCAACAGATTCATGGGAACAGCAACACCTGCAAGTTCCCCTCCAAGCCATACACCATCCTGACTTGGAATTTTATCGTCGTTCCTTCACTGTCGCTGGGCCAAAGCCCTGGAACTCCCTTCCTAACAGCACTGTGGGTGTACCTACACCCTAAGGACTGTAGCGGTTCAAGAAGGCAGATCACCACCACCTTCTCAAGGGCAATTAGTGATGGGCAATAAATGCTCACCAGTGACGCCCACATCCCATAAACAAATTTAAAAAAATTAACTTTGGTAATGGGAAAGCTTTTAGAAATGATAATCCAGGACAATATTAACAGTGGCGCAGTGGTTAGCACCGCAGCCTCACAGCTCCAGGGACCCGGGTTCAATTCTGGGTACTGCCTGTGTGGAGTTTGCAAGTTCTCCCTGTGTCTGCGTGGGTTTCCTCCCACATGCCAAAGACTTGCAGGTTGATAGGTAAATTGGCCATTATAAATTGCCCCTAGTATAGGTAGGTGGTAGGGAAATATAGGGACAGATGGGGATGTGATAGGAATATGGAATTAGAGTAGGATTAGCATAAATGAGTGGTTGATGGTCGGCACAGACTCAGGGATTAATTAAGGAAAACCAGGACCGATTTGTTATGGGCAAATTGTGTTTAACTAATTTGATTGAGTTTTTTGATGAGAGGTTTGGAAGAGAGTAATTTGATTGATGTGGTGTACATGGACTTCCAGAAGGTATTTGATAAAGTGCCACTTAACCGACTTGTCAGCAAAGCTGAAGCCCCTGTGATAGGAAACAGAGAGTAAGTGGTGAACGGTTGTTTTTCATACTGGAGGAAGGTATATAATGGAGATCCCAGGGGTTGGTGTTAGGACCACTGCTTTTCTTGATCTACATTAATGACGTCGACTTGGATGTGCAGGGCACAATTTCAAAATTTGCATATGACATAAAACGTGGGAGTATTGTGAACTGTAAGGCGATAGTGATAGACTTCAAGAGGACATGGGCAGGCTGGTAGAATGGATGGACACGTGGCAGATGAAATTTAATGCAGAGAAGTGTGAAGTGATACATTTTGGTAGGAAGAATGAGGAAAGGCAGTGTAAAATAAAGGATACAATTCTATAGGTCAGTAAACGAAAACGTGAAATGCACTGATTATGCATCACTTTTTAATATCATTTTGTGAGAGCAAAATGAATGATTTGACATATGTAGAAGCTGAAATATTATAATCAAACTTTAAAAAATAATTAAAAGTATGTGGCATTTTTTATCATAGTGGAGAAATTTGACATTCCACAAATATAAAATTAGTTTCTCCGAAGCAGAGAGGTTTTTCATCAGTAATTATGAACACAATGTGCTGTTAAAAACCCAGTTACACCTCATTCAGCAAAGTGTAAATTTTTCAAAAGCTTTTATAACAAGACATAGTATAAAAGGGCAAGTTCTTGTCAGTTTAGTGATTGCTAATTGATTGTAGCATGTGGGGACATCAAAGTGTAACCTGTGGAGAAGCATAGAATCAATGACGCAACTTTGGGACTTCCTCGTTTAATACACGCATGTGCAAACTCGAGAAATTGCTGACAGTTTCAGAGAAGTAATGATGGTGAACACTGACAGTTTCATTGTCATTACTACTACAAAATCTGGGCCATTAAGAATATTGTGATCACTGTTTCCCAAATGCTCTCCCACTGAAACATGCTCCCCTTGCCACATTTCATTTCCCAGAACTAGATCCAGCACTGCTTCCTTCTTCATTGGGCTGGAATTATAATGATCAAAAAAGATCTCTTGTACCCATTTCAGGAGTTCCACCCGTGCTTTGTCCTTTACATTATTAGTTTCACAGTCTGTATTCAGATAATTGAAGTTGTCCATTATGAAACTTGTAAAACAGTATGGGATGAAATTGGTCTATGCCAGCTGCACTAAATTGACTCATAATGAATTGGCAGTTGATTTTTGACCGTGCCAGTTTTTATTTTCCATTGACTTTGAAAATATTGTCAAGATTTTTAATTTCAAACCAAACAAACACGACAATGAGACTAGGAAGAAGTCACCAAAAAGAGTTCTGTGAACTTCAGTGAAAGAAAGATCGGGCATAGTGAAAAAAATCCATTGCCAATTCACTGTGAACCCATTTTGCATTGCTGGCTCGGATCAATTTCAACCCCTATTAGTTCTTGCATCTGTCTGCAATTTACCTGTAAAATTTCTGTCTCTATCTTCTTTCCACTATATCGTGGCCTACAGTATACGTCCAGCAGTGTAATGACTCTATTATTCCTTAATTATCACCAGATAGACTATGTCTTCTAAACATCAAGTACATCATCCCTTTCTATGCTGTAACACTATTTCTACTCCCCCTCCTTTTTTTCCTTCTCTATCTTTCCTGAATGCATTGTAGCCAGGAATATTCCCATTCCTCCCCTGGTTTGAGCCAGTTTGCTGTTATTGCCAACATATAACCCCACGTGGCTACTTGTGCCTGGAGCTCAGCAACCTTATTTACTCTGTTCTTGACATTTATGCACATATACTCAAAGCCCATCCTCCTGATATTTGCATTAAATATAGTAAATACACTCTAAGATTCTCATCCTCTTCCGCATAGATTTAACTGTGCTAGTATTTTGAAACCTTCTGGTATAAGTCCATTACCAGTATCCTGGGTCCAACATTTATACTAGTTGATATTGGCTACAGAATGCCTTCCATCAGCTGACGTGTACATTTTAATGCATTGTACGAGCCAGAGGATAATGACTAATCCTTATTACTGGTGCTGGGTAGCTTTCAAGTGTCATATTACATAATAACCCCTTGAAATTGAATGTAAAAAGTAATCAGAGCTATTAGGCTTTTGGCGACAAAAAGGAGAAAGATAGACAAAGACAGATATCAGTGCATTTCAGTCTTCTGAATTTCAAAATGGTAAATTGGTCATTGATACAGTGAGATTGCTTTATCTTATTTTTTAGAAAAGAAATTATCTGCATGTCTGCTGTGGAAATATAACAGAGGTTAAAGCAGTAGCATGTAAAAACAAAATTAAAGGGTCCAGCACATCATTGTCCAAATCTGCTGCAAGTGAACTGTTGTTGGGCTGATTCCTAACGTCTTTTAGAAGCACATCATTTACAATTATATCAGCCAATTTCATTTTATCTAATTAGAAAAAGTGGGTCAATTTCCACTGTAACTTAAAAGCATTGCATTTCAATATGCCATGTTACGACAATAATTGGCCACAATTATAAATATTTTTTTAGTTGGAGAAATAGTAAGGAAATGCTTGAATGAATAGAAATATGATAGATTCTGCATGTTTTTGGTATTTTGAATGGTTTATGAATGATGCATGAATAATTATGTTGTCAGATTAAGATAAAATAGCTTTTGAAAATGAAGAGATTTTAATACATATTGTCTATTTGTTTTGGTTAAATATTTCATTAACACTGTGGTAACAGCAATTAAAAGTATAGTTGAGAAAAAAAGTATAATGAAACACATGGATGTGGTAGATCTGTTGGCTTAACTCATTTCTTCATTCCAACACAGGTAAACTTTGAAAGGAACTGAACATTTGGCTAATTCTCGGGAAGCTTTACCTAACTTGGAGTTTTGATAGTAATGTACAGTTTTGCAGCAGTTATGGTTTGTAACAGAACATTCTCCCAATTTTATGTACATGAGCGTTCCTCACTGAACTTTGATATGCCAGGATAATTCAATATACGAAGGTAATCCAATATGCAGCGGTAACTTGATGTGCATAGAGAGCTCCTAGTCGAACAGTTATGGGCGCTTGCAAGCAATGTAATGGAATTTTAAATTGCGACTGCAGCTGTTTAAAGGGAGTTCCAGCCACAAATAGAATAATGCCAATATTATTATTAAACTTCGACCAAAATTAAAATACAGCTGGCAGACCATTAACGAGGATAAATATTGCCCAGAAGAAAACTCTAATGTTTATCAGTATTAAAAAGTTACAAGTCACAAGGTTGCAAATACAGTAAATGAAAGCATTTCAGTTATGCTGAATATTTAGCATCTTTCACTTGCTTGAAATCACTTGTTTACATTTCACCCTAGAAAGGTATTTTTTTTGGCCTGACGTTTGCAAGATGATGAGATTTCATTAAAAAGTAGCCTCAATGCACTGTAAATGTAGTGGCCAGGAAGGTGCTGATAGTTTTAAGTAATACTTTCCCTTATGATGTACAAGTAAAATACATTTATTAAAATATTAGTATAGAACTTCAAGTCAGTAAGTAATATAGGGCTGTTTTAATTGCCTCCACTCAGTCCAACTGGGATAGTAGCTTTAAGCCAATAAATCATAATATTTTATGATATTAAAACTCCCATTTGATATGAACTGAGTAAAGGGGTTTGAAGATTTCCTTGTAGTGCTCACCACAACTTGATTGTATGGCTCATCTTGACTTGGATCACAGCTTTTTCATTATAATTTTTAGGAGCTGTATTATTAGGGATGCATGTTTATTGCAAGCAAGGCCATTGTGGACAGTGACAAATGCATTTCAAGGAAAAAAGTCAGCAATGTTTTTGAATCCTACCTAGCAGTTCCTTTGTGTGCAACTTTATATAGCAGTAAAACATATGTCTTATAACAGTATCAATGACAGAGAACCATGGGGAGCGAACTGGACCTAACCTTGCCTTTTAGTACTCAGTTTTGCCAAATTCAGCACTAAATCTGGATTACACCGAACATGATTTTGTGCAGTTTGAGAAAAGAACAGGGAGCCAGCATGCTCAGCAACCCATGGTTTTTACGTTCCAACTTCTCACAAAGTTAGATGTAGCTAAGTTCCCACAATCCTGGAAGAAATGTTCTCTCAGAGCAACATTTTTAGCCTTTGGAATTTTATTCCAAATCAAAACAATAAAGACCACACAACATAGAATAGGATTAGGTCATTTAACCCATCAGACTTGCTCCACCAATTTAACACACATGGCAGTTATTCTTTTTACATATTCCAGTTCCCTGCCTTTCCTTCATGGAGCTGAATATGTAGTCCCATTGCAATATCATGCAAAATCACACACACGTAGTGTAGTGCCGACCTCATGTTAATCTGCAAGGCCACTTTAAATAACTTGGACACACTCCCTGTGCACTTTGGCCCTCTGAATGTGACTGGAATATTCAGGATCCAACAACCCTTAACAAGCAACTGGGAAAATCTACATTAATTTTAAGTGTATTTAGGAACATAGGAACAGGAGTATGATATTCAGCTCTTCCAGCCTGCTTCACCATGCAATTAGATTGTGGCTGATATGTATCTCAATGACGTTAGCCCCACCATCAAAATCCTGGGGGGTCAACATTGACCAGAAACTTAACTGGATCAGCCACTTAAATATTGTGGCTACAAGAGAAGGTCAGAGGCTGGGTATTCTGCAGTGACTGACTCATCTCCAGACTCCCCAAAGCCCGTCCACCATCAATAAGGCACAAGTTAAGAGGTTGATGGAATATTCTTCATTTGCCCAGATGAGTACAGCTCCAACAACTCTGAAGAATCTCAACACCATCCAAGACAAAGCAGCCCGCTTGATCGGTACTCCATCCACCACCTCAATCATTCACTCTCTCCTCCACCAGCATATTGTGGCTGCAGTATGTACCATCTACAAGATTGACTGCAGCAACTCGCCAAGGGTTTTTCATCAGCACCTTCCAAATTCGTAACCTCTACCACCCAGAAGGACAGGGTGGCAGGTGCATGCGAACACCACCATCTCCAGGTTTCCCTCCAAGTTATATAACGTTCAGTGCTGGGACCAATTCCTATTTTGCTATCTATAAATGACTTGGAACTTGGAATACAGAATAGAATTTCAAAATGTGCCGATGATAGCAAACTTGGAGAAGTGGCAAACATTGAGGGTGATATGAACCAGCTGCAACAGGACATAGATAGGCGAGCAGAAAAGGGAGATGTGGTAGATGGAATTTAATACAGACAAGTGTGAAGTGATGCATTTCGGCAGAAGGGATAGGGTGAGGCAATATAGACGAAATGGAACAGTTCTAAAGAGTATGCAGGAACAGAGGGACCTGGGGGTGCATCTGTATTGATCTTTAAAGATGATAGGAGACGTTGAGAGAGTGGTTAGCAAAGCATATGGGATCTTGGGCTTCATAAATAGAGGTATTGAGTACAAAAGCAGTGAAGTTATGCTGGATCTTTATAAAGCTCTGGTTAGGCCCCAACTAGCGTAATGTGTCCTGTTCTGGTCACCACACTTTAGGAAAAATGTGAGGATCCTTGGGTGCAGAGGAGATTTACCAAAATGGTTCCAGGGATGGGGGGATTTTAGCTACAAGGTTAGGTGGAAAAAGCTGGGGCTGTTCTCCCTGGAGTAAAGGAGATTGAGGGGAGATTTGATAGAGGTGTACAAGATTATGACAGACTTAGATAAGTTAGACATGGAAAAATGGCTCCTATTAACTGATCATACAAGGAATAGGGGACACAGATATAAGGTTTTAGGCAAGAGATGCGGGGGATTGTGAGGAAGAACTTTTTTATGCAGTGAGTGGCAATGATCTGGAAATCGCTGCCCACCAGGATGGTGGAAGCGGAGACAATCAATGATTTCAACAGGAAATTGGATGGGCACTTGAAGGAAGTAAACTTGCAGGGCAATGGGGATCGAGCGGGGGAGTGAGACTGACTGGATTGCTTCGCGGAGAGCCATCATGGACTCGATGGGCCGAATGGCCTCCTATGCCATAAATGATATTATGACCATTCTGACTTGGAAATATATTACTCTTCTTCCAATGTTGCTGGGACAAAATCATGGAACTCCCAACCTAACAGCACTGTGAGAGTGCCTTGACCAGATGGACTGCACCAGTTCAAGGAAGCGGCTCACCACCACCTTCTCAATGGCAATTAGGAATCAGCAATAAATGCTGGCCTTGTCAGTGATGCACAAATCCCTTGAATGAATCAATAAGTTTTTTTCAAACTCCTATTACTGCCTTTGCTCCATTTTTCTTGATGGTCTTACTAACTGAAATATATCAATTCTCAGTCTTGAAAATTTCAATTGACCCGGCATGCACAGCCTTTTAGGTCAGTTCCATTTGTGATAAAAAGTGCCTCCTGATTTCGCTCCTAAATTGCCTAGTTCTAATTTTAAGATGATGACCCTGGATTCCGCACCATTTCTCTGTATCTACCCTATCAATTTGCTTTATTATTTTAAAGACTAAGATTAGATTGCTCAACAACTTTCTAAACTTAAGGGAATACAGACCAAGCTTATATAACCCTTCCTCATAATTTAACGTTTAAGCCCTGGTATCATTCTGGTGAATCTGTGCTGTACATCCTCCAAGGCCAATATATCCTTCCTGAGGTTCAAATGGGGTCTCATTACTACCATTTGTACTTGTGTACCAGCTTTTAGTCACTTCTGTACAGGGTTTAACAAAATCTTTTTGCTCCTCCATAGCTCCTGGTCTCTCACCATGAAGAAAACATCCGATTTGGCTTTCTTTGCGGAGGGTAAAAACGCAAGCCATAAAGTAGCTTTAAATATTTGTCATACTTTTGAGAGGCTGTATGGAAGAAGAGTCAGGCAAAAAGCAAACTTAATGTGGGGGAATGGAATGCATTCTGTTTGTAAATGGTGTAACAGCACAAAACTCTTGTCCAAATTTGACAGCTGGTGAAGTGGACATGTTGCTACATGATGTGGATGCAAGGTGGGGGGGGGGGGGTGGGTGGCGGTGCAGGGTTGCCTTGGTTCTCTGAGGGGCTTGCTCAACCGGTACAGCCGCGTGTAAATTCTACCCTTGCATCCTTTAATACCTTTACTTCCCAAGTAAGTATCTGTCTCACTTTTATAAATGTCAATTGATCCTTAATTTGTGACCTTCCAGGCACTTCATTCAATTTTCACACACACCTTTGTGTGAAGATTTTTTCGTCAAGGTTTGTTCTTGATAAGCAAGGGGGTGGAAGGCTATCGGGGGTAGGTGGAAATGTGGAGTGATCAGTTCAGCCATGAACTTATTGAATGGAGGAACAGGCTCGAAGGGCCGAGTGGCCTACTCCTGCTCCTAATTCGTATGTTTGTTCTTAAATTGGTTTAATTCTAATTTAAGACATATTTCCCTTGTTAGGGAATCCTTTACTGTAAGCAAGAGTCATTTCATGACTATCCTGCTAATTAATTTTCATTATCTTAAACTCCCTGCAAAGTACTCGTCACCACCATCTAGGAGTTAGTGCCCAATTTGGCACAGTTATCTGACAGACCAGTTACTGCAACAGACCTCCCAGCCCCTCAACCTCTACCATCAAGAAACCTATAAAACAACGGCTTCATCAATCAATTACTTTGTTAACAGAGAACTACTGATACTGATGAATTTTGCAATTGATCCACAGAAATCCTTTGCTGTCGTCCCCTCCCCCGCTCTTTAATAAGCAATTGTTGGGGCAGTGAAGCATGAGGAGTTCATTTTGACTGCCTCCTTTCATTGCTTCACACATGTCCATCACTGTGCTTTTACTGATAATTATGGTTTAAGGCATGATTCTAAAGCTGCAGGAAAAGTGCTGGCTGAAGCCTTCTCACAAATGTAATTGCAGCATCTGTGCAACCAGCTAGTAAAAAGAAATGAAGTTTATGGTTTCAGCAGCTTTCCTGAACTTTAACATTCTCTTCATACTGTAGTGCAAGGTATTTTACAATTTTCTTATAATTAAATGAGAATAACAAAGTGAAAAGAAATGCAGTACTTGTAGTGATGATATGTGAATGACAGTGTAACAACTTGCCTATTTATTTCACAAAGCGCAAGAGTTCTAAATCAACCTACAGCATTAAACTAAGTTGTGTTTCTGTTTAATGGGCACAAAATCACAAAATAATACAAAGGAACTACAATAAAATTAAGAAAATGATTTCTTTATTTTGCTAGCCATCACAATCAAATTAATAATTTAAGATGGAGGATTGTTACAGTTTCTTTTAACTCTAGATTTTTTGGGGGTATTGGAGCCTCAGTACACTCATGCCGGTGATCACTTGCTCCTTAGGTCCCAGACCGTGCTGTCACTTGCCCAGAGAGCTACTTAAATTTGTAGAATGCCCAAGGATCAAGCAGATAAGCCTCTTCCTTCTTTTCAGCTCACTGATCTTATCACTTGCCTCCAAGTGATCTTCATTGACTTCAGCAACAACAGAATAAATGCCTCAGTACCGACAACCAATTTTATCTGCAGCACCTGCGGAAGAGTCTGTCACTTGAGAATTGACCTTTATAGCCACACCAGGCGTTCAAACTTCTGACCACCTCCAGGCGCTTACCCATTGTCTCTCGAGACAAGGAGGCCAAAGAAGAAGAAGAAGACAATATGGCATAGACTTTAACTGCTCAGCAAATTTCTTCAGCAGTAAAGGGAAAAATGAATGGTAGCAATGACACACTGTAGATTCGATCTTAATCAAGGTTAAATATCTCAAACAGTTGTTTGTGCTCAACAATATGTACTTAATATTCTTATGTAGTGGGTCTTTTTCCATCATCCACAGAAATGCTCTGTACTGACAATCTTTTTCTCTGAAGGCTCGCAACAGATTCTACAGTTTAAGACAGAAAGGTGGAAATATACTTTCCACAAATAACAGGGACCAAGCTAACTTAAATATGTGTTGAACTCCAAAAGAGCTGCCAAATCAAATGCATATTCAATTTAAAAACAAATAACAAAATATGGAAGATGCTGGAAATACAAGAACACTAGAAATAGGAGCAGGAGTAGACCATATGGCCCATCGAGCCTGCTCCACCATTCAGTATGATCTTGGCTGATCTTAGGATTCAACTCCACTTTCCTGCCCACTCGTCATATCCCCTGATTCCTTGAGAGACCAAAAATCTGTCTGTGCCAGCCTTAAATGTATTCAACAATGGAGCATCCACAACCCTCTGAGGTAGAGAATTCCAAAGATTCACGATCCTTTGAGTGAAGTAATTTCTCCTCATCTCAGTCCGAAATGACGGGCCCCTTATCCTGAGACTGTGCCCCTGGGTTTTAGATTCCCCAATCGATGGAAACAATCTTTCAGTGTCTACCCTATCTAGCCCCTTCAGAATCTTATATGTTTCAATGAGATCACCTCTCATTCTTCTGAACTCCAAAGAATATAGGCCTAATTTACTCAGCTTCTCATCATAAGACAACCTCCTCATCCCAGGGAACAATTTAGTGAACCTTTGTTGTACTGCCTCCAATGCAAGTATATCCTTTCTTAAATGTGGAGACCAAAACTGCACACAGTACTCCAGATGTGGTCTCACCAAAACCTGTACAATTGTAGCAAGACTTCTTGTGGAGATGCTCATCGAGTCATAACGCCGTGTCCAGTTCGAGGAAAAAAGTGTAACGCATGTTTAAAGTGGAACTATTTTGCAAAGATGGGCAGGTTGTCAAAGAAAAAGTCTTAATCGGTTCGACATGTGGGGAAGTCTCTTCCTGAGAGTAAGGTAAAACATGTATTTACCATCACAAAAAGTACAGCACCAGGTCATTTTAAGGAGTGCTCAGTCGAGATTGCAGGCATCTCGTTGTCACTTCTTATCGATGTTGGTGTGAAAGTATCTCTTTTGCGTGACAAACTCTACCATTGGTATTTTCCGCAATTTTCTCTTACTCCTGCAACAGACACTCTTCAAGCTTATGACGACACTATCATTTCAGTTTCTGGGACGATCACAGTTCGAGCCCACTACAAAAATGTCACCTGAGACAGGTTTCCTTTCTATGTAGCTAAAGGCTGAAGCCATATGGGGGTAAACCTTTTTGATAGGCTTGGATTCAAACTCACTGACCCCATCGGAGAACACATTAATGGGATTGATAATGCAGATTATACACACCAGTATCCTTCCTTATTTACTGGATTTGGGGAGATCATGGAGTACTGTCATGCTCCTCACAGTGACACATCATTTCAGCCAGTTTCACAAAATTTGAGATGGTTGCCGTTTGCAATCCATTCTGAAGTGTCACAGGAGCTGAAACAACTAGAAGCAGATGGTATCATTGAACGACTCAACTCATCACCATGGTTATCAAATTTAGTCATTGCACAAAGAAAAAATGGTGAACTTAGACTATGCATTGACCAGAAGGCAGTCAACAAAGCTATCATACCAGACAAGTATCCACTTCCTACAACTCAAGAATTGTCAGCACTATTTCATGACTCGACAGTCTTCACAAAGCTTTAATAAAAACAAGAAATGCTGGAAATACTCAGCAGGTTTGGCAGCATCTGTGGAGAGAGAAGCAGAGTTAACGTTTCAGGTCACTGGATATTTTAAGGATAGTGGTTATGAGAATACATATCTTTTCCTATAAGTGATATTGATCATCTGCCTCATCAAGCTGATCAAACAGATCCACAGCCTCAACTGCGTAAATCTAATCGAAGACTGAAGAGACCTTCCTATCTCAAAAACTATTTCTGTACTTAGCGAAAACATACAATTGAACACTAAGAAATAACTTGATGGATATATGTTTATTGTTTAGAATACTTTAATTCAAAAATAATGTCTTTAGTCAAAAGGAGGAAAATGTAGTGTTTGATTGATCTGGGTTTGATTATATTTGTCCACTTATCTGTGTTCACTGTATTTGTTTGCTTAAGTCTATGAGTGGAGCTTAAGAGTTGAAACTGAAACTAAAAGACAGAGCTGGAATCTTCTACAGAAAACACACTGATTCTCTGAGAAGACATTGTACTGAGATCTTGTAAGAACTATTATTTTAAAGTGCTGCAAATAAACCAGTTGTTGATTTAATACAAGTGTGATATCTGCATTGCTCTGAGATAAATAAGGTATACATAATATATCCAGCAACCTGGCAGAAACATAACACTGAGACCTGTGGAATGCCACTGGAAAATGCCTTCCATTCGCAAGAACATCTGTCCACCATTACCTTTTCTTTCCTGTCACTGAGCCAATTTTGGATCCAACTCACCACATTCCCCTGTATCCCAAGGACGTTTAATTTTCTGACCAATCTGCCATGTGGGACCTTGTCAAATGCCTTACTTTTGTCAGAACCCATTCTTCATCCAGTGGGTATCATTTTTTAGAATTAGAATTAGAACATTACAGCGCAGGACAGGCTCTGCGACCCTCGATGTTGCACCGACCTGTGAAACCATCTGACCTACACTATTCCATTTTCATCCATATGTCTATCCAATGACCACTTAAATGCCCTTAAAGTTGGAGAGTCTACTACTGTTGCAGGCAGGGCGTTCCATGCCCCTACTACTCTCTGAGTAAAGAAACTACCTCTCACATCTGTCCTATATCTATCACCCCTCAACTTAAAGCTATGTCCCCTCGTGTTTGCCATCACCATCCGAGGATAAAGACTCTCACTATCCACCCTATCTAACCCTCTGATTATCTTATATGTCTCTATTAAGTCACCTCTCCTCCTCCTTCTCTCCAACGAAAACAACCTCAAGTCCCTCAGCCTTTCCTCGTAAGACCTTCCCTCCATACCAGGCAACATCCTAGTAAATCTCCTCTGCACCCTTTCCAAAGCTTCCACATCCTTCCTATAATGCGGTGACCAGAACTGCACGCAATACTCCAGGTGCGGTCTCACCAGAGTTTTGTACAGCTGCAGCATGACCTCATGGCTCCGAAACTCGACCCCCCTACTAATAAAAGCTAACACACCATATGCCTTCTTAACAGCCCTATTAACCTGGGTAGCAACTTTCAGGGATTTATGTACCTGAACACCAAGATCTCTCTGTTCATCTACACTACCAAGAATCTTCCCATTAGCCCAGTACTCTGCATTCCTGTTACTCCTTCCAAAGTGAATCACCTCACACTTTTCCGCATTAAACTCCATTTGCCATCTCTCAGCCCAGCTCTGCAGCCTATCTATGTCCCTCTGTACCCTACAACATCCTTCTGCACTATCCACAACTCCACCGACCTTCGTGTCATCCGCAAATTTACTAACCCACCCTTCTACACCCTCTTCCAGGTCATTTATAAAAATGACAAACAGCAGTGGCCCCAAAACAGATCCTTGCGGTACACCACTAGTAACTAAGCTCCAGGATGAACATTTGCCATCAACCACCACCCTCTGTCTTCTTTCAGCTAGCCAATTTCTGATCCAAAGCTCTAAATCACCTTCAACCCCATACTTCCGTATTTTCTGCAATAGCCTACCGTGGAGAACCTTATCAAACGCCTTACTGAAATCCATATACACCACACCCACTGCTTTACCCTCATCCACCTGTTTGGTCACCTTCTCGAAAAACTCAATAAGGTTTGTGAGGCACAACCTACCCTTCACAAAACCGTGCTGACTATTGCTAATGAACTTATTCTTTTCAAGATGATTATAAATCCTGTCTCTTATAACCTTTTCCAACATTTTACCCACAACCAAAGTAAGGCTCACAGGTCTATAATTACCAGGGCTGTCTCTACTCCCCTTCTTGAACAAGGGGACAACATTTGCTATCCTCCAGTCTTCCGGCACTATTCCTGTTGACAATGACGACATAAAGATCAAGGACAAAGGCTCTGCAATCTCCTCCCTGGCTTCCCAGAGAATCCTAGGATAAATCCCATCTGGCCCAGGGGACTTATCTATTTTCACACTTTCCAAAATTGCTAACACCTCCTCCTTGTGAACCTCAATCCCATCTAGCCTCGTAGCCTGAATCTCAGTATTCTCAACAACATTTTCTTTCTCTACTGTAAATACTGACGCAAAATATTCATTTAACACTTCCCCTATCTCCTCTGATTCCACACACAACTTCCCACTACTATCCTTGATTGGCCCTAATCTAACTCTAGTCATTCTTTTATTCCTGATATACCTTGATCCAGGCTTACAAAGGAATCATCTGCAATATCAGCCAATTAACTGCACATAGATGTATCAAACAAATGATGTGTTGTTCAGTGCGACCAGCACTTGAGGCTTCTTTTGCACTAAGTAATAACTGCAGCGATACATGACTGTTAAATTTTACCACCCTGTTGGAACCCATTCAACTACTGGACACAATGCAATGACCATTCATAGAGTCATAGAATTATAACCATGTCCATGCTGGCTATCAAGCCTATCTATTCTAATCCCATTTTCCAGCACTTTGCCCATAGCCTTGTATGGCGTTTCAAGTGCTCATCTAAATACTTCTTAAATGTTGTGATGGTTCCTGCCTCTACCACCTCTTCAGGTAGTGCATTCCAGATCCCATCCACCCTCTAGGTGAAAAACTTTTTCCTCAAATCCCCTCTAAACCTCCTGTCCCTTACCTTAAATCTATGCCCCTGTTTATTGAAACCTCTGTTAAGGGAAAACGTTTCTTCCTATCTACCCTATCTATGCCCCTCATAATTTTGTATACCTCAATCATGTCCCCCCTCAGCCTTCCCTGCTCTAAGGAAAACAACCCTAGCCTATCTAGGCTCTCTTCATGGCTGAAATGCTCCAGCCCAGGCAACATCCTGGTGAATTTCCTTTGCACCCTCTCCAGTGCAATCACATCCTTCCTATCGTATGGTGACCAGAACTGTACACAGTACCCCAGCTGTGGCCTAACTAACGTTTTATACAGCTCCATCATAACCTCCTTGCTCTTATATTCTATGCCTCAGCTAATAAAGGCAAGTATGCCATATGCCTTCCGAACCACCTTATCTACCTGCACAGCTGCCTTCAGTGATCTATGGACAAGTACACCAAGTTCTCTCTGACCCTCTGTACTCCCTAGGGTCCTACCATCCATTGTATATTCCCTTGCCTTGTTAGTCCTCCCAAAATGCATCACCTCACACTTCTCAGGACTAGTTGAACCGTCACTTTAGGCTGTAACACCACTGGGGAAGTCCAACTGCTTTGACTGGGTTCAATTAGGTGGTTTTCCAGCATGTATTTGTTTTTCTGCATTTAAGTGATAAGGATGCTGTTTGATAGGAAAGGAATCCCCTACATCCACATCATGTGTGGCTAAGGTTGTACATCCTGGCTTATCCCTACAGACTTCTTTAAATGCTGTTAGTAGCCTTGTTAGGTCTTCTCGTTGTTCTGCATCTAAATATGAAAGCATAGAGTCCAATGTCCCTAACATTCAGTATTAGTTAACCGGACAGTAGGAGGTTTGATTTGAGAATTGTCTAGGCTTCCTTCTGTCTCATCCTCACTATCCCTTTCATCCTTCACTGTTCCCAATACCTGACATACCTGTCCTTGCTTATCCTACTCCCGTCGATGATATTGTTCTTTTTACGGCGATCTGGGGTGTCAATCAAATAAATTACTTTACCAACTCTTTTGACCACTTTATATGTACCACTGAACCGTGCTTTCAATGGTTCTCCCTGTAAAGGCAGTAATATTAACACCTCATCCCCTGGTTGAAATGTTCATGTCTTGGCATGCTTGACTGACCATCTCTTCATGGTTAGTCTGGCAGCATCTGTGGAAAGAGAAGCATAGTTAACGTTTCGGGTCAGTGACCCTTCTTCAGATATGGGATACTTGAGTTCTGAAGAAGGGTCACTGACCCGAAACGTTAACTCTGCTTCTCTTTCCACAGATGCTGCCAGACCTGCTGAGTGGTTCCAGCATTTCTTGTTTTTATTTCAGATTTCCAGCATCCGCAGTATTTTGCTTTTATCTCTTCATGGTTGTTTGGGAAGCTTTCAGGTATTCCTGAGCCACTTTGCAGGCTCTCGTGAACTGTTCCCGGAACACAGGTACATAATCTAACACAGAAGATTTGTTCTTCTGTTCTAAAAACCTTTCCTTAATTAGTTTTAGTGGACCTCTTATCTCATGTCCTTAAACTAATTCAAAAGGACTGAATCTGCTAAACTCATTAGATGAATCCCTGGTGGCAAACAAAATAAATTCCAGCCCTTTATCCCAATCATGGGGATATTCATGATAGTATGCCCTGATCATTGTTCTGAGGGTCTGATGGTACCTTTCTAAAGCCCCTTGTGCCTGTGGGTGGTAGGCTGAAGACTTTAACCATGTTATACCTAAATTACCCATAACTCCCTGAAAAGTTTTAGACATAAAATTGGAACCTTGATCCGACTGAATCTTAATTGATAATCCATATCTAGTGAAGAACTGGGTGAACTTCTCTCCCACTACCTTAGCAGAAATTGTTCTCAAGGGAATGGCCTCTGGGAACCGAGTAGCCATATCCATGATAGTGAGTATATATTGGTGTCCTGCTTTTGTTTTAAATAAAGTCCTACACAGTCTACCAACACCCTACTAAATGGTTCCCCCAAAACAGGTATGGGAATTAGAAGTGCAGGTTTTATGACAGGTTGCAGTTTTCCCACAATCTGGCACATATGGCACGTTTTACAAAATTGCGCTGCATCCTTGGAAAATTTGGCAAGTAAAAATGCCAACTTATACGTGATTCGGACTTCTGGATCCCCACAGGTCCCACTATAGGAATTTCATGCGCTATCCTTAATATTTCCCGGCGATTCTTGGGAGGTACCACTATCTGATGAACTACCATCCATTTTTCATCCACAGGTCTGTGAGGAGGTCTCCACTTCCTCATCAGAATCCCATTTTTATATATAGTAGCCTTCCAGAACTCCTTTTGCTTCATCTTCCATGAGAGTTAATTGTTCCACTTAATTTATCTCTGGATCAGCTTGCTGAGCCTTGATCAGAGAAGATTTACTGAACATTTCCTTTGGATTATCCAAATCCCCAAAGAAAGTTTCAGATATTCGACTATCTGTCTGTGATGCCAATTTTACCACCAACAATGGAACTTGTTTCGCCATTGCTCAGGTCACCACACATGAAGGAAAAATTCCTGGAACCTTTTCCTGCAACTGCTTTGTCTCTTTGATTTCACTTGGTCTTTCCGTGACTACTGGAGAAGCTACTACATTCATTCCAGCCAAATCATCCCCAGGAGTAGGTCAACTCTGTCTACAGGCAAACTATGGACAACTCCTACAATTACCATTCCAGACATTAGGTCACACTCGAGGTACACCCGATACAAAGGTACAGGAATATACACCCCGCCAATATCATTCACTAAAACCTTGGCATTCAGTGCACTCTCTGGTGGAAAAGTTATGCCTTTACCAGCAAAAGAGTTTGGGTGGCTCCTGTATCCCTAAGTATAATTATAGGTTTACCTGCCTCACTTAAGGGAAAGGGAGTTACTTTCTCTTACAAGAATTCGCTATAACTCTCTTGTTCATGTCCTCCGCACTCACAGCTGTTTTTGTACTTGGCCTTACAGCTGCAGTCAGAGCTACAGCCTGATCTGCCGTACTCTCAGCCAGGGTCCCTTTCTCTGCATTGACCTTGTGTATCCAAATAAGTCCCATGGACTTACCAGCAATTCCAGCATTCTGCAAAAAGTGGCCCACCTTGTGGCAATGGTAACAGTTGGAGTTGCGGACCTCACTACCACCCCCAGTATTGTCCTTTCTGGCCTGAGGAGGAGATTCCAGGGTGTTCCCAGCTGTCCCTTCTTGTCCCCAGCTACTTGCCTTCCTTTCATCCTCCCACCTTTTATCCTTCTCGGGCTTGTGGGGGTGATTTGGAAAGGGTTTGGGCTTGTTAACAAGCTCATAATCATCAGCGATTTCCACTGCCTGTCTGGCTGTTGAAACCTTCTGGTTCTCTACATGGGTTCTTATTAAAGGAGGGAGTGAATTTTTAAACTCTTTCAGGAGAATTAGTTCCCTAAGGTTCTCATAGTGGCCTCTACCTTTAGTGCCCACATCCAATGATCAAAATTAATTTGCTTTACCCTCTCAAATTCTATTTAACTCTGCCCAAGCTGTCTCTGGAGATTCTGAAATTTCTGCCTGTAAGCTTCAGGAATCAACTCATAAGCAGCAAGAACAGCCTTTTTAGCTATCTTATATTCTGCAGAAGCCTCCTCAGAAAGCATGGAATAAACTTCATGGGCTCTGCCCTTCAACCTGCATTGCATAAGCAGTGTCCAACTTTCTTCAGCCGCTTCATCTGTTACAATCTTTTCAAAAGACATGAAAAATGCCTCTACATCCCTTTCCTCAAACTTCAGGAGGGCTTGCACAAATTTAAACAGCTCTCCACTGCGTCCTGGGCTGGAGTTAGTTCTTTCCTCACCAGAACTTTTACTGGAGTCAAGACCACCCCTATGTCTTCATTCCATTTTTTAAAATTCAAATTCCTTCCTTCTCTTTCAATTTCTTTTTGAAATTCTACTTCAAGTTTTTTTCATTTTCAGTTCTCTTTCATGCATTTCCCTTTCAGGTTCAAGCTCCTTCATCTGCAACTGAATTTTAGTTAATTCAACTGCACTACCATCTGAAATAAAAACAGAAAGTGCTGGAAATACTCAGCAGGTCAGGCAGCATCTGTGGAGAGACAAGCAGAGTTAACATTTCAGGTCTATGACCTTTCATCAGAACTGGCAAAGGTTAGAAATAATTAGGGTTTAAGCAAGTGAAAGGTGAGGGGTTGGTGGGTTGGTGGGGAAGAGAACAAAAGGGAAGGTGTGTGATAGGGCAGAGGGCAGAAGAGATTAATTAACAAAGCTGTCATGGGACAAAAGCAAAGAGTGTGTTAATGCTTGTGGTGAAAGACAAAGCATTAGTCCAGAGAGATTATTAATGACAGAGGAATGAGCAGCGCTATCCACATGAAAAACAAGCACATAGTTAAAAATAAAATAAAATAATAAAAGAAAAGAAAAAAATATATAAAAAAGGCCAGTCATGCTCTGAAACTGTTGAACTCAAGGTTCAGTCCACAAGGCTGTAGAGTGCCTAATCGAAAGATCAGGTGCTGCTCATTGAGCTTGCGTTGATGTTCACTGGAACACTGCAGTAGGCCAAGGACAGAAGTGTTGGCATGAGACCGGGGTGGTGGGGGGCGGGGGGCAGTGTTGAAATGGCAAGCAATACCATCTGGTTCACTTTTTTCTTCTTCCAATTGCAAATGCAGTTCTATTTCTTCAATTATGTCTGCTTTCTTTGCTCCTGGTTTTAACTCTACCCCCAATTTTGCTGCCAATGTTATTTGCTTAGCCTTGGTTAAGTTTCTCAAATCACTCAGGGATAAGTCCTCCTTCTCCAGAAAGGTCGCAGCAACTGACAAATCCATTCCGGTAATGTAAACTTTACTCTAATGCACAAGAAAACTGTTTTTTTTTACTTTTCCTCTTTTCAATTATTATTACCCCACTTATAATTGCATATCGTCAACATTGGGTTATCCCACACAGAGCTCCCAATTATATGTTACGAATGAGGTGGGAGGATTGCACAGTCTTTTCTAGCTCTGCTTCTCCACAGGTCACAATGTATATTTAAATGTTTACCCGGTTACCGATCTGATCAATCATAGACTATACTCTTTATCCCAGAATAAAATACACCAACTAGGTTTCTATAATAAACAAAAAAATTAACAGTTTATTATAAAACAAGACTTAACCATTAACAAAGCAAAGCATTAAGGCACAGATTGAAATATGAAAGTTCCTTTTTTACCTTAGACACACACAAACACACACACGTTAACTGAACAATAAAGATTTCTCTTTAGAGCTCTGTTACAAGAAAAAGATAAAATATCATTCTTTGGCCAAATACGTGCTAATTCTTGAAGAAAAAAGAGAAGATATAGAAAAAGGGCAGGTCATGCTTGACAAATCTTTTGGAATTCTATGATGACATTACGAGCAAGGTGGACAATGGGGACCAGTGGATGTGGTGTACCTAGATTTCCAAAAGGCCTTCGACAAGGTGCCGCACAAGAGGCTGCTGCATAAGATAAGGATGCATGGCGTCAGGGGTAAAGTATTAGCATGGATAGAGGATTGGTTGACTAACAGGAAGCAGAGAGTGGGGATAAATGAGTGCTATTCTGGTTGGCAATCAGTCACTAGTGGTGTGCCTCAGGGATCGGTGTTGGGACCGCAATTATTTACAATTTATATAGATGATTTGGAGTTGGGGACCACGTGTAGGGTGTCAAAGTTTGCAGATGACACGAAGATGAGTGGCAGAGCAAAGTGTGCAGATGACTGTAAAAAGTTGCAGCATGCTGCTATGCAGAGGGACCTAGGTGTCCTTGTGCATGATCGCAGAAGGTTGGTCTGCAGGTACAGCAAGTAATTAGGAAGGCAAATGGAATTTTGTCCTTCATTGCTAAAGGGATTGAGTTTAAAAGCAGAGAGGTTATGTTGCAGCTGTATAAGGTACTGGTGAGGCCGCACCTGGAGTACTGTGTGCAGTTTTGGTCTCCTTACTTGAGAAAGGATATAATGGCACTGGAGAGGGTGCAGAGGAGGTTCACTAGGTTGATTCCGGAGTTGAGGGGGTTGGCTTATGAGGAGAGACTGAGTAGATTGGGATTATATTCATTGGAGTTCAGAAGAATGAGGGGGGATCTTATAGAAACATATAAAATCATGAAGGGAATAGA
Source organism: Heterodontus francisci (assembly GCF_036365525.1). Lineage (NCBI taxonomy): Eukaryota > Metazoa > Chordata > Chondrichthyes > Heterodontiformes > Heterodontidae > Heterodontus > Heterodontus francisci. The sequence goes on along the minus strand of NC_090378.1, from coordinate 28,197,032 downwards.
TAAGATACAAGTAGAGAGGATGTTTCCACTGGCAGGTGAAGCTAGGACAAGAGGGCATAGCCTCAAGATTAGAGGGAGCAGATTTAGGACTGAATTAAGAAAGAACTTCTTCACCCAGAGGGTTGTTAATCTATGGAATTCCTTGCCCAGTGAAGTACAAAGAACAAAGAACAAAGAAAATTACAGCACAGGAACAGGCCCTTCGGCCCTCCAAGCCTGCGCCGATCCAGATCCTCTATCTAAACATGTCGCCTATTTTCTAAGGGTCTGTATCTCTTTGCTTCCTGCCCATTCATGTATCTGTCTAGATACATCATAAAAGACGCTATCATGCCCGCGTCTACCACCTCCGCTGGCAACGCGTTCCAGGCACCCACCACCCTCTGCGTAAAGAACTTTCCATGCATATCCCCCCCTAAACCTTTCCCCTCTCACTTTGAACTCGTGACCCCTAGTAATTGAATCCCCCACTCTGGAAAAAGATTCTTGCTATCCACCCTGTCTATACCTCTCATGATTTTGTACACCTCAATCAGGTCCCACTCAACCTCCGTCTTTCTAATGAAAATAATCCTAATCTACTCAACCTCTCTTCATAGCTAGCGCCCTCCATACCAGTAGTTGACGCTTCTTCAGTAAACGTCTTTAAAGCTAAGGTAGATATCTTTTTGAACAATAAAGGAATTAAGGGATACGGTGGGAGCACGGGTAAGTGGATCTGAGTCCACGAAAAGATCAGCCATGATCTTATTGAATGGAGGAGCAGGCTCGAGGGGCCGGACGGCCTACTTCTGCTCCTAGTTCTTATGATCTTATGAAAATCCATGGAATCCTTTTCAGTTTTCCCAAATAATACAATGTCCATAATTCTAAAATACATGAGTCCTCAAAAAATACTTAGCAAAAAATATAGAAGCACCATCATAACAGTGGAAATATCTGTGGAAGACTTGACTGGTGCAGGTTCAAACAATTTTGCAGCTTCCTGAGTTTCTTACACAGACATGCGCAATGATCTTTCGGTAGTTGCATAATCAGCTGAACATTAATGGAGTGGACTCCCTTTCAGTTGATGAATACTGCTGGGTGATCTGAGAGGACCTTGATTGCTACACATTTGTAATCTGTGACTCCCTCTATCTGTGGGAATCCAGCCAGGACAGCAAAACTGAGGGCCCTCTCATTCTGACTGGCCTCATCAGTAACAAAGTGCATGCAAGTGCTGACCCTGGCAAATATGTTATCTGCTACCTGGGAGATGCACTTGTGCACAGAAGATTGTAAGGTTCTACAAACATCACCAGCAGATCTTGGAAGGAGCCGGAGGCGAAGAAATTCAGGGCTGTGGTGACCTTGACTGTCACTGACATTGAGTCCACTTGACAGGAGGTCTTACTCCAGGAGGCTACAATGTCAGCAACCATCTGATGGGAAAGTCTGAGTCTCCTGAGGCACTAGTGCTCAGTCATATCCAGAAAGCTAATTTTCTGCCTCTATACCCTGTTTCGGGGGCATTGCCTCCTGCAAGTTGGAGCTGCAGGTGGTTGAGGAGAAGGTTGTTGTTGCTCCTGCTGGTCCTGTTGCTGTTCCACTTGTTCCTCAGAGGTACAAGGTAGAGCTGCATAAATGGCTTCCATGCTGTTGATAAGGCTGACAGCTGGGAAGTGCAAATTGAAGGCAAAATACTCCAAGGTAGCAGAAATAACCTCAAAAGTATTGGAAATCACTGCCAAAGCCGTGAAAGTACACTCTCAGGACAACTCATGTGAGCACAAACCTTTCACTTAAGCAAAGAAGCAGCTGTCATACCTCAGTATTTAAAGCCTTTCTTGTCTGTCAATTGCTTGACCTCATCAATCTCACTGTCCTCTCATCTTGTTTTAGCTGGTAAGTTCCAGGAAACCAGTGAACTCAGTTAAAGATAGAATCTAGGGTTAAAACTCCACTTAGTTGCCTTTTAACACATTAAAATGCCAGACCCGCCTGCCCCACGATGGTTTCCCATGCGCTAACGAACACACTGAAGTTAAATGCGGAGGTTGGCGGGTTCCTGTTGGCTTCCTGATATGCTTGCACTTTTGGATCTTTCAACCTGCCACCCGCGCAGACACCCGCCTACCCTGGGAGGTTAAATTACCCCCTATCTATCTAAACATATAGGTCTTTCTGTTCAACCACAGTCTTAAATGTCTTTCTATATCTACATTGACCCTCTCGCACATTACCCTGTGCTCATTGGCCTTAATTGGCTCCCATTCGCGCAGTGTCTCCAAATTAAAATTCTCAACCTTGTGTTCAAATCCTTTCATGACCTCTCTCATCCACGTTTTCCAGCCCTACAACCTTCTGAGCACTCTGTGCACTTCTAACTTTGACCTCTTGCTTATCCCCCACTGCCGCCACCCCACAACTGGCAGCCATGCCTTCAGCCATCAAGTCCTAAAGCTTTGGAATTCCTTTCTGAAACCTTTCTGATTCTCCACCTCCTTTAAGACACTCCCTAAAACATAGTCATCAAGCTTTTAGTCACATCTCCTTCTTTGGCTTGGAGTCAATTTTTGTCTGACTATGCTTTTTAGAAATGCCTTAGCTTGTTTTTCTATATTAATGGTGCTATGTTCACGCAGGTTTTGTGTTTATTGTTGTAGCGTTACATACATACTCCCATTCCTGGTGTTCTCTCAATCCTTGCATTTTCTCTCAAGCTGCATTACCTCACACTTCTCCACACTAAGTTGCACCTTCTACCCGTCTGCTTATTCCACAAATCTGCTTATGTCTTCCAAAGCGTTTCACAGCTCTCCTTGCTGTTTGTTAAACCGCCTCCTTTTTCTTTATCAGCAAATTTTGATATCATGCTCCCTGTTCCCAAAAATCATATTACATAAGACAAGAAAATACATTGTGTAAAAACCCAGTGAGGCATCTTATTGAATACATTCTAAAGAATCATGTATACCATATTTACCACACTCTGTTTATCTACTCAATCGGTCACTTCTTCAAAAACTCTATTAAATTTGTCAAATATAAATGCTTTAACAAATCCATTGTAGTTGTCCTTAATTCTTCGAGTTTGCCCACAACTGACATTGGACTAACTGGTCTATAGTTACCAGATTGATCCTTCTCCTCTTTCTTGAACAGAGTTGTTACTTGACTACACTCCAATTCCCCAGCAGAAATTACATATCCAATGAGTATTCAAAAACATTAGTCAGAGCCCTTGCAATCTCCTCATTGGCTTCCTTTAACAGCCTATGGTGCACCCCATCAGGGCTTGGTGACTTATCTAACATTCATTCCATTAGTTGTTTTCAAAACCAATTACATTTCTATAGCTATCTCTAACAACTGCAAGAACACATATAACAGTGAGCAACAAGTCAATGATCAGGAACCCTATATCAGGAAGAGCAATGACCATCTCCCTAGTAACAATCAAAATGCCTTAATTCTGAAGAAATGAGCTGTGCGAGGCTTTTTTGAAGGTGAAAGCAGTGTACAAGTACAGCTTCTTGGAGACCAAGGAGTCCTGTTCAGTCCTGTTAAATGGCACTCTTACAGTAGCTATAAAACAGATTCAGAGGACAGATATGATGGGGCCCACATTGCTATGATAATGGAACATACCGGTGGCATTCTGAAGCAGCCCCTCAGATACCTGGCCAATTAAGGGGATTCCCACAGTAAATTCTCATCAGAGCCTCCAAACTCATTATTGTCTGCTGTATGTTGCACAAATTTACCACCCAAACAGAAGGCTAACTAACATGAAGGAGGTAGATGAAGTGGTCTATCTGCAGGCAAGGCCAGATCTGAACACGAACAACCCTGAAACATTGTTGCAACCAGGGCTTGAATGTCTCCCTGGAATCTTAGTGAACATCAGTGGACACTATACTCAAAGCATAGCCTTAAAGATTTGTTTATGACTTATGATTTATACTTTACTATTTTGTCTATACTTTTCAACATTGGTTTTTTTTTGTGCTTGCAGCTCCACAATAGCTGGATATGTTGAGCCCTGAATCTATCAACACTCCAAGGTCTCCTTCACCTTCATCCATAGCTACTTCATTACCATTCATGGAGTAATTATGTCATCCACCTTTTCTTCTTAAGTGTAATACTTATACTTATCCACATTAAGTTCCATATGTCATTGCTTTGTCCATTACATACTATTTGATTTTATAGTTCCTAAGCTATCATTTGAAATTTTGACTAATTTGTTTTCGGTGTCTGAATCCAAGTTTATTTTTTAAATGTTCAGAAACTGGACTTAATTTTCTGACAAAGTGGAATTATCTCCAGAAATGGGTCAAAGCAGGACTTCCACTGCTGTCCCAACCCAACTGTGACCTCAACCCACTTCCCTAGATCTGGATCATAGCATTACACAGAAATTACTACATGAAAACATGGTGTTCAGCTCTAATAGTTCATATTGGTGCTTATCCTCAACATAAGCAGTAGTCCTAATCCTTTGTTCCCCATATCCATTTATCTCACTGCCTTTCAACCACCTATCTAACTTTTATTCTTAAATGTTAACATAGTTCAATTACTAATTCTGGAAGGCATTGCACAGCTTCACAACTCTTCGCACAAATATGCTTCTACTTCTCTCTGTCCTAAATTGTTTAGACTTCTTATAACTATGCCTTTTTGTTCTAGTTACCTCAAGCACTGCTACCTTTATTGCCCATTCCACCATTTCATTAATGCCACTTGCAACTTCTTTTCATCCTCTTCAAATTTGGAAACTGCACTTTCTAGTGAGTCAATATATCCAAATCATTGATTTATATAGTGACTATAGTGTTGTAGTGTTTTGAACATGCAATTGCATTGTGTACTCTGGAGGCTGCTGTAGAACACAAATACTGGCAAAGAGAAAGTGTAAAAGGTAGATTAAAAGGATTTTTTATCTTCTGCTGCTATAGTCTCTGTCTCTGTCTTTGCCTCATATTCTACACCAAACATGGCTAAACCTCACTCAAGTCCCAAGGACATCACAGTGTGCAAGAATGGTCCCAGAACAAAACCCTGTAGGATACGGCTACCCACTTCCAACCACTCTAAAAAACTGCTTTTAACTCCTATTCTGCCTTTTTCCCCCTTCTAACATGTTTTAAATGTTATTTGCTACATTTTTTGCATATTTACCAGTTGTTACGACCAGGTGAGAAAGAGGTCTAGGGTTCCCTTTCAGCCTTTACCTGGTCTTACACTAACAGGGTTTTATTTTTAAACAAACTGTGTTTTTAGCTTCCCCTTGGTGAATCCTTGTTCACCGCTTTCCAATTATAAGGCAAAGCAACCAGCACAAACAGGCATTCTTAGGTTTAAAGAAGAGAAGTGAAATTTTATTAAACTTAAACTCTAATTCGGTGAATGCCTATGGATATACGACGCGCCCACACTAGCATGCACAAGCAATACACACATGTAGATAGAGGCAGAAAGAAAACAGAAGAAATAAAGTGGAAAGGTTTGAAGAAATCTCTGAAGAGGGTTTATTGTTACTGTGCTTTGAACTCATTGTAGAGTCCTTGATTGTAGGTAGATCTTGCTTTTCATGGGGCCCAGTATTTTTCTTAAACCTTGTTCACCGTAGGAGACTTCTCTCTCTTGGGGTTCATGTGTCTTCACTGGGTTTTGGAGTTCCACGAGAAAGAGATGGGAACAGACAGGAGAGGCTGTGGTGAGCCAGCCAGGAGAGGTCTTTTCAATCCAGGAGCAAACAGCTTTCTGCAGGCTCTCAGTTCAAACAGTACAATTCTGAAAAAACCCAGACTGCCAAGCAGGTTAGTCATGTGATGGACGGTTTTGACCATGTCTGTTTGTGGATTGTATTGGAGCAGGGGATAGCTCCTTTGCTCCAAACACTGTCAGTTAATATGCAAAATTGTCCTTCCGGCCAGTGGCCTGCCACTCTTTGTCACCGGCCTTCTCTTCTTCCCAGCAACAATTTGAAATTTAATGTCCATGTGGCAAAATTAATATACTTCATTCTTGGCAGATGGGGGCCTGCATGATACCTCCACACCCAGGGAAATGAAATGCGATTTGAGAAAAGCGCATTTCATTAAAAGGGTCGAGAGAAAATATATAAGATACAGGAAAAAAACATGAATTTCTCTCATTCATTTCCATTCATTCATAAATCCTAAAGCTTATTAAAATTGCCTGTCTTTTATTGGTGCCAGTGCTGCTTTAATTTCCCCTCTTTGGCATCCCAGTAAACATGTGGTTCTTTGGGGAGGTTTTTCTTCAGTTTGCCCATTGCGATGACTGCCTAGAATCTTTCTTCCTGTTAAGGTTGGCTAAGGTGGGGTGGGAGGAGGAGTTAGATTTAATTAGCCCTAAATTGGAATTTTTTCCGAGAATCAGTAGTGGGCGGGTCTATCCTGAACTCTCTTTCAGTGCTTTGCTGAGTCATGCAAAGGCTTTTGACTTCAGGGGATGGGTGGTTCCATTTTTCTTTGACTGTGGGGGTGGATTCTTTGTTAATCTCCCCTTTGTTCTTTGGGACACTCCTTCCTGTAGGTATTTCTGCAGAATCTACTGCACTCCCCTGCAGAACTTCGACGAGGTGAGTCATCACCCTCATGATTTCTCTGCCCCCAGAAGTCTTTCTTTGTCTCTGCAGCTTCCTGTAAATGCTGTTAGCCACTCTGGTGGGGTGCTTCTAAAGTCTGCATTTACATAGGAAGTTGTGGGTCTACCATTTCACATTCTTCGGGGTTGTCTGACCTGCAGAACTTCGACGAGGTGAGTCATCACCATCATGATTTCTCTGCCCCCAGAAGTCTTTCTTTGTCTCTGCAGCTTCCTGTAAATGCTGTTAGCCACTCTGGTGGGGTGCTTCTAAAGTCTGCATTTACATAGGAAGTTGTGGGTCTACCATTTCACATTCTTCGGGGTTGTCTGACCGGATAGTAGGGGTTTTCATCCAGGATTCCTCCCGGACTTCCTTTAACCTGCCCTCTTGGTCACTTTTTCCCCTTCCTTTTCTAAACTTTTGCCAGCCTTGTGCCTGCCTGTTCCCTTTTGTTCTTGGCGGGCGTCCCTCTACTGGAGGGTCCTCCTAACACCGGTACAGGACTTAGGAGTGCAGGTTTCACTGTAGGTTAGGGTTTCCCCTCAACCTGGCACATGTGGCAACTCTTGCAGTACTGCACCATATCTTTGTGGAGTTTTGGCCAGTCAAACTGCTGTCTTATGAGGGCTTTGGTCTTTTGTATACTGGCATGTACAGCCACTGTAGTCTCATGGGTCCTGCTTAATATTTCTCTCCGGTACCTCTGCGGGACCACTAACTGGTGAACTACCACCCACTCCTTGCTCTCAGGTCTGTGAGGAGAACTCCAATTCCTCATCAGTACCTCATTCATTAAATAGTAGCAATCACTCTGCTTCACTTTCAGACTGGGCCGCCTGTGCTAACTCTCACAGTACTGGGTCAGCTCGCTGAGCCTCAGCTAGGGAAAATCTATTTAATTCACTCCCTGGGCCTCCTAATTTTCGAAAGAAAGTCTCAGACAGACAGACCTCATGGTCATCTGCCTGCAGTGCCAATGCAGTCTCCCATGGGGGAGCTGGTTTGATCATGGCCTGATCCACTACACAGTCAGGGAAACTGCAGGGGGACAGTCTCCCGCTGGTGCCCTGTCTCTCTGACCTCCTGCCGTCTTTCTTTCACCACTGGGGGGGCTACCACCTTCACCCCTGCCAGATCATTACCTAGGAGCAGGTCAACCCCATTCCAGGCAAACTAGGGACAATCCCTACAGTCACCGGTCCCGAAACTAGATCGCACTCCAGGTGACCCAGTGAACAGGTGCAGGCATACACTGCCCTCTAATCCCATTCACCACCATTCTGGTGTTCACTGCACTCTCTGGGGGAAAGATCAGGCCTTTTCCCAGTAAAAGGGATCTAGTGATCCCTGCGTCCCTGAGAATCACTATGGGCTTACTTGGCCCACCTGAGGGGTATGGGGGTACTTTCCCTTCAGACACAAAACCCTGATAATTTTCAGGAATCCTATTAAATTTTCATGCATTTGCAGCTGTAAGCTTCCTGGGTCTCACTTTTACTGAAGTTAAAGCCACAGCTTGTTCTGCTGTGCTATCCATCAGTGTCCCGTCTTCACTGAGCAGATGTGCCCTGATTAACCATACCAGTTTTCCCTTTAATTTCCAGCAGTCAGCTTTTAAATGCCCTGCTTTATTACAATGAAAGCACACAGGTCTCCGGTCTCACTCTTGCTCACAGCACCTTCTTTTTTGGCTAGAGGAGAGCCCCCCCATCTCTCCTGCTTTCCTTTCTTGCCCTGGACTGCTTGGGCTGCTATCACCTTCCCACCCTTTGTCCTTTTCGGATTTGTGGGGGTGATAAGCAAAGGTTCTCCCCTGGGAAACTGACTTATAAATTAACGCAAACTCATCAGCTAGAACGGCCGCTTGCTGGGATCTCTGAACCTGCTGCTCCTCTACATGGGTCTTTATGGAGAGTGGGAGAGAGTTTTTAAATTCCTCTAACAGAACTACTTCCCTGAGATTCTCATAGCTGAGCTGTACTTTAAGATCCCTCAGCCACTGATCAAAAGCCAGCTGCTTACTTCTTTCAAACTCCAGATGTTTGATTAGCTTGCTTCTTGAGGATTCGAAACTTTTGTCGATAGTCTTCGGGTACTAATTCATATGCCCTGAGGATAGCATTTTTGGTCAGTTCATAATTTGATGAACTCTCATCTGGCAACAGGGAATAAACCTCATGGGCTTTTCCAGTTAGCTTGCTTGGTAGTAAAAGAGACCAGGTCTCAGCTGGCCATTTAGCTGCCTTGCCAGTTTCTCAAAAGACACAAAAACACTTCTTCCTAATTGAATTTTGGAATTAATTCAGCTAGTTTTAACAATTCTGTACCCAGCCCTGAATTACGTCCCTTCATATTGGCCATGATTTCACTGGGGTTACTCTGTTGGCACCTAGTTAACTCAAGCCGCTTCAACTCTCTTTCCTTGCGTTCTTTCTGGAATATTCTTTCTCTCTCTCTCTCCTGCCTTTCATTTTCTTCACGTTTCTCTTTCCTCAAATTCAAGTTTCCTCTGTTCCTATTGTATCTTTGCTCACAATACCCCATCAGAGTCTATTTCTAACCCTGTTTCTGCTTCCTCAGATTCAAGGGAAAAATGGTTGGCCACTAGTCTTAGGAGTTCAGACTTCCTAGCCTTGCCATGTACAGTGATCCCACAATGCTCAGCCATTTTCCTCAACTCCTCCATAGACAGTGCTTTTAACTTATCCCTGGCTTCATCCTGGCTTGGAGAGCTGCTAGCTTCAGTTGTAGACATGTTAGTATTCAAGCACACACAACCACAAGAAAACCTGTATTAATCTTGCTCTTTTTTTGATTCTGAACAATTTTGCTTCCCACTTCCAATTTCTCTCCTTTGTCTGTGGGTAAAATCTAGGATGATAGCACCCAAATTTCTGTTTGACCAGGTGACAAAGAGGTTGAGGGTTCCCTTTCAGCCTTCACCTGGTCTTACCATAACAGGGTTTTATTTTTAAACACACTGTGTTTTTAGCTCCCCCTTGGTGAATCTTTGTTCACCACTTTCCAATTGTAAGGCAAAGAAACCAGCACAAAAGGTTTTCCCAGGTTTAAAGAAGGAAAGTGAAATTTTATTAAACTTAAACTTAAACTCTAATTCGGTTAATGGGCCATGGCAGAGAGGGGCCCAGAAAATCTTTCCGGGAGAGGCCCACCATGGGCCTTGATGCCAGGAAGTGTCCACCGCATTTTGCGCACCCACGCTAGCATGCACACACGATATACACAAGCATATAGAGGCAGAAAGAAAACAGAAGAAATAAAGTGGAAACGTTTGAGGCAATATTTGAGGAGTTTCTTTGTTACTGTGCTTCGAACCCATTGTAGAGTCCTTGATTGTAGGTAGATCTTGCTTTTCATTGGACCCAGTATTCTTCTTAAACCTTGTTCACTGTCGGAGACTTCTCTCTCTTGGGGTTCATGTGTCTTCAGTGGGTTTTGGAGTTCCATGAGAAAGTGATGGGAACAGACAGGAGAGGCTGTGGTGAGCCAGATAGGAGAGGTCTTTTCAATCCAGGAGCAAACAGCTTTCTACAGGCTCTCAGTTCAAACTGTACAATTCTGAAAAAACCCAGACTGCCAAGCAGGTTAGTCATGTGATGGACTGGTTTGACCACGTCTGTTTGTGAATTGTATTGGAGCAGGGGATAGCTCCTTTGTTCCAAACACTGTATATTAATATGCAAAAATGTCTTTCCAGCCAGGAGCCTGGCAATCGCTTGTCACAGGCCTTCTCTTCTTCCCAGCAACAATTTGAAATTTAATGTCCATGTGGCGAAATGAACATGCTTCAATCTTGGCAGATGGGGGCATGTATGACACAGTATTGAACAGAGTACTCCAAGTGTGGTCTCACAGAGCAGCGCATAGCTTTAGCAGAACTTCCAGAAGATTTGGACTGGCTGTATTTTTGAGCATTCTCACCTACGCCTTGAGCCGAATTTTATCAGCCTTCCAACACGGGGGTGGTCGTGGCGGGGGCCCAGAAAATTCTTCCGGGAGAGGCCCGCCATGGGCTGCAATTTGCCGGCGGCGGCAAGGCCGCGGGGCTGCCCTTCCCCGACACACACCCCCACCCCACCCCCTCCCCCCACCCCTGCCGCTCGGTGGTGCAGCCCTTGTCGAAATATGCTAATTACATTACAATTAATGAATAAACACTTACCTGGTAGTGACGGCCATCCCTCACTGATATTCTGACCGGTTGCCGGAAGACCTGCACCTTCGGATCTCCGTTCAGAGATCTGAGGCGTGACACTGGTGGGGAGGGGGGAGGAGTGAATGTTTCAGGGTGGGAAGGGGGTACAGATGCAAAAAGCAACACAATTGGTTGCGGGGATGCTGGGAAGGCGTTTAGGGTCAAAGGGAATAAAGTTTGGGAGGGAAAGGACTTTTTAGGGGGGGTAGGACAAAAAAAATCAATGGATTATTCATGGGGGGCAGTGGGAGAGGGGATTGGACATGTTAATAAAATTTTATTTCAATTTTGTAACTACCCTGCCTCTTTAAACATTTAAATGACACTGAAGGGCTTGAAACCCTTTAAAAATGGCGCCGGCGCTGGCGCCTGCGCAGTGGCACCGGACACCGTTGCTGGAGACGGAATGGCCAACCCTTTATGTCATCAAGGGCGGTCGCTCCGTCCCCTCGATTTAAAAGAGCCCCAGCACGAAATATCTTGGGGGCTCAGAAACAGCGCATCCACGCCTGAAGGCCGCCAAATTCAAAGCATGCAGCTACGATTGACAGCATGCTAATAAATTTCAGCCCCTTGTTTCCAAATATTAAACTGAAAAGGACTCTATGGTCCCTTGCTAAGTTTTTTTCTGCCCATTCCATTTTATTGATTAAATATGCATGCATACTTTCTCCACCAATGTGCAACACTTTACATTTAATAAATACTTCCATTTATACAGCACCTTATTCAAATTTTCATCCCAATTTATAAATGACATCAGAGCAAATGGGATGTCCACTTAACTTCATGTGCTGCATCTGTGTTGTGAATTTTGAATTGGGTTCAGGGGTTCTGAAAGAAAATAAATGCAGGTCGGCTATTCAGTCACACCTCAATTATCTGTACTCATGATTATCCACAAAACTTTTATGAAATGGTAACCATCCTTCATTTTGCCTGAACCAACCAAAATGCAATGAAGCATTTAAAACTGATTTTCAGACTCAGTTATTGAAAAGAGGGATTCAACTACCAAACAGAAGGTTTTTCAAGAAAAATCATTTACTACATAGTCCTTAATTGCCAGCCTGATCCTCATGTTCTTACTGAAAAGTGCAGGAAAAAACAGAAGATGAATAAAATATTTGAAAATATTAAAACACATTTACACACTCATTCTCATCCATTCTTTACAGTTTTGCTTTGTACCATCTTTGTACTCCGATAACTCAAAGCAAAGTTAAATCCTAGACAAAGCATCAGCTATTGCATTGCTTTCCCCCACAATGTGATTAATCTTTAAATGATAGGGCTGCAATAGTAAACTCCATCGGAATAGTCTGGCATTCTGGTTTTTGCATTTTTCCAAAAAGGCTGAGAAATTATGATCAGTATATATCAGTATCTATCTGTAGTCGTGGCAGACATAGACTTCAAAATGCTTAAGAGCTAGTAATAAGTCAAGGGTTTCTTTATCCACTGTTGAGTATCTCTTTTGTTGTCGATTTAGCTTTTTGGAAAAGTATTCCACTGGATTTTCTATGCCCGATTCATCGTCTTGTAACAGGACTGCACCGACCCCCAAGTCACTAGCATCAATTGCTACCTTGAAGGGCTTAGTGAAATTTGGGGCAGCCAACACAGGTTCATAGATCAAAATGGCTTTCAGCCTCTCAAAAGATGCTTGACACTCCCCTGACTGCAGTATCTTACCTTCCTTTTTTTGTAGTAAATCCGTCAGTGGAGCAGCTATAGTGCTAAAATTTGGTACAAACTTGGGGTAGAAACCACACATCCCCAACAACTCATGGTTTCTTGTTTAGTATTAGGGGCAGGGAACTCCACCAATGCTTGTACTTTAGCTGTTCTTGGCAACACTTGTCCTTGCCTTACTATATGCCCAAGATAGGTTGCAAATTCACTTTTGGCAAGGTACATCACTAAATCAGCCAATTGTTCCGCATGGCGGACTGCTGCAAAAGGTGAAGTCACACGGGATCAGAGGTGAGCTGGCAAGATAGATACAGAACTGGCTCGGTCACAGAAGACAGAGGGTAACAGTGGATGGGTGTTTTTCTGAATGGAGGGATGTGGCTAGTGGTGTTCCGCAGGGATCAGTGCTGGGACCTTTGCTGTTTGTTGTATATATAAATGATTTGGAGGAAAATGTAGCTGGTCTGATTAGTAAGTTTGTGGACAACACAAAGGTTGGTGGAGTTGCGGATAATGATTAGGATTGTCAAAGGATACAGCAGGATATAGATCGGTTGGAGACTTGGGCGGAGAAATGGCAGATGGAGTTTAATCCGGACAAATGTGAGGTAATGCATTTTGGAAGGTCTAATGCAGGTGGGAGGTATACAGTAAATGGCAGAACCCTCAGGAGTATTGACAGGCAGAGAGATCTGGGCGTACAGGTCCACAGGTCACTGAAAGTGGCAACACAGGTGGATAAGGTAGTCAAAAAGGCATACGGCATGCTTGCCTTCATCGGTCGGGGCATAGAGTATAAAAATTGGCAAGTCATGTTGCAACTGTACAGAACCTTAGTTAGGCCACACTTAGAATATTGCGTGCAATTCTGGTCCCCGCACTACCAGAAGGACGTGGAGGCTTTGGAGAGGGTACAGAGGAAGTTTACCAGGATGTTGCCTGGTCTGGAGGGCATTAGCTATGAGGAGAGGTTGGAAAAACTGGGATTGTTTTCACCGGAACGACGGAGGTGGAGGGGCGACATAGAGGTTGACAAAGTTATGAGCGGCATGGACAGAGTGGATAGTCAGAAGCTTTTTCCCAGGGTGGAAGAGTCAGTTACTAGGGGACATAGGTTTAAGGTGCGAGGGGCAAAGTTTAGAGGGGATGTGCGAGGGAAGTTTTTTACACAGAGGGTGGTGAGTGCCTGGAACTTGCTGCCAGGGGAGGTGGTGGAAGCAGATACGATAGCGACGTTTAAGAAACATCTTGACAAATATATGAATAGGAAGGGAATAGAGGGATATGGGCCCCGGAAGTGCAGAAGGTTTTAGTTTCGGCAGGCATCAAGATCGGCGCAGGCTTGGAGGGCCGAATGGCCTGTTCCTGTGCTGTACTGTTCTTTGTTCTTTGTTCTTTGTAATTTTCTAAACAGAGCTTTTAGTTGTTCCAAGTGACCCATCCAAGTATCACTGTATACCAGCACATCATCAAAATAAACACACAGATAGGAACACTGGCTACCACTTGGTTCATGAGTCTCTGAAAAGTGGATGGGGAATTTTTTAGCCCAAATGGGATCACTAGGCATTGGAAAAGACCATCTGGTGTGACAAAGGCTAATATTTCTTTAGCTCGGGGTATGAAGGAACTTGCCAGCATCCTTTTAACAAATCTATTTTGGTAAGAAATGTGGCACTGCCCACTTTTCCAAGCGAGCAATTGGGTAGGAGTCTGCCATTTTTAGAATTAGAATTAGAATTAGAATATTACAGCGCAGTACAGGCCCTTCGGCCCTCGATGTTGCGCCGATCATCTGACCTACACTATTCCATTTACATCCATATGTCTATCCAATGACCACTTAAATGCCCTTAAAGTTGGCGAGTCTACTACTGTTGCAGGCAGGGCGTTCCACGCCCCTACTACTCTCTGCGTAAAGAAACTACCTCTGACATCTGTCCTATGTCTTTCACCCCTCAACTTAAAGCTATGTCCCCTCGTGTTTGCCATCCTCATCCGAGGAAAAAGACTCTCACTATCCACCCTATCTAACCCTCTGATTATCTTGTATGTCTCTATTAAGTCACCTCTCCTCCTCCTTCTCTCTAACGAAAACAACCCCAAGTCCCTCAGCCTTTCCTCGTAAGACCTTCCTTCCATACCAGGCAACATCCTAGTAAATCTCCTCTGCACCCTTTCCAAAGCTTCGACATCCTTCCTATAATGCGGTGACCAGAACTGCACGCAATACTCCAGGTGCGGCCTCACCAGAGTTTTGTACAGCTGCATCATGACCCCGTGGCTCTGAAACTCGATCCCCCTACTAATAAAGGCTAACACACCATATGCCTTCTTAACAGCCCTATTAACCTGGGTAGCAACTTTCAGGGATTTATGTACCTGGATACCAAGATCTCTCTGCTCATCTACACTACCAAGAATCTTCCCATTAGCCCAGTACTCTGCATTGCTGTTACTCCTTCCAAAGTGAATCACCTCACACTTCTCCGCATTAAACTCCATTTGCCATCTCTCAGCCCAGCTCTGCAGCCTATCTATGTCCCTCTGTACCCTACAACACCCTTCGACACTATCCACAACTCCACCGACCTTCGTGTCATCCGCAAATTTACTAACCCACCCTTCTACACCCTCATCCAGGTCGTTTATAAAAATGACAAACAGCAGTGCCCCCAAAACAGAACCTTGCGGTACACCACTAGTAACTAAACTCCAGGATGAACATTTGCCATCAACCACCACCCTCTGTCTTCTTTCAGCTAGCCAATTTCTGATCCAAAGCTCTAAATCACCTTCAACCCCATACTTGCGTATTTTCTGCAATAGCCTACCGTGGGGAACCTTATCAAACGCCTTACTGAAATCCATATACACCACATCCACGGCTTTACCCTCATCCACCTGTTTGGTCACCTTCTCGAAAAACTCAATAAGGTTTGTGAGGCACGACCTACCTTTCACAAAACCGTGCTGACTATCGCAAATGAACTTATTCTTTTCAAGATGATTATAAATCCTGTCTCTTATAACCTTTTCCAACATTTTACCCACAACCGAAGTAAGGCTCACAGGTCTATAATTACCAGGGCTGTCTCTACTCCCCTTCTTGAACAAGGGGACAACATTTGCTATCCTCCAGTCCTCCGGCACTACTCCTGTCGACAATGACGACTTAAAGATCAACCACAACGGCTCTGCAATCTCCTCCCTGGCTTCCCAGAGAATCCTAGGATAAATCCCATCTGGCCCAGGGGACTTATCTATTTTCACTCTTTCCAAAATTGCTAACACCTCCTCCTTGTGAATCTCAATCCCATCTAGCCTAGTAGGCTGTATCTCAGTAATCTCCTCGGCAACATTTTCTTTCTCTACTGTAAATACTGACGAAAAATATTCATTTAACGCTTCCCCTATCTCCTCTGATTCCGCACACAACTTCCCACTACTATCCTTGATTGGCCCTGTTCTAACTCTTATCATTCATTTATTCCTGATATACCTATAGAAAGCCTTAGGGTTTTCTTTGATCCTATCCGCCAATGACTTCTCGTGTCCTCTCCTTGCTCTTCTTAGCCCTCCCTTTAGATCCTTCCTGGCTAGCTTGTAACTCTCAAGCGCCCTAACTGAGCCTTCACGTCTCATCCTAACATAAGCCGCCCTCTTCCTCTTGACAAGCGCTTCAACTTCTTGAGTAAACCACGGCTCCCTTGCTCGACAACTTCCTCCCTGCCTGACAGGTACATACTTATCAAGGACACGCATTAGCTGCTCCTTGAATAAGCTCCACATTTCGTTTGTGCCCATCCCCTGCAGTTTCCTTCCCCATCCTACACATCCTAAATCTTGCCTAATCGCGTCATAATTTCCTTTCCCCCAGCTATAATTCTTGCCCTGCGGTATATACCTGTCCCTGCCCATCGCTAAGGTAAACCTAACCGAATTGTGATCACTATCGCCAAAGTGCTCACCTACATCTAAATCAAACACCTGGCCGGGTTCATTACCCAGTACCAAATCCAATGTGGCATCGCCCCTGGTTGGCCTGTCCACATACTGTGTCAGAAAACCCTCCTGCACACACTGGACAAAAACAGACCCATCTAAAGTACTCGAACTATAGTATTTCCAGTCAATATTTGGAAAGTTAAAGTCCCCCATAACCACTACCCTGTTACTCTCGCTCCTGTCGAGAATCATCTTCGCTATCCTTTCCTCTACATCTCTGGAACTATTCGGAGGTCTATAGAAAACTCCCAACAGGGTGACCTCTCCTCTCCTGTTTCTAACCTCGGCCCAGACTACCTCAGTAGACGAGTCCTCAAACGTCCTTTCTGCCGCTGTAATACTTTCCTTGATTAACAATGCCACACCCCCCCCTCTTTTACCCTCTTCTCTGTTCTTTCTGAAACATCTAAATCCCGGAACCTGCAACATCCATTCCTGCCCCTGCTCTACCCATGTCTCCGAAATGGCCACAACATCAGGATCCCAGGTACCAACCCATGCTGCAAGCTCACCCACCTTATTCCGGATGCTCCTGGCGTTGAAGTAGACACACTTTAAACCAAGTTCTTGCTTGCCAGTGCCCTCTTGCGTCCCTGTAACCTTATCCCCTACCTCACTACTCTCAACAGCCTGTACACTGGCACTGCAATTTAGGTTCCCATTCCCCTGCTGATTTACTTTAAACCCCCCCGAAGAGCACTAACAAATCTCCCCCCCAGGATATTGGTACCCCTCTGGTTCAGGTGAAGACCATCCTGTTTGTAGAGGTCCCACCTACCCCAGAAAGAGCCCCAATTATCCAGGAAACCAAAACCCTCCCTCCTACACCATCCCTGCAGCCACGTGTTCAACTCCTCTCTCTCCCTATTCCTCTCTTCGCTAGCACGTGGCACAGGCAACAACCCAGAAATAACAACTCTGGTTGTTCTCGCTCTAAGCTTCCACCCTAGCTCCCTGAATTTCTGCCTTAAATCCCCATCTCTCTTCCTACCTATGTCGTTGGTGCCTATGTGGACCACGACTTGGGGGTGCTCCCCCTCCCCCTTAAGGATCCCAAAAACACGATCGGAGACATCACGTACCCTGGCACCTGGGAGGCAACACACCAACCGTGAGTCTCTCTCGTTCCCACAGAACCTCCTATCTGTTCCCCTAACTATGGAGTCCCCAATGACTAATGCTCTGCTCCTCTTCCCTTTTCCCTTCTGAGCAACAGGGACAGACTCTGTGCCAGAGACCTGCACCCCATTGCTTACCCCTGGTAAGTCGTCCCCCCCAACAGTATCCAAAACGGTATACCTGTTGTTGAGGGAAACGGCCACAGGGGATCCCTGCTCTGCCTGCTGGTTCCCTTTCCTTCCCCTGATGGTAACCCATCTACCTACTTCTTTTACCTGAGGTGTGACTGCCTCCCTATAACTCCTGTCAATAATCCCCTCCGCCTCCCAAATGATCCGAAGTTCATCCAGCTCCAGCTCCAGTTCCCTAACGCGGTCTGCGAGGAGCTGGAGTTGGGTGCACTTCCCGCAGATGCAGTCAGCAGGGACACTCTTGGCGACCCCTACCTCCCACATTCTGCAGGAGGAACATACAACTGCCTTTACCTCCATTCCCACTATTCTAGATTCCCAATAAATCTACTGAAAAACCAAACGAAAAAAAAAGTCAAAACTTGTTCGCTTAGCAATCCGACGGACTGAAGTTTTAAATAAAAAGCTTACCTTATCAACACCCTAGAGTCCTTTTTTTTGGATAGAGGAGGAGGGTGGGTGGGAGACACTACACGTGTAGTGTCTCGGGTACTGCCACTGCATTAACCTTTCTGTGGTCTATACAAAATCTGGTTGAACTGTCTGGTTTAGGCTCTAACACTACTGGGAATTCCAGCTGCTTTGACTGGGTTCAATTAGGTGGCTTTCCAACATGTATTGGATTTCTGCTTTTACCTGGGCCTGTTTCTCTGAGCTTAAGCGATAAGGATGCTGTTTTATGGGAGAGGATTCTCCTACATCCATATCATTTATGGCTAAGGTTGTACATCTTGGCTTGTCCCTACAGACCCCTTTGAATGCTATGAGTAGCCTTGTTAGATCTTCTTGTTGTTTTGCATCTAAATATGAAAGCATAGTGTCCAATCTCCCTAACAGTTCAGTATTAGCTAACTGGATAGTAGGAGGTTCAATTTGAGAATTGTCTCGGCCTCCTTCTGCCTCTTCTGCACTATCCCTTTCATCCTTCACTGACCCTACTACCTGACATACCTGTGCTTGCTTATCCTTCGCCCTGTGGTGATATTGTTTCAACATATTGATGTGACACAGCTGATTCTTTTTCCAGCGATCTGGGGTGTCAATCAAATAATTTACTTTACCAATCATTTTGACTACTCTATATGGTCCACTGAACCGTGCTTTTAGTGGTTTACCTTGTAAAGGCAGTAATACTAACACCTCATCCCCTGGTTGAAATGGTTGCATCTTAGCATTCTTATTGGCCCATTTCTTCATGGTTGTTTGGGAAGCTTTCAGGTGTTCCTGAGCCACTTTGCAGGCTCTCGTGAGCCACGCCCAGAACACGGATACATAATCTAACATGGAAGATTACACACTTTGTTCTAAAAACTTTTCTTTGATTAGTTTTAGAGAACATCTTACCTCATGTCCGTAAACTAATTCAAAAGAACTAAAACCGGTAGACACATTGGGCTGAATTTTACCAGCCCCTCAATGCTGCTGGTCGCAGTGCGGGGGACGGTAAAATGCTATGGGGAGAGGCCTGCCTTGACCCGTGACGTCAAGAAGGGCATGCCGGTAATTACCGGCGGTAGCGGGACCTTGGTGCGGCCCCCTCACCCACTGCACGGCAGCGGCATCACTATCAATATATGGTAATAATTACTGACCTTTGCTGATTATGCAGCTTGCCGCCTCTCCACCGACACTGCCGGATTTTTCGTTGAACGGGCGACCATCACATCCCGTCCCGTTCACAATCTGGAAAGCTGGCGGGTCCTCACTCTGCTTTACGGAAGGGAGGAGGGAGGGGAGATACACAGGGGTCTAACTCTGCATCCTTTAAAGGGAAGGGGGGGATATGCAGGGGTCTCACTCTGCATTCTGAAAGGGAGGAGGTCTGGGATTACTGGAGGGAAAGCTGTGCTGACATGAAGGGAAATACCGTGTACCACCCCTCCATTAGCAGTGTATGATCTGTGTTTATGAGGGGCAATTGCAGTCTTCAGCAGTCAGGTGAGTATTTCTCTGACAGCTGTCAGGAAGCAGGTGCTGAGGTGCTTAAAATAGGGCCCCAGCACCTGCTGCACAGCTGTCAAAAACTCTCTCACTTTGCCGAATGTCCCACTCTCCCCAGGTAATATGGGGAGGGCGGCTCGGCACCGTGATTCTAATGAGACCCCGCGATATTAATATCGCGGGGGCTCGGCGGCGGCCAGCGAATGCAGGCGCGCCGCTGATTTCAACCCATTTGGTGAATCCCATGTGGCAAACAAAAGAAATTACATTCCTTTATCTCAATCGTGGGGATATTCATGACAGTATGCCCTGATTATTATTTTGAGGATCTGATGGTACTTTTCTAAAGCCTCTTGTGTCTGTGGGTGGTAGGCTGAACACTTTAACTGTATTATACACTCATTCCTCATAAATTCCTGAAAAATTTTAGACATAAAATTGGAACCTTGATCTGACTGAATCTCAATCGGTAATCCATATCTAGTGAGGAATTGGGTTAACTTCTTTCCCAGTACCTTAGCAGAAGTTGTTCACAAGGGAATGGCCTCTGGGAACTGAGTAGCCATATCTATAATAGTGAGTATACATTGATGTCCCACTTTTGTTTTTGGTAAAGGTCCCACACAGTCGACCAACATCCTACTAAATGGTTCCCCAAAAACTGGCATGGGAATTAGAGGTGCCAGTTTTAAGGTAGGTTGTGGTTTTCCCACAATCTGGCATGTATGGCATATTTTACAAGACTGCACCAGGTCCTTGTAAAGACATGGCCAGTAAAAATGTCAACTTATACGTGATTGTGCTTTCAGATCCCCACATGTTCTGCCATAGGATTTTCATGGACTATCCTTAATATTTCCCAGTGATATTTGGGCGGTACCACTATCTGGTGAACAACCATCCATTCTTCGTCCACAGGTCAGTGAGGAGGTCTCCACTTCCTCATCATAATCCTATTTTTAATATAGTAGCCTTCCGGAACTCCCTTTGCTTCAGCTTCAGTTCGAGTCAATTGTACCATTTTACTTAACTCTGGATCAGCTTGCTGAGCCTTAATTGGAGAAGACATATTGAACATTTCCTTCAGATTATCCAAATCCCCAAAGAAAGTTTCAGATATTCGGCTATCTGTCTGTGGTGCCAATGTGACCTCCGACAATGGAACTTGCTTAGCCATTGCTCGGGTCACCACACATGAAGGAAAAATTCCTGGAACCTTTTCCTGCAACTGCTTTGTCTCTTTGATTTCACTTGGTCTTTCTGTGACTACTGGAGAAGCTACTACCTTCGTTCCAGCCAAATCATTCCCCAGGAGTAGGTCAACTACGTCTACAGGCAAACTATGGACAACTCCTACAGTTACCATTCCAGACATTAGGGCACACTCCAAGTGCACCCAATACAAATGTACGGGAATATACACCCCCACCGATACCATTCACTAAAACCTTGGCATTCAGTGCACTCTCTGGTGGAAATGTTATGCCTTCCCCCAGCAAAAGCATTTGGGTGGCTCCTGTATCCCTAAGTATAACTATGGCTTTACCTGCCTCACTTGAGGGTTAAGGAGTTATTTTTCCTTATGATAAGAATTCCCTATAACTCTCGGGTATCTTGTTCACACCCCCCTCACTCACAGCAGTTTTTGTATTTGGCCTTACAGCTGCAGTCAGAGCTACAGCCTGATTGGTTGTACTCCCAGTCAAGGCCCCTTTCTCTGCATTGGCCTTACGTACCCCAATAAATCCCATCAGTTTATCCCACAACTTCCAGCATTCTGCACGAAGGTACCCCACCTAGTGGCAATGGTAATACTTTGGCTTTCGGACCTCACTTCCGCCCCCAGCATCTTCCTTTCTGACCTGAGGAGGAGATCCTGGAGCATTCCAGCTGTCCCTTCTTGTTCCAGGCTACTTGCCTTCCTTTTACCCTCCCCCCTTCTACCTTTCCTGGGTTTGTGGGGGTGATGGACATAGGGTTTGGGCTTGTAAACAAGCTCACAATTATCAGCGATATCAGCTGCCTGTCTGGCTGTTAAAACCTTCTGGTTCTCTACATAGGTTCTTACTAAAGGAGGGAGTGAATTTTTAAACTCTTCCAGGAGAATTATTTCTCTAAGGTTCTCATACATGGCCTCTACCTTTAGCGCACACATCCAATGATCAAAGTTAACTTGCTTTATCCTGTCAAATTCTATTTAACTCTGCCCAGGCTGGCTCCAGAGGTTTTGAAATTTCTGCCTATTAGCTTCAGGGAGTAACTCATAAGCCATCTAATAATCTGCAGAAGCGTCCTCAGAAAGCATGGCATAAACTTCGTGAGCTCTGTCAATCAACCTGCTTTGCATAAGCAGTGTCCAGCTTTCCGTTGGCAGCTTCACCTGTCTAGCTATCTTTTCAAAAGAAATTAAAAATGCCTCTACATCCCTTTCCTCAATCTTTGGGAGAACTTGCACAAATTAAACAGTTCTCCACTGGGTCCTGGGCCAGAGTCAGTTCTTTCCTCGCCAAAATTTTCATCGAGGCCAAGGCCACCCTGTTTTTAAATTCAAATACCCTTTCTTGCTCCCTTTATTCTTTTTCTCTTTCTCTCTCAATTTCCTTTTCTCTCTCTTATCTCTGTTCTCTTTCTTTTTGAAATTGTAGTTCAAGTTTTTTCATTTCTTTTTCCTGTTCAAGCTCAAGTTTTTTTCATTTCTAATTCTCTTTCCTGTTCAAGCTGCTTCATCTGTAGCTGAATCCTAGATAATTTAACTGTATTATCATCTGGATTGCCTTTTCCTTCTTCTAATTTCAAACACTGTGGTATTACTTCAATTATGTCTGCTTTATTAGCACCTGGTTTTACCTCTAACGCCAACTTTGCTGCCAATTCCTTTAGCCTATCCTTGAGTAAGTTTTCAAATCACTCAGGGGTAAGTCCTCCCTCCCCAAAAAGGTCGTGGTAATTGACAAAGCCATTCCAGTGGTATAAACTTTACTCTAATGCACAAGAAACCTAGTGTTTTCCTTTTCCCGATTTCATTAATTATTACCCCACTTACAATTGCACGTCGTCGCCTTTGGGTTATCCCATACTGAGCCCCCAATTATATCTTATGACTGAGGTGGGAGGAGTGTACTGTATTTCTCTAGTTCCACTTCTCCATAGGTCACAACATATATTTAAATGTGTACGCAGTTACCGATACGGCCAAATATATACTCTATTTTTTATTTTAGAATAAAATCCACCAACCAGGTTTCTTTAATAAACAACAAATGTATTGATTTATTATAAAACAAGACTTAGTCAATAACGATGCAAAGCTTTAACACACCATTTGAAATATGGCAGTATATATATTATATCCTTCCATATACCCATACATATATGCACACGCACACACACACACTGATTAAAGGAAAAATAAAGATACCTTGGCCAAAGTACTTGTTAATTCTTGAAGGAAAAGGATAAGATATGTTGTGTTCCAGATGGCTTACAGTCTGGCATCCAAGTACATATAGACGGGTCACTGGGATCTTTTCAGAAGCAGTTCGTTCAGTAGATGTTGAGAAGAAGTCTTCCCGAAGCTTCTCAGGAGAAATGCTGCATCAGGTGTTATAGCTATCACACACTGGATATTTTGCAGAGTTTCTTAGAGAAGTGGAGAAAAGATGAGCTGGTGTTTCTTTCAACAGGCTACAAACCCAACTGACTCAAAACAATATTCAAAAATGAAACCCACTCTTGAGCAGCATAAATTTTGACATGTCACTTCTCTTGTAAACAACTCCCACAGTCAGAAGGCACCTGATGTTTACTTAGCTGAAGACATGTGACATCCAGTAAATGTTTTTAAACAGAGTCCTTCCAGTGACCCTTTAGAAAAAGTCCAGCATCTATGGAATCACTTCAGTCCTCCAATGAATCCATCTGCGCAATTCTAAAACATAAACCCTCAAAATATATCAAAAAATAGAAGCACTTCCATGCCAACACACACAAATAGGTTACAGAGTGGAGAAAGGTAGATTGTTTGAGTTAGATTCCATAGAATAAAAGGGTATACAGTCTGTGGGGTTTGGTGATTTGGCTAGTTTCAAGCTATATTCGGTGGTCCTGAGGCTTTTGTTTGAAGAGTTAGATTTCTGGTTGGGTGGGTCTCTTAGAGAAAGCGATGCGAGTGATTTCCTCCAACGGGGTTTCTGATTGTAGCTGGAGTATGTAATGTTGGTCAGTCAACAGGCAGAGTTCGAAGCTTGTAAGCTGAAATGTAGAGAAAGAGAGAAAAAGAAGGACCCCCACTTGGGTCTGCACGTGTCAGAGTCTAGGAGCTTTTCGTTTCAGTTGCAGGGAAAATGGGGAGGGGCTTGTCACATGACAGTCACTCAGTAATTCAAACATAACAGTTAGCAACATTTCTTCTGGCTAAAAGAAAAAGAACAAGCAGTTCCCTTAAACTTCCTGGGTCTTGATTCTTGCTGGGGAATGAGCAGACATTTCATTTCCCTCCCCACAGGCCTGGCAATGTAGGATACAGTGTTGCAAATTAGGTGACCAATCTAGGCTGCCAGCAAAATTACTTTTCATCTGTTCTCTCTTACATTTTTTCAAAAAATGTAAATTCAGATTTCCAGTCAGTGGATTAAAGAAAATTATCAATTAAACAAAGCAAGTTGGCATGACAGCATCATGCCAGTGGAATGCAGGGATAGGACCAGATTTCCAATGCAATGATGCAGCAATGCAGTTAGCACTGGTTCCTTGCCATTTGGCAGCTGGTATAGGTTAAGAGCCAACACAATACTATAACTCTGTGCAACATAAGGTGCCAACCACCTCCCATCACCCTGATCGTCAGGTGATATCTGCAAGAGTCATGAAAATAGGTGCCCAGAGACATGAGTGATAATTCTGGGTGACAGGTAATACCCATACCCAGATGTCTGCCCTTTGTTCAATTCTCTTAGGAGGGCTTGACCAGTCTGAAGGAGTAAGGTTGTACATTCTTCAGCACTGGACATTGATGGTGTTTGAATATTCCTAATTCTATCAGTTTGTAATAAAAATAGTAGTAAGACAGTAAAATACTCTGTGAGAGAAATGAAGGAGCCAAACAATATTCCTGTCTTTCCTTTTTTGCCCCCAGTGTTCTGCTGCTGAACACAGGCTGAATAGTATATGTGACTCCAGTCCCACATTGACTTTACCCCCTCAGGGCAGTTAAAAACAGACAATAAATACTGCCTTCTGTGTATCATCCATTTTCCAAGGATAAATAATAAAAATTAAACACAAAAATAAAAATTTTAAATTCTAAGCACTGAGGGACTGGGAACCAGCGTAGGTCAGCAAAGGTAGGACTGATGAACAAGCAGGGCTTGGTGTGGGTTAGGATACAGGTCACAGAGTTATGCATGAGCTGATGTTTGTGCATGCTGGAGGATGGGGTCTGTCCAGGAGAACACTAGCGTAAGAGAGTTTGGAGGTGATAGGGGTATGAGTATTTCAGGCTGAGGTAAGAGCTGATGTCACAGATGCCAAAATAGGCAATCATTGCAATGGACAGGATATGGGGGCAGATGCAAACAGGATGACTAAGTTTTGAACAGGTGTTAAGCATATATGCAGGGTAGGCAACTGGCTGTTTCACCAATCTTCAGAGAGTCTGCGACTGCCAAGCTGGAAAATCATGGGGTGCTGGAAGGGGAGATGGGTGAATTTAAAATGAAAAGGACTGGAAACCTGCTTAAGATCTAAATGAAAGTTTGTGAAAATACCTCTACAAGAGACAAGATCATTGGTGATAGCATTATTTGGGCACAGGAGAGGGAGAGTTGGCTAGGACCGAGTCCTCCCCTTCCTTAACTGACTATGGCAATTTATTCCGCTGCTGCAGTGTCAGTACGGCCTCCCTATCTGTTCTTATTTTCCTACATTACACAGTGACTACACTTCAAAAGTACTTCATTGGTTGTAAAGCATTTTGGTATGTAGAGTGGTCATGAAAAGTACTATATAATTGCAAGTCTTTTATTTTTGGGCTGTGGGATAGCAAGGAAATCATCCAGTTTTCATATCCCGGCATCCCACCCTAACCCAGCTATTACAGATAAATGTTAAGGGGTGTGGATGGTTCCCACTTTTCACCTCCCAACTGACCATAATCGTGTTTTGTTTAAAAAGGATGAGTTAGCCCCTGAGTGTTTTCCTTGCCAAATAAACAGACAGTGACAGTTTTTCTTGTAGGTTTTAAACAGAAGATTAACTGTCAATTGAACAATATTAATTCCCCGAAATGTTCGCAACACCACTCATGCACGCATTCACTCTCACATGCACTCTCAAGGGTAGATAGAAAGAAGGCAAAGGGTAAGAGTTCAAGGTGGGGCAGGTGCTCATGATTTACAGTAAACCTGTTGAATCTTCTAAGTAGAACAGTCTCTTTTAAAGGTGTAGGCCTGGGTTGTTTGTAGTCTTGAATCTGTTGAGGTAGTCTAGATTTCTGGTGGTTAAGATTTCAGACTGGAGGTGGCAGTCACTTTCAGTTCTCTGCTGCACCAGGTTGAAGTGTGGAATCAGCATCAGGGCTTCTTCTTCTTGTTTAGGCTGGGTCTTTCCACAGCCCTTAGCGGGACTCCTTCTGTGAAATCCTTGTGATATCGTCCACTTTCTCCAGAGGGATACCTTTTAAAGGTAAAAATCCATCAAATTAGAGTCATTGTCAGTTGACACTTGGCCACCTCCCCTGGTGTAACCACACAATGGACTAGGATGTGGAATCTATGGCCATCCATTGATGTCTGGACAGTTATTATCCCATTACACTATGGCTACTTCATGCATTCTTTGTTTTGTAAGATCCCCACTCAATTCAGGAATGTCTATGATGGTTTCAGGATGGGTGTAATTGACAACTCTTAAGTCTGGAAAATATCCTTTTCTCCTTTTGAGACAGTTTGAATATATAGGCCAAGTCAGCTGACCATCTTGCAGCACATTCTCCACTTTTTAAAGGAAAAGTCAATTTCAAAGATTCCATATTGAATAAAGTTTGTATCTTAAAAGTAGGAATATGATATGTCTTTAGAGGGCATGACACAAAAATTTAAGTACAGTGGAGATGGGAAAGAAAAATATCAAAAGGAGCAACATAATAACACAGGCTTCAGTAGCTGACATTTCTGCTCTATTTTTCCCTGCTTCACTGCTGCTATATTGCTCCAAATTGGCTGTCTTAAACAATTTTTGAAAGCACAGTGGTGTATAACACAGACCATAACAATAAAAGATGCTCGAAACATGTGCATGTTCATGATAATAGTCTGAGACAACTTGATCCTTGAATCATTTGTGTATGTGATGAAGAAATACTACTAAACTCCAGAAATGGTTACACGTTTCATTGCTTTTGTTGATTTACCTGAACCAAAAAGGAAACTGCCGTTGATGCAGCACATAAGCTGATTTTCACAAGACCTGCACTGAAAATGCATAATAAAGGATACATTGATTATCAGTCCAGTCAACAAGAAGATAAAGAATTAGCTTTCCAACCACACAGTTACAGGTTTGAGTCCTGAGGCAGTCTATTACTTTAATCCAATTGCAAAGATCGGATGAGTTTTTAAAAAAATTCGCTATTGGGCTAATAGATAGAGCTCCACACAAGAGTGCTTCACAAATGAGATAAAGTGGGAACTAATCCACTATGCTACACTTTTAGTAACAGAGGGACCACATTTTATATACTTTTGAAAAATGGTGTGTTGCCTGTGTTTTTACTGAACTGAATGTGAACAACTAACAAAATTGCAGAAGCAGATTTTTTTTTGAAATATACAATTCCTTCAAATGCAATTTTGGTAGTGGAAATGTAAAATAGCATTGGATCATAACGCAGCTGGAATAATGGCAATTTAAATCATCTCAAACCAATTGTTTCCTCATCCAGCTGTGGAGGATTGTTGAGAAAATAGTTGAATGTCAGGAGATAAAATTCTCAGTTGATTGCAGGTGCTCAGGCCACGTTTGTCTTTCCTGCTCAAGTAAGAGCATCATGGGTAAGGATGTTGGAGCTGAATATTCTTGGCCCCCGCAATGGATGCCTGTCCAAAATTGAGACAAGCGACCCAGCGAACTTTCAAATTTGGATGGGACTTGAATTGTTGACTCTCGCATGGTGTGTTGCCTTCCGGGTGCCAGGGTACAGGACATCATGGAGAGGGTGCAAAATATTCAGCAGGGGGAAAGAGAGTGAGCCAGATGCTGTAGTACACGTTGGTACCAACAACAGAGAGGGCAGATATTGAGGTCCTATGGTCAGATTTTCAGGAGCTAGGAAGAGAGTAATTTCTGGATTACTCCCTGTAATGCACCCTAGCAGGAATAGAAATAGGAAGATAGAGAGGATCAATGCTTGGCTTAAGCTTGGTGCGGGAAGGAGCGCTTCAGATTCTTGGGACAAGGGGAACAGTTCTGGGGCAGGGGGCACCTATTTAAAAGGGATGGGTTGCACCTCAACAGGACCAGGACCAATGTCCTCATGGGGAGGTTCATTACTATGGGTGGGGAGGGTTTAAATTAAATTGACAGGGGAACAGGCACCAGTATATTAGAAGTAGAAAAGAGGAATAGGTGCATAAGGGAGTGAGAGTGTTGGATAGGTATGGCGAAGGAATAGTCGCATATTAGATAGCGGCAAACTAAGAAGGACTATGAGGAATACAAAGACAGGTTTGCAATGCATGTATGTAAACAAATGGGGTGAATAACATTGGTGAGCTACAGCACAAATAGCCATATGGGAATATGATGTAATTGCAATAACAGAAACATGGCTTACAAATGGGCCTGGATGCTTAATATTCAAGGATACAAAGTATTCAGAAAAGATAGGGAAGGAAGAAAGGGAGATTAGGTGGCAGTATTGATTAGGGAAGACATTGTAGTGTTGGAAAGGAAGGATGTCCTTGAGGGGGATAAGACAGAATCCATTTTGTTAGAGTTGAGAAGCAAAAAGGGTATGACCACGCTACTGGAGGTATCCTATAGGCCTCCAAATAGTGAGAGAGATAGAGGAGAAAATCTGCAAGTAAATCACAGAGATCTGCAAGAACTATGTAGTGGTGATATAGGGGGACTTTAATTACCCAAATATCAAGAGTAGAGGGTAAGGAGGGGGAGGTACTTGTGAAATGCCATCAGCAGAATTTCCTTGACCATTATGTTCTTGGTCTAACTAGGAAGGAGACATTGCTGGATATGGTGCTGGGGAGTGAGATGGGCCAAGTGGACCTAGTGTCTGTGGGGAATACTTAGTTAAGAGTGATCATTGTATCATAAGGTTCGGATTAGCAATGAAGAACAGCAAGGAAAAATCTAAAGAAGAACTTCTAAATTGGAAGAGTGTTAACTTCAATGGGAGGAAAGGGGATCTAGCCAGGGTAAAATGGAACCAATGATTGGCAGGAAAAAAACTGCAATGGAATAATGGATGATCTTTAAGCAGGAGATGTTTCAGGTACAGGCTAGGTACATTCCAACAAGGGCAAAAGTTAACATACGAACATATGAATTAGGAGCAGGAATAGGCCACTCAGCCCTTCAAGCCCACTCAGCCATTCAATAAGTTCATGGCTGAACTGATTACTCCACATTTCCACCTACCCCCGATAGCCTTCCAACCCCTTGCTTATCAAGAAATGGAAACAAAGCCAGGGCTCCTTGGATGATGAGAGAGATAGAGAATATAATTAAACAAAAAAAAAGAGGGTGTATGATGCATGTCAGGTGAGTTCTCCATGAGAGAACCAGGTCAAAAACAATCGGAAAGAGAGGGAAGGGAAGTGAAGAGGACAATAGGACTGGAAAAGAGAGAATATAAGAATAGAACGGCAGTTAACATAAAAGGGAACCCAAAAATCTTCAACCGGCATGTAAATAGTAAGC
Source organism: Heterodontus francisci (assembly GCF_036365525.1). Taxonomy (NCBI): domain Eukaryota; kingdom Metazoa; phylum Chordata; class Chondrichthyes; order Heterodontiformes; family Heterodontidae; genus Heterodontus; species Heterodontus francisci. The sequence goes on along the minus strand of NC_090378.1, from coordinate 28,167,316 downwards.
AGGCATTAAGAGATGGGTTGGGCCTATTACGGACAAAGGGGTGCAAGGTAAGGTTAGAATACTTAATGGTTACTTTCTATCGGTGTTTACGAAGGAAGAGAATGCTGACAAAATATCAGTAGAAGCAGAGATGGTAGAGGTGATGGATGGGGTGAAAATTGATCGGAAGGATGTACTGGAAAGGCTGGCTATGCTTAGAGTGGATAAGTCACCCAGTCCAGATGGCTTGCATCCCAGGTTGCTAAAAGAAGTGGGAGTGAAGATAATTGAAGGGCTTACCATAATCTTCCAATCTTCCCTAGATATGGGGGAGGTGCCAGAGGATTGGAGAACAGCAAATGTGGTCCCACTATTTAAGAAAGGTTGTAGGGATAAGCCAGGGAACTACAGACCTGTGAGTCTCACGTCAGTGGTAGGGAAACTATTGGAGAAAATTCTGAAGGAGAGAATCTATCTCCACTTGGAGAGGCAAAAGTTGATTCGGAATAGTCAGCATGGCTTTTTCAGAGGGAGGTCATGCCTAACAAATTTGATTGAATTTTTTGAGCATGTGACTAGGTGTGTAGATGAGGGTAGTGCAGTTGATGTAGTTTACATGGATTTCAGCAAAGCCTTTGACAAGGTCCCACATGGGGGACTTATCAAGAAAGCAAATGCACATGGGATACAAGGTAACTTGATAAGGTGGATTCAAAATTGGCTTAGCTGTAGGAGACAGAGAGTGATCACAGATGGCTGTTTTAGTGACTGGAAGCCAGTGTCCAGTGGCGTACCACAGGGATCTGTGCTGGGTCCCCTATTGTTTGTCATTTCTATAAACGACATAGATGACTATGCGGGGGGTAGGATCAGTAAGTTCGCGGATGACACAAAGATTGGCCGAGTGGTTAACAGTGAGGTGGAGTGTCTTAGGTTACAGGAAGATATAGACAAGATGGTCAAATGGGCAGAAATGTGGCAGATGGAATTTAACGCTGAAAAGTGTGAGGTGATACACTTTGGAAGGAGTAATGTGACATGAAAGTATTCAATGAATGGCCTGACACTGGGAAGTTCCGAGGAACAAAGGGACCTTGGCGTGTTTGTGCATAGATCTCTGAAGGCAGAAGGGCAGGTTAATAGGGTGGTGAAAAAGGCATATGGGACACTTGCCTTTATCAATCGAGGCATAGATTACAAAAGCAGGGAGGTCATGTTGGAGTTGTACAGAACTTTGGTAAGGCCACAGCTGGAGTATTGTGTGCAATTCTGGTCGCCACATTATAGGAGGGATGTGATTGCATTGGAGGGGTTGCAGAGGCGATTCACCAGGATGTTGCCTGGGATGGAACATTTAAGCTATGAAGAGAGGTTGGATAGGCTTGGGTTGTTTTCGCTGGAGCAGAGAAGACTGAGGGGTGACCTGATCGAGGTGTACAGGATTATGAGGGGCATGGACAGGGTGGATAGGAAGCAGCTGTTCCCCTTAGTTGAAGGGTCAGTTACGAGGGGTCACAAGTTTAAGGTGAGGGGCAGAAGGTTTAAGGGGGATTTGAGGAAGAACTATTTTATGCAGAGGGTGGTGACAGTCTGGAATGCCCTGCCTGGGAGGGTGGTAGAGGCGGGTTGCCTCACATCCTTTAAAAAGTACCTGGATGAGCACTTGGCACGTCATAACATTCAAGGCTATGGGCCAAGTGCTGGCAAATGGGATTAGGTAGGCAGGTCAGGTGTCTTTAATGTATCGGTGCAGACTCGATGGGCCGAAGGGCCTCTTCTGCACTGTATTATTCTGTGATTCTGTGATTCTGATTCTGTGATTGGAGAGTGGCAAATGTGACACCTTTATTCAAGAAAGGGTGTGAGGACATTTCTAGTAACTACAGGCTGGTCAGTTTAACATCAGTGGTGGGTAAGTTTTTAGAAACAATAATCACGGAAAAAATCAACAGGCACTTGGAGAGGTTTGAGTTAATTAAGGAGAGCCAGCATGGATTTATAAAAGGCAGATCATGCTTTACTAATCTAATTGAATTTTTTGATGGAGAAACAGAGAAGGATGATGAAGGGAAAGCAATGGATGTTGTCTTTATGGATTTTAAGAAAGCATTTGACAAAGTATCAAATAAAAGTCTGGTTAACAAAATTGAGGCGCATGGAGGGTCAGTGTCAGCTTGAATAAAAAATTGGCTTAAGGACAAAAACAGCAAGTTGTGGTAAATTGTTGTTTTTCAGACTGGAGGATGGTAGATAGTGGTGTTCCTTGAGGTTCAGTGCTATGACCACTGCTTTTTTTGATATATATAAATGATTTGGATATTGGAATACAGAGTAACATTTCAATATTTGCCGCTGATATAAATCTTGCGCATGTGGCAGTCAGTGAGGATGATACCAATCGACAGCAACAGAACATAGATAGGCTAACAGAATGGACAGTCTTGTGGCAGATGGAATTTAATACAGAGAAGTGTGAGCTGATGCTTTTTGGAAGAAGGGATAGGGAGGGGCAATATAGACTTAATGGCACAGTTCTGAAGAGTGTAAAGGGACAGAGGGACCTGGTGGTTTGTGTGTATGGTTCTTTGAATATGGCAGAACTATTGAGATAGTAGTTAGCAAAGCGTATGGAATCTTGGGCTTCATAAATAAGGGTATTGAGTACAAAAGCAGGGAAGTTATGCTCAACCTGTATAAAGCTCTGGTTAGGCCACAACTAGACCATTGTGTCCAGTTCTGGTCACCACACTTTTGGAAGGATTTGAGGGTCCTTGAAAGGGTGCAGAGGAGATTTATCAGAATGGTTCCAGGGAAGTGGGATTTTAGCTGCAAGATTAGTTTGGAGAAGCTGGGGTTGTTCTCCTAGGAGCAAAGGAGATTGAGGGGAGATTTGATGGGGGTGTACAAGATTATGCCAAGGTTAAATGGGGTAGACAAAGGAACTCTGTTCCCATTAGCTGATGGTTCAAGGACTAAAAGGTACAAATTTAAGGTTTTGGGACAAGAGATGCAGGGAGATGTAAGGAAGAACTTTTTCACACAGTGAAAACCTGGAACTCGCTGCCTACAAGGGTAGTGTAAGCGGAAATGATGATTTCAAAAGGAAATTAGATGGGCACTTGAGGAAATAACCTTGCAGGGCTACAGGGATAGAGGAGGGAATGGGACTGATTGGATTGCTCGACAGAGAGCCAGCTTGGAATTGATGGACCGAGTGACCTCCTTCCGTGCCGTAATGATTCTATGGCTCTATAACTCTATGATCTGAAATGTTAAATCCACCGATACTGTTTGATCTGCTGAGTATTTCTAGCATTTGCTGTTTATATAGTAGTTTTTCAAAGCAGCCTAAATTTTGAAATTCTACTTTTTTTAAAACCATTCTTCATTTTTTAAATTGCAACATTAATTTTCCAGAAAAATAAAAACGTAATGCAACTTTAAGACATTAACAGAATTGAAATCTCAGTCAAAGATATTAATAACGAATGATTCAATATGTTCTTATTGAAATTCCTTTCTCCAATATTTCAACAAAAGGCAATTCATTAAAATATCAAACGGCAGAATCCCATTTGAATGAATTAAGGTGTTTACTTAAATGACTCATTGCAATTTCAAACCATATCACAAAAGTGCAGATTGACAGAAAGATTATTTTTAAAACACCTAAAGCTTGATACAGTGAGGTAATATATTGCCTATTACCATCTGGATGTCAAGCATTGCCTTGGTGGAGTGTAGAGAGGAAAACCGGGTAGATCAGACACCTATGACGAAGCCTGCCTGATTTAAACTCACTAATTAAAATGGACATGGCAGATTCCATCACTGGCATGTAATCCTCCCTGCCCAATTTTTCTCTCTGCACACGACCATGGCAACACTTTACATCCAGGTAAGTATAAACTTCTACCACAGTAGCTTTTAACAAAAAGGTTTGGATACCATAATACACTGAGCAAACTTCAAACGTACATATTTTTATTTACCTTACAGGCAAACTGATTTAACTTTGAAATGAAATAAAACTTGGGTTTCTGTCTCTACCAATCATCTATGGTCAGTACAATATTATGTGGAAGCCTCTACCTTCAGTGCTTGGATCACATATAGATGCTAACAATCCCGCTTCCAGAAGGAGGAAGATTTATTTCAACCTACTATCATTATGTCCATCTGTCTCTCTCTATGAAGATGATCGCACCACTAGCTCAATTGTCTGAAACACATATTTTAAAGGAATTAATTCAGAACTTCACATCAGAGTCTGCAGATCATTTCTTCTATAATGGAGGCATTTAAATTCACTGTGAAGTGTGATTGCTGAATTGCTGTCAGAATCTGCATCATTTGCATTTTATAGGGAAATGCTGAACCACCTTTCAAATAATATTTTTACAATATAAAACTAATATTGGGTTACAGAGCTACTTCCATGACCAGCTATAAAAATGTCATATTTAAGTCTGGTTCAAGTCTACAAAACAGCAATTCTGGGGAGATGACGACTTCTAGGAGCAAAAACACTAGTGCAGCAGTGCCTAAATCCAGCACTGCGAGCAGTTTATTTAGAATGGAATGGAGATCAATTTGCTAACATGCTTAATCAACATTGTTTTAGTTAATTTACTTTTCTCCAGTTTCTTCCAAAGAATGCATCCCACGAGATTCTGGCATGTTGACTGAATATATAAGATGATCTATCTCGAGTGATAGTTGAAAATGGGGGAAGATTTCAAACTAATTAATGCTATGTCTGATGCGGAGTAAAATACCTTCTCCATTAATTGCATTGACAAGGCCTTAACAAGCGGCATAGGTCTCATTTTTTGCTCATAGTCATTCATTCATTTCTGTTGGGGTAGGAACGGTCAGAACAGTGCTAAATGTAAATAACTAGTCTGTCAGCACTTTCTGCCTATGTTGCACCAGGCACAGCTACTTCTCAATAAAATATTGGGGATAATTTTGACATTGAGCGAGAGTGTAAAATGGGTGCAGGGAGATCTGCGGCATGTATTTTATTTCTAAAGTTTTTTTTACTTCTGTTGACTTCAAGTTCACTATCGCAGGAAGTCAATATTATACCCATAGTATTTTAGCCACAGCATTAAAGCTTGCTCTGGCAAAAGCTGGTGCTAAAAGTGAATAATAACTGCACCTGTGCCATTCCAAGTGAATTTGTGCTTTTTTTTATTTGTTCATGGGATGAGAGTGTCGCTGTCAAGGCCAGCATTTATTGCCCATCCCTAATTGCCCTTGATAAAGTGATGGTGAGCCTCCCTCTTGAACCGCTGCAGTCTGTGTTGTGTAGGTACACCACAGTGCTGTTAGGGAGGGAGCTCCAGGATTTTGACCCAGCAGCAGTGAAGAAACGGTAATATATTTCCAAGTCAGGATGGTGTGTGACTTGGAGGGGAACCTACAGGTGGTGGTGTTCCAATGTTTATGCTGCCCTTGTTCTTCGAGAGGGTAGCTGTCGTAGGTTTGGAAGGTGCTGTCAAAGGAGCCTTGCTGTATTGCTGCAGTGCATCTAGTAGATGGTACACACTGCTGCCACTGTGCATCGCTGGTGCAGGGAGTGAATGTTTGTGGGTAGGGTGCCAATCAAGTGGGCTGCTTTGTCCTGGATGGTGTCAAGCTTCTTGAGTGTTGTTGGAGCTGCACCCATCCGGGTAGTATTCCATCACACTCCTGACTTGTGCCTTGTAGACGGTGGACAGGCTTTGGGGAGTCAGGAGGTGAGTTACTTGCCACAGGATTCCTAGCCTCTGACCTGCTGTTGCAGCCATGGTATTTATATGGCTACTCCAGTTCATTTTTTGGTCAATGGTAACGCCAGGATGTTGAGAGTGGGGGATTCAGCAATCGTACTGCCATTGAATGGCAAGGGTTAGATTCTCCCTTGTTTGAGATGGTCATTGCCTTGCACTTTTGTGGTGCAAATGTTACTTGCCACTTATCAGCCCAAGCCTGGATATTGTCCAGATCATGCTGCATTTCTACATGGACTGCATCAGTATCTGAGGAGTCACGAATGGTGTTAACATTGTGCAATCATCAGCAAACATCCCCACTTCTGACCTTATGATTGAAGGAAGGTCATTGATGAAGTAGCTGAAGATAGTTGGGCCTAGGTCACTACCCTGTGGAACTCCTGCAGTGATGTCCTTGAGCTCTGGTGATTGACCTCCAACAACCACAACCATCTTCCTTTGTGCTAGGTATGACTCCAACCAGTGGACATTGAAGTCCCCCACCCAGAGTACATTCTGCGCCCTTGCCACACTCAGTGCTTCCTTCAAGTGCTGTTCAACATGGAGGAGTACTGATTCATCAGCTGAGGTGGGGGGGGGGGGGGGGGGGGGTGGGGGCGGGAGGGTGGTGCAGCAGGTGGTAATCAGCAGGAGGTTTCCTTGCCCATGTTTGACTTGATGCCATGAGACTTTATGGGGTCCGGAGTCGATGTTGAGGACTCCCAGGACAACTCCCTCCCAACTGTATACCACTGTGCCGTCACCTGTGCTGGGTCTGTCCTGTCAGTAGGACAGGACATACCCAGGAATGGTGATGGTGGAGTCTGGGACATTGTCTGTAAGGTATGATTTGGTGAGTATGACTATGTCAGGCTGTTGCTTGACTAGTCTGTGGGACAGCTCTCCCAACTTTGGCAAAAGCCCCAGATGTTAGTAAGGAGGACTTTGCAGGGTCGACAGGGCTGGGGGCTGCTGACTTCACCCTTCTCCCTTTGTGGAATGCCAATGTAAACATAGCCCTTTTTCGAATATGATTTCCCATGGGCACAAGCGCGTGCTTCAGCTGGGCGCTAGGCACAGAACATAAATGGAAAGGAGATGACAGACTGCACACATTGACATGAGTCTTTATTGGTTTCTCTGTGAGTGGACATTAGGGTGGCTGGAAGCAATTATTTATGAGATTATTTCTTGCCTCTTTGGCCCATCGCTCTATCTGCCTGGCCTCCAGTGCAAGGGCTTCAATATCCAGTGCTGCCTGCTCACCTCCCTCCTCCACGTCCTCCTCGTCCATGGAGGAGTGTCACTCAGGCATCTCATCATCATGCAAGGCCTCCCCCCTCTGCAGTGCTAGATTGTGCAGAGCACAGCAGAACACAACGATACGCAATACCCTCGCAGGGGCGTACAGCAGGGCTCCGCTGGATTGATCTAGGCTGCAGAATCTCATCTTCAGCAGCACAATGGCTTGCTCATTGGTCACTCAGGTGAAGCTGTGGCAAGTTTTGTATCACTCCTCTGCTGCATTGCGAGGGTTCCTCACAGGTGTGAATAGTCTTCAATGGGTAGCCCTAGTCCCTGAGAATCCATCCCTGAAGACAAGCGGGGGCGTCTGAAAAGCTGTAGCACCTGGGACTGTTGAAGTATGTAGGCATCATGGCTGCTTCCCGGGAAGCAGGCACACACCTGCCTGAAACGCTTTCGGTAGTCACAGACCAGTTGAACGTTGATTGAATGGATGCCTTTCATGTTAATGAAGGTGGCTGTCTGGTCTGTTGGAGCCTTGATGGCCATGTGTGTGCAATCTATCACACCTTGCATTCGGGGAAATCAAGTGATGGCCTCGAATCCAATGGCCCTCCTTGCCTGACTGTCAGGGTCGGTCCAGTAGTGCACATTGTCACTGGCCCTCTAGAAGAAGGCATTAGTCATCTCCTTGATGCAGCAATGGGCTGCAGACTGTGAGACCCTACACATGTCCCCGGTGGATCTTTGGAATGATCCAGACAGGTAAAAGTTTAGTGCTACTGTGATCTTCAGGGCTACTGGCACAGGGTGATCCCCAAATCCCATAGGCCGCAAATCGTCCTGCAGCAGGGCACAGAAGTTGGTGACGGCCTCCCTGGAGAGATGTTGTTTTCTCTGGCAATGCCACATGGACATTGGAGGTAGCTGATTCAAGTCTGAAGCCTCGCCTCAGTGCCGCCAGCTTTCAGCTGTCGTGAATCTGAAGGCACTTGAGTGCCTCTTGCCATTCACTGAATCACAAGTCCATCATTAAATCGATATGAATTAGCTGCAAATACATTACACTTAACTGATAAGCAATTTAAAATAGATTCCTGTCACGTCGATGCAGCAAGGCCGTCTTGGTGCTTTCCCACCGCTGACTAAATCCAGAACCACTGTCACGATGCCCAATTTCCGGACAGATGCTTCCGACGCGATTCTGCATCTCCCCACACCACCATTCCTGCTTCAAGCAACTGCACAAAATTCTGCCTGGAACTTCTAGAAATAGCCTAGATGAGGAGTACATAGAATGCTTTCAGGATAATTTCTTGGAACGGTAGGTTCTGGAGTCAACCAAAGAGCAGGTTGTACTACACCTGGTATTGTGCAACGAGATAGGATTAATTAATGACCTCATAGTTAAGGCACCCCTAGGTAGCAGCGATCATAATCTGATTGAATTTTACATTCAGTTTGAGGGAGAGAAGAGTGGGTCCAATACTAGTATTTTGAACTTAAATAAGGGCAATTATGAGAGCAGATGAATTGAACAGGTACTTTGCATCGGTCTTCACTATTGAGGATACAAGTAACATCCCAGTATTAGCTGTAAGTCAGAAAATGGAAGGGAGGGAGGAACTCAAGAAAATTTCAATCACCAGGGAAGTGCTACTGAACAAATTGTTGGAGCTGCGGGCTGACAAGTCCCCGGACCCTGATGGGCTTCATCCGACGGTGTTAAAAGAAGTGGCTCGTGTAATAGTTGATGCGTTAGTTTTAATTTTCCAAAATTTCCTAGATTCGGGGAAGGTTCTGTTAGATTGGAAAATAGCGAATGCAACTCCATTATTCAAAAAGGGAGGGAGTCAGAAATCAGGAAACTACAGGCCAGTTAGCTTAATATCTGTCTTAGGGAAAATGTTAGAAGCAATATTAAAGACGTTATAGCAGGGTATTTAGAAAAATCAAGGTAATCAGGCAGAGTCAACATGGTTTTGTGAAAGGGAAATCATGTTTAACCAATTTATTGGAGTTCTTTGAGGGAGTTACTAGTGCTGTGGATAAAGGGGAACTGGTGGATGTATTGTACTTAGATTTCCAGAAAGCATTTGATAAGGTGTCACATCAAAGGTTATTGCAGAAAAAAAAGCTCGTGGTGCAGGGGCTAACATATTGGCATGGATAGAAGATTGGCTAGCTAACAGGAAACAGAGTAGGCATTAATGGGTCATTTTCTGGTTGGCAAGATGTAACGAGTGATGTGCCACAGGGATCTGTGCTGGGGCCTCAACTTTTTACAACTTATATAAATGACTTGGATGAAGGGACCGAAGGTATGGTTGCTAAATTTGCTGATGTCACAAAGATAGGTAGGAAAATAACTTGTGAAGGGGACATAATGGGGCTACAAAGGGATATAGATAAGTTAAGTGAGTGGGCAAAGAACTGGCAAATGGAGTATAATGTGGGAAAATGTGAAATTGTCCACTTTGGCAGGAAGAATAAAAAAGAAGCATATTATCTAAATGGTGAGAGATTGCAGAGCTCTCAGATGCAGAGGAATCTGGGTGTCCTAGTGCATGAATCACAAAAGATTAGTATGCAGGTATAGCACATAATTAGGAAAGCTAATAGAATGTTATCGTTTATTGCGAGGGGAATTGAATACAAAAGTAGGGAGGTTATGCTTCAGCTATACAGAGCATTGGTGAGACCACATCTGGAGTACTGTGTACAGTACTGGTCTCCTTATTTAAGGAAAGATGTAAATACGTTGGATGTAGTACAGAGAAGGTTTACTAGACTAATACCTTGAAAGCGCGGGCTGTCTTATGAGGAAAGATTGGACAGGCTAGGCTTGTATCAGCTGGAATTTAGAAGAGTAAAAGGTGACTTGATTGAAACATATAAGATCGTGAGAGGTCTTGACAGGGTGAATGTGGAAAGGATGTTTCTCCTTGTGGGAGAATCTAGAATATGGGGTCGCTGTTTAAAAATAAGGGGTCACCCATTTAAGACAGAGATGAGGAGAAATCCTTTCTGTCAGAGGGTCGTGAGTTTTTGGAATTCTCTTCCTCAAAAGGCGGTGGAAGCAGAGTCTTTGAATAGTTTTAAGGCAGAGGTGGATAGATTCTTGGTAAGTAAAGGGATGAAATTTTATCCGGCGTAGGTGGAAATATGGAGTAATCAGTTCAGCCATGAACTTACTGAATGGCGGAACAGGCTCGAGGGGCCGAGTGGCCTACTCCTAATTTGTATATTCGTATGTTCTGCAGACTTAATATTGACAAAAATAACAGCCATAAAAGAAAATACTAACCTTTGGTTAACTAATAAAGAGACAACAGTAAAACTATTTTACTGGACAGCAAATCAATATCCAGTAATTTTGAAATATTAAAAAAATTAGTCTTTCACACTTCAGATGCCACACTTTGGAAGCATCAAAAGGAAAGCAGTAATTCTATGCTGAGTCCTTCTGACCTGGAACTAGAAACTTGCTAGCACCTGTCAACCTGCAAACCCCTCTCTACAATTCCAATTAACTTGTAGTTGACCTCAGGATGTTCAGTAGAGACAGTAATTACACCTTCTAGCCTTAAAATAATACAAAAAATCAGCTTAAACACAACTAGAAACACAGCAGAATAATACATTGCACATTGTATTACATAAAATGGCGTATCATCCGACAAATCATGATCACTGCCACGGTAGATCTGATTGTGTCTTTTATTTCAAACTACAATGAAAGCTTGAAACTAATTCTGGAGACCAGATAAAGAAAGATCTGTAAAACGTAGAAAGTCAGTTTACCACAGTGTCAGCTTTTATATTAAATGTATGCTTTATTTTCTAAATCACTTTGATTTGTTTTATTGGTCGATGACAATGAGTATATTTATGACAAAATGCTCACTGATCAAAATTTACTGAATTTTAGCAATCAAGTTGATTAAACTTGACAGATTGTAACTGAGGAATATGTGAACATGAGAAGAAAGAGAATAAATGGACTGTGGCAGTGCTAATGCGGTGTCACTGTAGTTTGAAGATGTGCCTACACAATTATTAGTCTGACAATAACTGATTGGTCAGACTTAGATGTACTATGACCTGCACCAGTTTGACAAACTCCCAGCAGCATCTATGTCAATAACAAGTATTCAGGCTACAAAATAGCTTTCTGTTTATTGCTGATTTTTTCTTTACACCAATAGATCTGATTTAACAACCTTAGTCCACATCCTCTCTATACTGATTGCTAAAACCCAATCTCAATGGAACTATTAGAAGTCATAGGGTAATGCTTACCTTTTGATAGTATGACTAATATAGTATTTGCGGCTGATCAGTGATAATATGATATTACCAGCAATAGGTCAATGAATTACAATTAAAATATAATCTGCAGCTGCAAATGTCAAAGTAAAGTCATTTCAACAAAAAGACATTTTAAAGTCAAACTTCCTGTAAGATTAAGTTTACTTTTCACAAAGTTAATGCTGTCTTTATAATATATCTTCAGTACTAGTATAATGCCAAGAGTTTGTATTTTATTTGCACTTTTTTACTGCTTCCAGTAGTGTTTATCTGTATAAAAACTTTCACTGCCGGATGGCAAACTTGGCAGTTGTGGATTGGTTGCCTGCTATACACCCAACCAATGTACTCTCTAAATTTCTTTCATTGTGCACAGCTTGTTCTTTTGAACACCTGGTAACTTCGAAATTTTTTGCGCAGTATCTTGAAGGAGACAACTTGTGAGCAGCCTGCACGGTACCTTCCAGGCTGCTGCCCCGCAGCACATGCACACACTCAGCTTACAGGGAACATTGAACCCCAACTGATTTTCATTTCCACAATAGAAAGGAAAGTTGAGTTAAAGTCTCGTCCATGGTCTATGTTCTAACACAAAACAAATAATTTCCCTCTAGGGGTTGAGTGACTACATTGTTGTGGCTCAGTTGTAGCAATCTCACCCCGAAATCAAAAGGTTATGGATTCAAGTCCTACTTCTGAGATTTGTGTATAAAATCTAGGCTCAAATTTCAGTGCAGTCAGAGGTGCTGTTTTTCCAATGAGATGTTAAACTGAGGCCCTGTTTTACTCTTTCAGGTGGATGTAAACGATCCTGTGGCACGATTTTGAAGAGCAGTGGAGTTCTCCCTGGCGTCCTGGCTAAAATTTATCTTTTAACCAACATCACTAAAAAAAGTAGAATAGCTGGTAATTATGTACTTATTGGGAACTTGCTGTATTGCAAATTGGTGGCTGCATTTTATGCAATACAACAGTTACTTCACTTCAGAATTACTTAATTGGCTGTAAAGTGCTTTAGATTGTCACAAGAACACAAGAACACAAGAAATAAGAGCAGAAGTAGACCATATGGCCCATCGAGCCTGCTCCATCATTCGATACGATCATGGCTGATCTTGGGTTTCAATTCCACATTCCTGTCCACTCCCCATATCCCTTGATTCCCTGCGAGACCAAAAATCTATCTATCCCAGCTTTAAATGTATTCAATGATGGAGCATCCACAACCCTCTGAGGTAGAGAATGCCAAAGATTCACAACCCTTTGAGTGAAGTAATTTCTCATGGAGATTGTGTCCCCATGTTCTAGATTCCACAACCAGTAGGAACAATCTCTCAGCTTCTACCCTATCAAGCCCTTTCAGAATCTTGTATGTCTCAATTAGATCGCCTCTCATTCTTCTAAACTCCAGAGAATATAGGCCCAATTTACTCAGCCTCTCATCATAGGACGACCCCTTCATACCAGGGACCAATTTAGTAAATCTTCACTGCACTGCCTCCAGTGCAAGTATATTCTTTCTTAAATGTGGAGACCAAAATTGCACACAGTATTCCAGGTGCGATCTCACTAAAGGTCTGTATAATTTTAGTAAGACTTCTTTATTCCTGTACCCCAATCGCCTTGCAATAAAGGTCAACATGTCATTTGCCTTCCTAATAGCCTGCTGCACCTGAATGTTAACTTTATGCATTCCTTGTACGAGTACCCCAAAGTCTCTCTGAACATCAAGACTTACTAGTTTCACACCTTTTAAAAAATATTCTTCTTTTCTATTTTTATGACCAAAGTGAACAACTTCACACTTCCCTGCATTATACTCCATTTGCTATGTAAATGTAAATCATTCTTTCCTTGAAGATGGATTACATATAGAGCCAACTTTCCTCATCTTTCCCCTCCCTGCAGCAAGCACAGCAGGCAGGCACGGCACAACCAAAATATCTTCAGCCTATTAAGACCTCAGATCACCGAACCTGACTGTTCTGAACCATTAGCAAGGGCCCAAATTCTTTCCAGTGCAGCTCTGTCCTGTAGATGATTAACCTGTGGCAAAAGATTCTGGAGGCAGAAATGATGACTTGACTCTTTGCAAATCTTCAAGAGGACTTCAGCAAAAATCTTACTTGACCAAACTAATTGAATTTTTTGACAAGGCCTCAGAGAGAGTAGACAATGGTAATGAGGTAGAATTAATTTATCTGGATTTTCAAAAGGCATTCAATAAATTGCCCTATAATAGACTAATGAATAAGGTCAGAGAATGTGGAGTCAGGGGCAAGTGGCCCCTGAATGGATTGCTGGCTGGCTTCAAGATAGAAAGCAGAGAGTGGGAGTAAAGGGTAGTTATTCAGAGTGGCAGAAGTGGGAAGTGGTGTTCCATAAGGATCAGTGCTGGGACTGCTGCTGTTCACAATTTACATTAACAATTTGGACTTTGGAATCAAAAACACAATTTCTAAATTTGTGGGTGACAGCAAATTGGGGAGGAATAGTCAATACTGATGAGGAATGCAACAAATTACAGGAGGACGTTAATAAACTTGCAGAATGGGCAAATAATTAGCAAATAAAGTTCAACAATGATAAATGTGAGGTAGTACATTTTGGTAGGAAGTAAAGGGAAGTCAATTATTACTTGGAAGGTGCAAGTCTAAGTGGCGTCGAGGAACAAGGGGATCTTGGAGTACAAATACACCGATCACTAAAAGTTGTGCCACAGGTTAGCAAGGCTATAAAAAAGCAAACCAAGCACTAGGCTTTATTTCCAGAGGAATAGAATTGAAAACTAGCAAAATAATGCTAAATTTGTATCGAACCTTGGTTAAACCACACTTAAGAGTACTGCTTGCAGTTCTAGTTGCCATATTATAAAAAGGATATAGAGGCATGGGAGAAGGTGCAGAGCCGATATACAAGGATGATACGAGAAATGCATGGGCATACATATCAGGAAAGGATAAACAGTCTGGGTCTCTTTTCTTGAAAAAAGAAGGCTGAGGGGTGACTTAATATAGGTCTTTAAAATTATGAAAGGTTTTGATAGAGTAGATACAGAGAGGATGTTTCCACTTGTGGGGAAGAGCATAACTAAAGACCATCAATACAAGATAATCACCAAGAAATCCAATAGGGAATTCAGAAGAAACTTCTTTAGCCAAAGAGTGGTGAGAATGCGGAACTTGCAACCACAGAGAGTGGTTGAAGTGAATAGAATAGAGGCATTAAAGTGGAAGCTGGACAAGTATATGAGGGAGAAGGGAATAGAGGGTTACGATTATAGATTTAGATGAGGAAAGATGGAAGGAGCCTCGAGTGGAGTATAAACGCCAGCATGGACTGGTTGGGCCGAATGGCTTGTTTCTGTGACACATATCCTATGTAATCCTTCACAAGGAGTTTGGAAAATAGGGGTGATCATGTCAAAACGGAAGATGATTAATTATTTGAGAAAATAGTCAACGGTTTGGTGTTTCCTGGGGCTGCCTTATCACCTGTAAGGGATCGGAGTAGAATTTTTGACAGAGGACTACTGCATCTCCCTTTTTGTATCTTTTCCAGGCTGTAGGGATAGGGAGCCCGGGTACTTGAGGATAAGTTGCAAATGAAAAATGGGACAAGTGCATGTATGACTGACGGCCTTTCTCACCCTAGATGCATAACGTACATAGTCCTTCAGCCTAGGAGTTCTATTAACTCTAAGCTGAGATTCCAACACCCTATCCTTTCAATCACAAAGACTGCTTACTTCCATCACCTTAACATTGCCTGTCTCCCTCCCTGCCTCAACTCATGTGCTGCAGAATTTCTCATGCATGCTTTTGTTATCTCCAATGTTCTTCTGACTGATCTCTCATCTTCCTCCATAAATCTGAGCTCATCCAAAACTCTGCTGCCTACTTTCTAACTTACATTAAGTCCCGCTTACTCATCACCCCTATGCTCACTGACTTGCATTGGCTCCCAGTCCATCAACGCCTCAATTTTAAAATCCTTATCCTTGGCCGGAATTTTCCAGGCCCTTTGACAACAGGCTAGGAGGTGGGAAGGCTGACCAAATGATGCGGGAATCCGCTGGGGGTGCCCAACACCTTCCCTCCACCATGCAATTTTGCCAGCGACGGGAAAGTTGGCAGATCAGCCGCCCACCAGGGGGTCAATTGAGCCACTTTAAGTTGTTTAAATTGAGCCAATTAAGGGCAACTCCCTGCCTCCACGGGCATTTTGCCCACATCAGGGAGGCCACCACCATATGGGGAGACCGTCTAGTGAAACTATGGCCCATGGAGAACTGTCTCTGTCCCAGTGGCAATGGCCATTCTCACGGCAATAGGGGCTCTAGCACTCAGCGAACTCCTCCCCGGCCAATCGCCAGGGCCTGCCTGCCTGGCCCTGGCGTGTTCCAAACCTCACTTACCTTTCTTTGAGGACACCCGGCCATTGAGGCGCCCTCTCCCTGGTATTGCAGCCTCAGCAAGGCCACCACTAGCACTGGTGCTGCTGATGCTGCTGAACTGCCAGCCTCTGGAGGTGGGGGAAACGGAGGAGGGGGGAGAGGGTGCCTGTCTTTAATAGGATGGTGGCCAGCCCCCCGTCTCACCGCTGGCCGAAGTGGCATCGCCTCCCACTTTCTGCTCCTGCGGCACGACATCTGCTGCCTCCACAAAGTAAGCACCTTGTGTTCAAATCTCTCCATGGCCTCACCCCTCCTAGCTCTCTGACATCCTTCAACCCTACAATGCTTCAAGAACTCTGAGGTCCTTCAACCACCGCTACCAACCGCCCCCCCCCCCCTCCCCCCCCCCCCACCTCACTCCCTTTGCCTCAGCATTGGCATCCATGCCTCCAGCTGTCTAGGTCCTTTTGAATTTCCTTCCTATTCATCTTCATTTCCCTCTCCCCCTCTACTACCCACTTCTCTGATTAAGCTATTAGTCACCTATTCTAATATCTCCCTTTTTCACTCGGTGTCAACTTTTTCCGATGGCGCTTCTGTGAAGCACCTTTGGGTGTTTTCCTACATTAAATTTGAGTTATTAATATTGTTGAAAATACACTATTGTCATTGCTTATGTTGAGTACCAAAATGAATGTGTGCTGTTTTGGCAAGGTGAATAAATGTATGCCATTATCTCCAGAGCTGCATTCAGTCGGTTATGTTTTCATACCTTGCTGCACCCTCTCCTGTTTAGACTCACTATATTTTTCTGGAAATGTACCTGGGCTACTGTATTTCATTAGATGTTTCCATAGCGATCTAGTGGATCAGTGAAGTGATCTTAATTCTTACTAGTTCAACATTATTTGCCAATATGGGGTAATTTCCTCCATACTAATAATGTATGATCATAAGTGACTTGTCTGAACTATAGCTGTGCCTCAGTGAAATTACATCTTGCTGTTTATCAACCTAGATGTGTGAAAAATGCACTTATAGGTTCATTCCTGTACTGTCCCACCTGCAAAGACATGAAAAAACATTCCCTTTTTTGATAGTGGAACCATCCATTTGGACTTTCTTCCCTTTATTATAGTCTGAATATTTATCAATACTATATCAGATGGAATCACAATCAGTGATATGAAAGATACTAGAATCTTTGCTGAAAGATCAGATACAAAGTATCTATAGATGGAGACTATATAAAAAATGTCAGCATGAATTTCTAATAGGAAGGTGATGTTTAACCAACTTTACTGAATTCTTTGAAGAAATAACAGAAAGCATAGACAAAAGCAACACAGTGGGTGTATTATTCATAGACTTACAGAAGGCCTTCAATAAATTGCCACATAAAAGACTTGTGACAATGATCAAAGGTTAGAGTGTTTGGAGTCAGGGTAACAGACTGGATTAAAAGATGACCACAAAACAGAAAATAGAGGATAGGTGTTAAGGGAAATTTCTTGGACTGGCAAAAGGTGGCAATGGGGTTCTGCAGGGATCCATGCTGGCACCACTGTTGTTCACCAAATATTAAATGGTTTGGGCTCAGTATTTGGAGGTAGAGTATCAAAACTTGCAGGTGGCACTAAATTGGTGGAGGGTACGTGTATGGTTAATAATGTGGATGACTACATCAACATACAGGAAGACATAAACAAGCTTGCAGAGTGGGCAGATAAATGACAAAGGAAGTTCAATATGGCAACATGCGAGGTGGTTCATTCTGGCAGCAGGAATAGGTCATTTATTCCTTTTTTTAATTCTTTCATGGGATGTGGTCATCGCTGGTTAGGCCAGCATTTATAGCCCATCCCTGATTTCCCTTGGTGATGAGCCACCTTCTTGAACCGCTGCAGTCCATGTTCTGTAGGTACACCCACAGTGCTGTTAGGAAGGGAGCTCCAGGATTTTGACCCAGCGACAGTGAAGGAACGGCGATATAGTTACAAGTCAGGATGGTGTGTGACTTGGAGGGGAACTTGCACGTGGTGGTGTTCCCATACATCTGCTACCCTTGTTCTTCTAGGTGTTAGTAAGCAGGACTTTATAGAGTTAAGAGGCTGGGTGTGCCGTTGTTGTTTCTGGTGCCTGGGTTGATGCCGGGTGGTCTGTCCGGTTTCATTGCTTTTAGACTTTTCTTTTGTGGTTTAGTACAACTGAATGGCTTGCCAGGCCATTTCAAAGGGCACTTAAGGGTCAACCACATTGCTGTAGGTCTGGAGTCACATGTAGGCAAGACCAGGTAAGAAAGGCAGATTTCCTTCCCTAAAAATCATGTGTGTACTAGATGGGTTTTTATGACAATCGACAATAGTTTCATGGTCACCATTACTGAGGCTAGCTTTGTTTAAAAAAAACACAGATTTATAATTTTATTTAAATTCTACCAGCTACCATGATGGGATTTGAACCCATGTCCCTAAAGCATTAGTCTGGGCCTCTGGATCACTAATCCAGTAACATTACCACTACACCACTGCTTCCCCTCTTTGAAAAGCCTGAAACTAAATGGGAAAGAAGAGAATTGGGAATACAGGTACATAAATCACGAAAAGCAGCATCACAAGTTGATAAGGCCATAAGAGAGTAGAAACAAGGTACTGAGATTTGTTTGTGAAGAAATAGAATGCAAAAGCACTGAAGTAATGTTGAAATACACATAAAACCTAGGTTATTTCACACTGTGTGCAGTTCTGGTCCCCATGCAACAAAAAGGGATATTGAAACAACAGAGAAAGCATGTTTCCAGAATTGAGATGGGCAACAATCAGGAAAAGTTAAGCAGGCTGGAGCTCTTTTCTCCAGAAAAGAACTAAGAGGAGGTTTTTAAAATGATGAAGGGTTCAAAAGAGTGACTATGGAGAAACTGGGTTGAATTTTCAAATCTGGATCAGGAACCCAACGCCCAGATAAGCCATTAACGGATCAAATAAAGGATTTATGAGTAATAATCTTTATACAGAGAGTGGTGAAAACGTGAAACTCATTGCCACATAGACAGGCTTGATGCACAGAGGAGTGAGAAGGCGTTAGGGAGGGATATGGGGGGCAGTGTGGAAGAAGGCAATTGGAATGAGAAGAGGCTTATGTGGAGTGTAAATACCAACATAGATCAGTTTGACCAAATTATCTGTTTCTGTATTGCAGATTCCATGTAATTCTATATATTATGAACAATATATCTTGCAAATGTTCTCAAGCATAATGCAAAAGCAAATCTATCTTCACATAACATTGTGATATCAAAGCCCATCAAGGCACAACCATCTTTGTTATCTTGAAGGGACTGAAGTAGAGTTATTGTGTAGATAAAATGGGGGTGCATGAGGCAATTACAAGGCCATATTGCTATTATTGTTACTTAGATCATATAGATACATGGAAAATAATGGATCTATGATAATTGGACTCATCTCAGAGTTATATGGGCCTACAGCTGAGCAAAGCCTGCATTATCCACAGAAGTATATTCATACCTCTTAAATATTCCCTTGATTCCTCCTAAATTACCCCTGCATCTCTCATTAATTTTCTTGAACCATCTTCCTTATCAAAGCATTGCCTTTTCCTTATAAACACCGATTACTTATTTGCACAGAACGTCTTTGGCTGTCACAAGTGATACAATAACCACATTGTCTTTGTTGCAACAGAAAACTGTAGTTCCCTCCCCAGTGTCTGGATGAATATGCTACACTCTCTATTCTTTCAAACCTATTGTGCCTTTACTGCGGCATTGTTCCATGGGAGCCTTTAGCCCTGCAGTACCTCACCCAAGCACCTATTATTCATGTGTGAATCTTGGCAGTGAATGTCAGCAGGCTAAGAGACCATGAATTATTCAATCCTCAGTAAACACAAACCCACACATTTGTAATAGAGATCACTCAACAGCATTCTGAAGCTGAGACAAATTCTAGTGCCCAACCGTCACCCTGGCTGACCAGCTAATTTAGCAGACCAGTGATCAAACTATGACTTAGCAACCCACTGGAAAGTTCACTGATCCACTGGTGTATGGAGTGGTGCTGAGAATGTCAGTGTACCAGTGTTCAAAGCTGCCAATGCAGACCAGCAACAAGATTAAAATGAGCAAGATCCATGTTTAAAAGCATAACTGCCCGCAGTGCAAAGCTTGTTTTTGAATTTGCCCTTTTTAAAATTCTAGTGGTTCCAAAATGCACCTTTCAATTTCTACCATTTTTGCAAAGACATCATTGTCCAATTGGAAGAAATTAACTTCAGTCTGAGACCAGTAAACAAAAGAAAAAAGAGAAAGACTTGAATTTATATAGCGCCTTTCATGTCCTCAGGACACCCCAAAGAGCTTTACAGACAAGGAAGTACATTTGAAATAAAAACAGTTCTGATGAAAGGTCATCGACCTGAAACATTAACTCTGTTTCTTTCTCCACTGACGCTGCCTGACTTGCTGAGTATTTCCAGCATTTTCTGTTTTTAAATCAGATTTTCAGCATCCTCAGTGTTTTGCTTTTGTTGTAGTACGTTTGAAGTGTAGTGACTATAGGAAACCCAGTGGCCAATTTGTGCACAGCAAACTCCCACAATACCAGAATAGCTGTTTTTTCAGTGATGTTAATTGAGGCACATATATTGGCCAGAACATCAGGGAAAATTTCCCTGCTGTTCTTCGAAAAGGTACCATGGGACATATATGTTCACCTGAGAGAGCAGACAGGGCCTTGGTTTAACATCTCATCCAAAAAATAGCACCTTCAACAGTGCAGCATTCCCTCAAAACTGCACTGGAGTGCCAGACTAGATTTTTGTGCTCAATTCTCTGGCGTGGGACTTGAACCCACAACTTTCTGACATTGAAGCATGATTGCTATCCACTCAGCTTTGCATGCAAGTACTAGAGAAATATACAGAGCTTTACCTTAACTCATTGATGGATTTTTATTAGGTAAGGGTATTAAAGGTTTTGAAATCAAGGTGGGTGGATGGATTTAAGATACAGATCAGCCATGATTAATTGAATGGTGAAACAGGCTCAAGGGGCTGAATGGCCAATCCCTGTTCCATATGTTCCTAAGTAAACCATAGGATTTCAAATAAGTACTGTAACCATGGCTGGGCATTCACATTCCTGTCCAAGTACAGAATAATACTTAAACATGAGATATTTCAATGGAGTTCCGACTGACAATCCTTTTGTCCATTTTTCACAGAAAGAATCATCAATAAAAGGGAACTGCAAAATTAACTTCACCATTATAATGTGAGTCCTACAAACCATGATGTTACATACTAGGTTTCTATTGTACCTGCTGGCACTTCGTAAGTCTTTGTGAAGCAATTTGTGTCCTAGCATTCAACTTAAGGCAAAGTAAAAAATATAATTGTTACGAAAGTGCCTCTGTGTTTTGTTAAATATATTTTTTGTGGATTCATTTTTGAAAGGTTGAAGAAATGTTAAACTTTCAAAGGGGGTCATTTAAAGGCCACTTGACTTTGAAAAACAGTCCCTGGAAATGTTTTTTAGAAGGGGCACTGAGAGGTCTTGTGAGGAAAACAAGCTTTTCCGGGAAACCACTTGACTTCCAGCAACAACAACAAACCTTTCCGGGAAACCACCTGACTTATAGCTCAATAAACAACAGATAACTTTGGACAACTGGAGAGGCTGTTTACAAAGAAGTGACACGTCAAGATTGATGGAGGTCAAAAAGTTGACCTCCTGTTGTCAGTTTCACTTTTGAATTGTTTTGTGTTAGGATTGAACTGTATAAAAAAGGAAGAGAACTTCCAAGGAGAGAAAAGAGCTTCCAAGGAGAGAAAAGAATTTCCAAGGAGGGAGAGAAAACCACAACCCAGCTCAGCTTTCCAGCATCTCTCTAAAAGACCCTGAGAAGTCCATTGTGTCAACTCATCTCGCCTCCTGTCTTTGAAGAAAAGCCTACTAAATTAATTCTTAATGCCGCCTGAAAAGAACTGTTCTAAAAGATTCCAGTGACCTGTCTACATGTATTCAGGGCCCAGACTGCATGCGTTTTAGAATGCAATGTATCTCATCTGCTGTTTCTTCAAGAATGAGCAAGTATTCAGCCCATGTTTTTTTGTCTGCAATAGAGCTTTAAAAATAAAAATCCCTTTATTTTTCCAGTAAACCGATGTATGTATGTGTGTGTGTGTGAGTGTGAGGGGCTAAGGTAAAAAGGGAACTTTAATATTTCAATGTGTGTGTGTTCATGCTTTAATTCATTACTGGTTTGTTTTATAATCAAGACTTGTTTTATAATAAACTGATAATATTGCTGTTTATTAATGAAACCTGGTTGGTGTGTTTTATTCTGGGATAAATATAGAGTCTATGATTGACCATATCGGTAAGTGGGAAAAATTTAAATATATGTTGTGACCTTGGAGAAGTGGAACTAGAATAAACAGTGCACTCCTCCCGTCTCAGTTGTAACATAGTGCAATTATGATTGGATGAATGTGTAAATCCAGCGTTTTACCATCGGACACTAGACAAAGTAAGAATTTTAATGATGTTTAAATTAATATGCAATGTGCTTTCCTTACCTCTGTGCGCAATTATTTATTTTATGCACAGGAGAATTGGGCACAGTAGTGAGTACTCAGAAGGTAGGAGCAATTCATTTCTGCAATTTAAAATTTTTAATTAAAAAGATCCCACAAAAAACATATATTTCTGTGCTTGATTTCCATTTCTTCTGAACACTAACATCAGACTCTAAATAAACCTACAGATCTCGTATCATGATATGCATTTATATCATCATGTAAAATGAGATTTCCTGAGCTTTTTTGCAAGCATAAATTAATACATTGTGCTGGTTCATTTCAGAGTTATCATGCTGTGTATCATAGAAAGAAAGAATGTACATCTATGCAGTGTCATTCACAAGTTCAGGACAGCCAAAGCGCTTCACAGACAATGAGGCAGTTTTGAAGTGTAAACACTATTTTAAGGTAGAGAAATCCATCAGCCAACTTGCGCACAGCAAAGTCCCACAAACCTGATAATCTGTTTTGGTGATATTGACTGAAGAATAAATGTTGGTCACGATATCAGGAAAGTTCTCTAATTCTTCTTCAAATAGTGAAAGGGCAGATTCAGGCCTTGGCTTAATATCTCATTTGAAAGATGGTACCTCTCTGAATTGCATTGATGCATCAGCCCAGATGTGTGCTCAAATCTCGGGGTGGAGGAGGACAAGAATCCATCACCTTCTGACTTAGAGGTAGGAGTGCTACCACTGAGACAAGTCTGACATGTATAATGTAACCTCAGAGTTGACTGCTTGTTACCTGGAGTAAGTGGGTCCAGGTTCCTCTGTAAACAAGGATTTCTTTAATCTATCTACATTTCTGTTTTCACT
Source organism: Heterodontus francisci (assembly GCF_036365525.1). NCBI lineage: Eukaryota > Metazoa > Chordata > Chondrichthyes > Heterodontiformes > Heterodontidae > Heterodontus > Heterodontus francisci. The sequence continues at coordinate 28,144,205 of NC_090378.1, read as the reverse complement.
CAGACTCATGCCATTAAACAATCTCTATTAAATGACATTGTGGTAGGATCTAGTTTAAAAAATTAAACCCTTTCAAGCATAAGCTTGGTATAGCTGCCAAACACAGCTCCAGTAATCACAAGCCCCTGTTTTGGCCATGAGAACAACCCCATAATAATAAAATGCAATCCAATATAAACTCACAAAAGTCCATAACATTGCAAATCAATGCAAAATATTAAACTCTGAAATGTACTTCACATGCAGCTAATGTCAGATAATAAAACTAATAGTTCAAACATGGAATTCTACACCGCCAGGTTTTAAGCCTGGGAGTACAGGGACTGTCATTGCGCTTGCAGGCAAATTATTATGGATAAAACACTTGTCCTTTATTTTGTTTGAATTTTTAATTAAACTTAATTGTTTGTCTGCAACATATTAATTTCTGAAATTTGTTCAGATGCATTTTTATACTTTCAGTAGGCGAATGATCAATAGCGTATAACTGGTATACTTGAGAAATTTAGGAATGTAGAAATGTAGAGGACTAGAAAAGACCATTTCAATCCATTTTTCCAATTCTTTATGAAAGTGGTTCAAATATCTTGCTTTATTTTTAACTGTTAAATTATAGGGCAGGGGGTGATTTTCTGTTACAAAGTGGCATTTATGGATTGGCCATCCAATATACACTCCACCCAATTTTCTTTCCCAAAGTAGCATCCGACTTTTGCACCAGCTGAGATATATGGGAACCGACACAATACAGCCAATGACATGTGTCATATAAATCCAACAGATTTATTTCCATTATATCAATTTAGTGGTGTGATAAATAACGATAAATAACATTTAAAATATTTTATAAATCCTGGATTAGCTCTTGGCAATGTTAATCATCTTTAGTGTGAAGCACAATTTTAAGAAAAACTTTTAGGGAAAACAGAATAGCTGAAGTAGAGTGGTATATTGCAAGCAAAACAAAAACATTTTTTTCTTTGTTGATTTCTTATATTTTGCATTACCAAATAGCTTTGAACCTGACAAAATACCGCAGATGCTGGAAATCTGAAATAAAAACAGAAAATGCTGTAAACACTCAGCAGGTCAGTGGAATGGGAAACAGAGTTAATGGGCTGTATTTTAAGAGCCCACCACCTGTTTCAGTGGCGAGGTCAAAAAATGGCGCCCGCATGCCAAAGAGTGCGGCGGCTCATTTAAATAGCTGGGGCAGCCCGCGACCCCAATCACATGGAGGGGGCAGGCTGTCCGTCCCCGGAAATGGCGTCAACTGCTTGTGAGCAGGTGCTGGTGCCTTTTTTAAAGGGCAGCCAGCCCTGCTGGTCAATTTGTATTTTTAACAATACACCACCAAAATTTATTAAATAAATTTCTAATGCCCCTTTCCCACCCACAATAACAATAACATTAACTATTTGCCCTCTCCCCCCAAAAGCACTCACCCTTTAAATCGGATCTTCAGCCCCAGACTGCACAAAGTTTAAAGTTTACTCCTTCCCACCATCCCCTGCACCCATGACGTTTATTTGACCCTGTCTCCCCACTCCTGGAGATAAATATTAACTCCTCCCTGCTCCCTACCAGTGCCATGTCAGCTTTCCCCGGACAGGGAATTGAAGGTGTGGGAGTGCCGGCCGTCGAACCGATGATCGCAGCAGGTTCGGAAGATTGAAAGTAAGTTCATTTAAATTTACGCATGTCATTAATTTAAATATTGGAATCCAGGTCCCGTCACCCAGCGCGGGTGGGGGAGGGGGTGGCGGGGATGGGGGGGAGGGTGGGGGGTGGGGGGCGCCGCCACAGATCCTCGCTGCCACCTGGAGGATTGGGCTGGGCTCTCCTGGTGCGGCTCCTTGGTGGACCACTGCTGACCCCATCTATCAGCCTCCCCCCACCACGGAGTCTGACGTTGAGGCTTTGTGAAATCCAGCCCAATGTTTCAGGTTGGTGACCTTCCATCAGAACTGGGAAAAGTTGGAAATGTAACAGGGTTGAAGTAAGTGAAAGGGGGAAGAGTGGAAAAAGAACAAAAGGGAAGGTATGCAATCGAGTGGAAGACAGGAGAGATTTAGGACAGAAATTTATGAGAGCACCGCAAATCACGACGTGTGCTTTGCTGTTTTGGGGGGGGTGTCTTCAGGCGTGGATACACTGTCACCGAGCCACCATGATATTTCGGCAGGGACTCATGATGTAGAGGGGGCGGCCGCTCCGTTCCCGCCAATGGTGTCTGGCGCCACCAAGCAGGAGTCGTCGCCATTTTTAAAGGGCTTCAAGCACTTATAAGCAATTTAAATTTTTTAAGTTATATCACAGTACATAGTCCTCATAAAATTAAATAAAAGCTGGAGGCCCTTTCCCGCACCACATTCCCTCCCCCCACCCCGGCAACGTTTCTTCATGGACCTATATCAGAAAAATGAACTTTATTCCCAACCCGAACATTCCCCCCCAGCCTCATTACATTTGCCCTTCAACCCCTTCCCACCATCCCCACAGCCAATAAAAAGTGTTTTCCCCGTTCCCCTCCACCCTAATAATTTCACTCCTCCCCCTCCCCACCAGTGTCATGCCTCAGAACTCTGAATGGAGTTCCGAAGGCACAGTGGTTGTGGCCAGCAGCCGGAATATCAGCGTGGGGCGTCTGCCGGTACAAGGTAAGTTAATTTGCATGCATTAGCTTTCATTACCATATTGAATGAAGGGGAGGGGGCCACACCGAGGCCTCGCCACCGCCGGTAAAATGTGGTGAGGCCTTCTCTGTATCGGGGTCATGGCGGGCCTCTCCCAGAAGAATTTTCCGGTCGCCCCCGCCACAACCCCCAACACCGGAGTGCTCTTAAAATTCAGCCCTAAATGACAATAGAGTTGGTGGTGCAGGGACAAAGGGAGTGGTAATGCAACTAGTAATGGAAAAAAAGATGTGTCTAGAGAAAGTGTGAAAGGCAGAATGATGAACAGCCACCACCTGAAAGCAAAGACAGGAGAAAAAACAAGAGTAAGACTGAAATATGCAAAGAAAAAGGTAACAAAATGGCTTTGAATGCTTAGAGATTTACTCTTTAGATTGCAAAATGCCAAAGTAATGATGGGGAGATATGCCCTCTGCATCCATTAAAAATCAAAATATTGACACCATTTAGTGGCATTAAGCAACAATGACACCAATCTATTTATTTGTATATCAGTGCAAAATTTCTGCCTATTGTCCATTTTGTACATCATGCTGTATTTCAGGCATAGCACATGTATATATGCAATTGATTGAAAGGTCATCGACATGAAACGTTAACTCTTTTTCTCTCCACAGATGCTCACTAACCTGCTGAAGATTCTGAAGACACTTGAGGTTGTTTCCCCTGGCCGGGGAATGTAGAACATGAGAACACAGTCTCAGGATAAGAGGGTTGATCATTTCAGAGTGAGAGGATGAAAAATTTCTTCACTCAGAGGGTTGTGAAACTTTGGAATTCTCTACCCCAGAGGTTTGAATATATTTAAGGTTGAGATAGTCAGATTTTTGGTCTCTCAAGAATCAAGAGATATGGAAAGTGGGGTTGAAGCTCAAGACCAGCCATGATCATATTGAATGGCAGAGCAGGCTCGAGGCGCCATACAGTCTACTGCTGCTCTTATTACTTATATTCTAATGTAACACTATTGTGATAAAATGCAAAATGTATTTATTGAACATAAAGATAAAGGCGGCAAAATTTAGCTCCTTAGCACCCATTTTTTTTACCACAATGAATGCTGTTTTGCCTCCAAAATGGTGTCCGAGGTGCATGTGCACGTTTCTGTTTGACCCGCGCTAGACACCATTTTGGTGAGGCCGTTAGCGCGTGCACAGGGAGTGTTCACCAGAACACGCAGATTGTGACATCAGTCAGTGCATAATGCTGGTTTGATGTCAGCGCTGCCATTTTGGAGCTCAACAGACCAGCTAGTGCTCTCTCTTAACCTCACACAATTCTACATGCATTCAGCAGCAGATGGACATCAACCTTTCAGGTTAGTTCCTGATAGCTATCAAATGGATCGTGCTGCAATTGTGGAAGTTTTAAGTGGTTTCTAGAGTTCTTTAAAGTTGCTGAAGTTTACAGGGATTGGTGTGGCACGTGCTGAAGGAGTTTGTCCTAACTGCAAGGATTTTGCACAAACCATTGGGCTGGATTTTAGAATTTCACCGCCGAGATCGGCGACGAGATGATAAAAAGGTGGCCCGTCCATGCAGGCCGCACGCCATAGAAACGCCGCAATCTTCCATGTGGCGGCTCATTTGCATCCCCGGGGCAGGCTGCCCCCAATCACATTGTGTGTACAAGCTGTCTGTCCCCAGCGATGGTGTCAGCTGCCTGTGCGCAGGCACTGATGCCATTTTTAAAGGGCTGTCAACTCTACATGCCAGTTTAATTATTTATAGGTAAATTGAATTAAAACAAATAAATACATCTCTTTTGCCCCTCTTTCACTCCCCCCATAACAATTAAATTAATTATTTGCCCTTTCCCCGCAAAAAGCATATGTTTACCATCTGATTTTCCCACTCAAACTGCACAAACTTACAATTACAACCTTTGCACCATCCCCTACACCCATGATGTTAATTTGACCGCGTTCTGTCTCTGAAAGCAAAGACAGGAGAAAAAACAAGAGTAAGACTGAAACATGCAAAGAGAAAGGTAACAAAATAGGGACAGAGGTTGAGGCCTGAAATTGTTGAACTCAATGTTCAGTACGGAAGGTTGTAAACGCCTAACCGAAAGATGAGGTGCTGTTCCGCGAGCTTACATTGGCCTTCAGTGGAACACTGCAGTAGGCCGAGAACAGAGAGGTCAGCGTGAGAACAATGTGGAGAATTGAAATGACAGGCGACAGGAAGATCAGAGTTATGCTTGTAGACTGAACAGAGGTGTTCTGCAAAGCGGTCACCCAATCTGCGTTTGGTTTCCCCAGTGTAGAGCAAGCTGCATTGTGAGCAGCGAATACAGTCTACTAAATTGAAAGAAGTACATGTAAATCTCTGTTTCATCTGGAAGGAGTGTTGCCCCCGCACTGATAAACTTATCTTCCCCCACCACCCCTCTAACCAGTGTTGCGCCTTGTTTCCCCGGACAGGGATCCGAAGGTACAGGAGTGCCAGTCACCGGGCCGAAGAACGCAGTGGGACATCAGGTGGTGGCGTGAGCTTTAATTAACTCGATCATTTAAATTTATTTAAATATTCAAATTGGGGTCCCGTCGCCGTGAGGTGGGGGGCCGCCATGAGGCCTCACCGCCACCGGTGATATTGGGTTGGGTCCTCCTGGCATCAGGGTGCATGGCGGTCCTCTCCCGGAGGCATTTTATGGCCTCCCCCCGCCACAAAACCCAACATGGTGAGGGGGGGAGGTGTGGTCGGTAAAGTCCAGCCCATTGTTTCCAGATGAGTGCACTAGCAGGCTTTTTCCTTAGACTGCAGCATGGCAGAGAGAATGAGCAGAGAAGACACAGAGCCAGACAAGTTGCTGAAAGATGGAGGAGAAGGAGGGGGGGGGGAAGGGCTCTCAGCAGGAGGCCATATCCACCTAGTGTGTTCAGCGATCAATCTCCTACCTGAACCTCATTGAGGAACAGTGTGTCATACATCTCCCCTTCACCAAGGAAGTCGAAACTGAAATTTGCCACATTTTGCAGCCACAAGTGCAGCCTCAGAGCATGATGTAAAACATTGTCAATGGCTTTGAAGGTGGCCATGGCAAAGAACTTTTATGTGACTTCCAGGCTGGGAATAGGTCTTATTTGTAACATTTCCTAGTTTTCCATTCACTGTTACATAAGGGAGGTCACTGAGGTTCCATATTCCAAGAGAGCCGAACACATTTCATTCTCTCTTGCAAGAGAGAAGCAGATGGAGTGAGCACATGGTTTTGTGAAAATATCAGGCTTCCCCATGATGCAGGATACCATTGACTGTGCATTAATTGCTCATTCAGAGAGCCTGTGTAGACACAATGGGCCAAATGGCCTCCTGTGCTATAACAGTTTTGTGATTCTGAGTTCTGTGACTGCACGCGCATTGCTTTGCAGGTGCTGCATGTTAACCCTGAGAAGTATCACAGCTGAAAGAGATTCCACTCCTTCCACAGGCAGCTGGTATGCAACTATATGCAGTTTTCATGCAGGTCAATGCCCAATATTCTTGCAGAAGTCATGATGCATTCACGACAGTCCACTGTGCCATCTGTATTTGAATAACCACAACAATCAGAGAGTGGCTGCTGCAGGACAAGGGCTATCATTTTATGGCATGGATTATGACTCTAGTGTACAACCCAAGCATAAGTGGGAAGTATGCATACAGTGAAAGCCATGCAGCCACACAAAATGTGATTCAGCAGACCTTTGGGGTGCTTAAACAATGTGTTCACTGTCTGTACTGCTCTGGAGGAGCCCTGCAGTACTCAGCAGAGAGTGTGTCAAGATCTGTGGTGATCTGCTGCATATTTCACAACCTCAGTATCATGAGGGCATAGCCATTGCGACCAAATATATGGTCAGCAGCTGGGGAGGAAGAGGAGGAGGAGGAAGAGGAAGGAAGGAGGCTGTTGTAAGACTACCTTAAGAGAACCACCTTAAGAAGCTATAAGTGAAGGCCACTGGAGGAAGTAATGTCACATCGCACATGACCAGGGAGTTGTGGGTGTAGCCCAACAGAATGAGATGAGTGTTGGTGTGGCTCATGCAGTAGCTGTATATATATTAGATATATTATGTTCTAGTTAAATTATAATAAAACCTACATTTTCTTAGGATATTACCTGCAGTCCTGTGAATCTTACAATGGTTCACATACCAAAGGAACAAGTAATATTATATTGTGGCAACATTTGACTTTTTCTGAAGAACACAGTAATAGGGAACAAAAAACAGTCAATTGCTGTCCTGGAGTGGCTGAAGATTCAGACAGAAAGCACAGACAGGACCCCAGGAGGTGTTGAAACTATGTGAGTACAGTAGGCAATTTGCCAGGGGATCGGAGCTTTCAACTAAGGTTGGCAGTTGGTCAAAAAGTTTGAAAAGAAGTAGTACAGCCATAACTGTTTTAGTTTTCTCTTTTTTTGCTTCGTGGAGTGGTCTAAACCAAAAAGAGCAAGAGGAGCTCAACAGCGCCACTGGAGGGCCAGCAAAAAGTTAAAGGTTGGCTGTGGCAGCTGCCAGTACTGCAAGCCGCAGCCCTCTGGAAAAAAGACTGCTTTCTCAGTTGAAAAAAAAACAAACAAGCTGTGTAAACAAAGAACTACTCCTTCTGTTTAAAAAAACAAGCTGTGTAAACAAAGCAGCTGTTGGCTCTCACTGTTAAAAGGGAGAGACCTGCAGAAACAAACCTGTCCAAAAAAGGACACAGAAAGCTGTACTTGTGAAAAGGAAAACCTATAAAAAGTCCTATATTTGTAAAAAAAAGTAGGATCATCCAGAAAATGGCTTTCAGGTATCCAGTTATGGGCCAGGATCTTGTTGTCCTCCCGAAGTTGGGCTCCATAGCTCGGGGTGGGGGGGAGGGGGACAGAAAATCGGAGATACAGCGGCCTGCCATGGAACCTAACGCTGGGATTGCCGGGCCCGATCTTCCCGGAGACGGGGAGGCTCTGTGGTGGGCTCACTGCCGCTCTGCGATGGGACCCAACTTTACATATTTAAATTGCCTGTTTGCATGAATTAAAATAAAAACTGGAGCAATCTTACCCGCAGTTCCGGATCTTCGGTGCGACATGTGGCACTCATGTGCCTTCACTTTCCCATCCAGCGAAAGCTGGCTCCACTGAGGTGTGGAAGGGGGAAATCTGCATTTGTAGTGTAGTGGGGAAGGGGTGAACTCTGCATTTGAAGTGTAGCGGTGGGGGGAAGCAGTCAACTGTGCACTTAGTGTAGTTTTGGTGGAAAGGGGGTCAACTCTGAATTGGTAGTGTAGTTGGGGGGCTGGACAGGGGCAACTCTGTAGTTTCTTTGCAGGGCTGGCAGCCCTTTAAAAAAGGAGCAAGCACCTGCGCAGAAACAGTTGACGCTGTTTACGGCGGCACCGTGGCCGCCCTGCCAAGTGATCGGGGGTGGGGGGGGGGGGCGCCCTGCATATGATAATCAGCCACCGGGCTCAAGGTCATGGTGGCGCGTGGTCCGTGCGTGCCAGCATCCATTTTTTTATAGTTGTCACCACTCCTAGCAGTGGGACCACAAGCTTCAGCATGTGGACTGGCAGATGTCAGACATAGCATCTGAATTTAAACTATTTCAACAACAGTTGAAACTGTGCTTGCTGGACCAAGTGAGCCATCCAGAGAAACAAGCTGTCAAAATCAAGATTTCACTTGGCAATGAGGACCTACAATGGATCAAAATGTCAGGATTGTCAGCTGAGGATCAGAAGGACCCTAGCAAGCTACGAACATTCCTGGAGGAGCAACTCAAAGTGAAGGTAAATTTCCAAATACATAGGCTTGAGCTTATGTCCTACTGGCAAAGGCAAGATGAGTCCATTGACCAGTTTGTTACTAGGTGCCAAAACAAAGCTCAAGAATGTGACTTTGTAGACATCGAATTGTGGGAACAGGTTATAGAGCCAGCAATCACAATTACCGCACCAGAGGCCTTTCAAAAAGACCTCCTAGAAAAGAAGAAAGGGCACACAATAGATACGCTACTTAATGATGGAGGGAAATTTGAAGCCATCATGGCTGGGCGGCAGCAGTTACAAGCGTTGGGGATGTTTATGACAATTGGTATGATAGCCAAGGCTCTGAAGTCTGCTAAGCCTTGTGGATAATGTGGCCTGATTCACCCAATTCGCAGTTGTCTGGCATACCAGTACCTGTGCAAAGCTTGTGGCATGCGAGGATATTGGGCAAGGCAGTGCAAAAAGCCGAGCTCAGATACTGCACACAGGAATTAACATATCTTTGCTCCATGACCTTCTGGTCAGCTATTCTGTGACCTTGTCCTATTTACACCTTCTCCTTTGTTATCTCTTGCCCCACCCCCACTTTACTTGCTTATAACCTTTTACATTTCTAATATTTGACAGTTCTGAAGAAGGGTCACTGACCTGAAACGTTAACTCTGCTTCTCTCTCCACAGATGCTGCCAGACCTGCTGAGTATTTCCAGCATTTCTTGTTTTTATTTAAGTTCTCTATGGGTGCAGGCCTGAGATGATTGTAGATTTCACTCTTGATTGAAAGTTCAGTTGAAGATGGTGGGACACTTCTGGTTCACTGCTGTCTAATGTAGATGTAGGATTCTACAGCAGGGCACATGCCTTCTGACTTGCTGGAAAATAAGCTGCTAGATGTTGCTTCTCTCTCTCTCTGGCTTTAGGCTGTCTATTTTTAAGGTAAAGCTTATCACCTCCTGGTAGGAGACGTTCTCATCGCTTCTCCATGGTGATTGCAGAATGTGGCTACTTCACACCTTCTTTGTTTCAGAAGAAGACATTTAATTATGAGATGTTTTAGGAGGGGTGCAACTGACACCTCTTAGCTTTGAAAATTTGTCCTTTGTCTTTGCCAGACAGTTTGAATACACAAAGGCCAGTCCCTTTTCCTTAGGTGACTATTTTAGACTATTGTTCACTTTTTAAAAACAAAGTTTCATTTTTTAAAAGACAAAGTCAATTTTTCATAACTCTTCGGAGTTAGTTTGTATCTTTGCACTTACAGTGTGCGTGACATACTGTAGACACCACTGGACCAGCTGTTGCAGAACTTCCAGTATGCCAAGATATATAAATTGTCACAATAAATGAATTCAATAATCCACTGACCAGGTCTGTCCATGAAAAGGACAACACAAAGGCTAGAGGTCTTGACACGAAGGGATGATATGGCTGTGATTCTCTCTTCGGGCTTCAGTTCATTGCGGCAAGTACCCGGAGACCAGAGGGACTGATGATGATTGATGATGTTGCCAGTTATTATCTCTCTAAATTTTCCACAGTAAAGGATATACTTCTGTCTAAACAATTATTACGAATGGGTGAGGAAGGGGTCTCAGTCTCCCCTCTTTCCCCTTTCCTGCTTTGGCCGTAACAGGGTTTACCTTTTAAAACAGTGATTATAGCTTACCACCTCAGTGAGCCTTTGCTCACTGCACACTAGGCCTCAGTGCACAATTTCAAGCTTGCTTCTCTGATGCCAGAAGGCCGAAGAGAGGCATTGTCTGTAGTCTTGAAGGATAGAAGTTGTTGCCATGGCTTATCCTGGAACTTTGCTGGAGAGAGAGACAGAGAGACAGAGAGAGACACCTTCCTTCTTCCAGTCCAGTGGCAGTCTTCCTCCTTTCTATTCGAATTATAGTCTGTTTCCTTTCTGTGAGGCACAGTTAAAATAAACAGCCCCAGTCTGGCCAGCAGGTAGTTCATGTGACCATCTCTTTGTTTGAAACAGCAGCTTCTTGGAGGGTTGCTGGACTTCAATGTTTTCCAGACACACTCAGTGAGGGGTGAAGTTCTGGCTCTTACACAGACAAAGGATGTTGATCATCTCTGTTGACAAAACCCATTTTGCTAATTGAATCAGTGAGCACTCCCATTGTCTCTCTAGTCAACGGTCTAGCATCTAGTCCTTGTCTTCTCAGAATGCAAATGTGCAACCATGTTTTCAGCTGGTCAGTTCTGCTTTTTAAGCGAAGTCTTTACAATGTTCAACAAAAAAGTTTCAAGTAGTGTCCCATATAACGAAATTAATATGTTTCCATTTGGCAGGTGTGATTTCCGTCACACAAGAGAAGATGAAGGCATCATATGAAAGGTAACCAAGACCAGAATTAACTCAATTGTGAGAAGGACAGAAGGTCAGAGTCCTCAATCATGCATTGGGAACTTGGTATCCTGCACATGATGCTAGGATATGCAACCAGCCTAGATCTTACGAGGTCCAGACACCCAATGGTACGATTCTCAGACCCAACCGAAGTCAACTCAGAAAGCTACATGTGACAACCATGTGGCATCGCAGACACAGTCAAAGACAAATTCTGAAGATGAACGAACACAGACTATGAGCACCGAGGAAGAACATGCCAACCAGAGTCCTGAATTATCAGCGTCTCAGAGAAGTCATCAAGATGAGCTTATCTCTGGAAAGAGGTTTACGATAACAAGATCAGAGCAAATAAGCAAACCACCTCTACATTCTAGAGAGTGTTAAACTTGCTTACTTATAAATAATGTTTTGTTTTAATCATGTATAGTTAGTCCAAACTGAACCACAACATCATTGTATTATTGTACATATGCTTTTATCTTTGGAAAATAGTGGGATATTGTGGGATGGCCTTAAGAGGACCACCTTAAAGAGCTTAAATGAAGGTCACTGGAGGAAGTGATGTGATGACACACTTGACCAGGGAGTTGGGGGTGCAGCCCGACAGAATGATATGTGTGTTAGTGTGGCTCGTGCAGTAGCTGTTCATATATATATATATTATATATATGTATATTTATATGTCCCAATTAAGTTATAATAAAACCCACATTTTCTTTGGATATGACTTGCAGTCCTGTGAATCTTACACTAGTTCACATACCAAAGGAACAAGAAATATTACAGAGGCACCCAACACAGCCCCTTTTTGGACAGGCTTTCCATGAACAACTCATCTGACTTGATACCAATGAACACAACCCCATTTCCCTATTCACCAACAGTCTCACACCTTCCCTTCCTTCTGCTACTGACCATCACAGCCTCCTCTTGGCCACAATGCTGAAATAAAGCCACCAAAAAAAATAAACATTCCAAACCAAATTTAAAAATCAAACCATGCCTTATTGCATACAAACGTCAACTAATTATCTTTGTGGATTCCTTTAGTGCCTGTCTTCCATGTGTCTTTGCCTGTCCTAGTGCTCTTATGCAGTGTTGCCCCAGTAACTGCAGCATGGCTGGTGAAAGGCTGCTGACATTTAGTGAGGAATATTGCAGATGGTCTTGCAGGTTGCCATTGAGCAGCTCTAGGCCTTCAGAGTCAGGCTTCAGACTGCACAACTGTGGCATGGACAGCAGCAATCTGAGTCAGCTTGCTAACTGATAACAGTAGTAGGAGGGCAAATACTGTCATCCTGAGAGAAGACAGCAAGTTCATGCTCTACAAAGCAACTGACACACCCCCAAGATGGCACCTCAGCAATCCTACACCACAAGGAGGTAAGGTAGGAGAAACAAATCCAGAGCTCCCTGGATGGTGAAAGAGATAAAGAGTAAGATGAAGCAGAAAAAGGGTACATATGACAGATGTCAGGTGAATCATACAATTGAAAAGCAGCCTGAATAGAGAAAGTTCGGGGGGAAGTGAAAAAAGAAATTAAAGCAGCAAGACAGTATGAGAAGAGATAGGCAGCTAACATAAAATGGAATCCAAAAGTCCTCTATAGACATATAACTAGAAAAATGGTGATGAAAGGAGGAGTGAGACCGATTAGGAACCAAAAAGGAGATTTACATATGGAGGCAGAGGGCATGACTGAGGTACGAAATTAGTATTTTCAATCTGTCTTTACCAAGGAAGAAGATGCTACCCAAGCCATGGTGAAAGAGGATTGATAAAGAGGAGGTATTAGCTAGGCTGGCTGTATTTAAATTTGTTAGGTCACCAAGACCATATGAGATGCATCTGTGGATACTGAGGGAAATAAGGGTGGGAATTGCGCAGGCACCGGCAATAATCTTCCAATCTTTCTTAGATACAGGGGTGATGTCAGAGGATTGGAGAATTATAAATGTTACACCTTTGTTCAAAAATGGGTGTAAGGATAAGGCCAGAAATTACAGCCTAGTCAGTTTAACCTCAGTGGTGGGAAAACTTTCAGAAATGATAATTCAGGACAAAATTAACAGTCACTTAGACAAATGTGGATTAATTAAGGAAAGCCAGCATAGATTTGTTTTTTGATGAAGTAACATAGAAGGTTGATGAAGGTATTGGGATTGATGTGATGTACATGGACTTGCAAAAGGTGTTTGATAAAGTGCCACATAATAGGCTTGTCAGAAAAGTTAAAGCCCATGGAATACAAGGGATAGTAGCAACATGGATGCAAAGTTGATTGAGTGACAGGAAACAGAAAGTAGTAGTGAACTGTTGTTTTTCGGATGGAAGGACAGTATATAGTGGGGTTCACCAGGTGTCGGTGTTAGGACCATTGCTTTTCTTTATATATTTTAATAACCTACACTTGGGTGCACAGGGTACAATTTCAAAATTTGTGAGTGACACAAAACTTGGAAGTATTGTGAACTGTGAGGAGGATTGCGATAAACTTCAAGAGGGCATAGACAGGTTGGTGGAATGGGTGGACAAATGGCAGATCACATTTAATGCAGAAAAGTGTGAAGTGATTCATTTTGGTAGGAAGAATGTGGACAGGCAATATAAAATAAAGGGTACAATCCTAAAGGGGGTGCAAGAGCAGAGGGACCTGGGATATACCACCACAAATCATTGAAGATGGCAGGGCAGGTTGAGAAAGTGGTTAATAAAGAATACAAGACACTGGACTTTATAAATAAGGGCATAGAGTACAAAAGCAAGGAAGCTATGATCAATCTGTATGAAACACTGGTTCGGCCTCAGCTGTAGTACTGTGTCCAATTCTGGGCACCACACTTTAGGAAGGATGTGAAGGCGAGCTGTCACCTGCGCTACTCTTGTCTCCTGCCCTGGCTACAGGCTACTTGTACCCAATGTCTCACCATGTGTTGATTCCACTTCTAAGATATCCTCTAAAGTACATGCAGTGTCAGTATCCGAGTGTGAGAGCAAGTGACTGTGTTTCTTCTTCATCGCTGTCTTCCCGCTCTTCCACCTTTTGCTCTTCCACTACTGCCTGACCAGGTTGCCATTCTTGGGTATCTGAAAGGAGAAAGATGCAAGGGTAGTGTTGTGGCGAGGGGTGGGGGAGAAGGCAAGAGGTGCCATTTACATCATCTGTAGCTTTTAAATTAAAACAGATTGTGGGATGTGAGAAGGAGGAATAGGTATGAGAATATCATTTCAGCACGACCACCAACCATGGCCTTAGTCATATCCGCCCCAATGAAAGCAACCACCATCTCCTCCTTTGGGGTAAGGACATGCAGTCATACTTCTCCTCTGCTGGTTAGGTCCTGTTGTCTCTGGTTATGCATCCTGTCCTGCAAGAGAAAGGGAAGTGTATCAGTGAGTGTGGTACAATGTATTTGGGTGATGTGGCTGTCATGGTTGAGTAGATGGCAGTGTGTACAACCTGTGAGATGTGGGTGTGAGGCTTGTAGCAGTGCTAAGTGTGTGAGGGTGAGGTGAAGTTGTGAATATTAGGTTTGAGTCATAATTGACAGAGATTGTTGATGATGGGGGTGTGGTGAATTGAGCAGCATGTGAGGCTAATAGTGCAGCTGGTGGGATATGGCATTTGAAGATACATTCACTGACCATGACAACTCGTGTGAAGTAATTAAAATTTTTGCAGCACTGTATCCAGGTCCTTGGGGTTAGACTCCTGGTATCGACTGCCATGGCTAGATGATCCCAGTGCTGTCGTAAAGTTTGTCTGAAGGGCCTCCTGGTCACATGAGGACAAACAACATAACTTCTCTCCATCTCCTGCAACAAGGCCTCCAGTGCTATGTTGGAAAATCTTGGAGTCAATTCTCCACCAGGTTGTGTCATTATTGTATGTTCGCCATGTCAGAATCACTTTTAAAATAACTTCCGGCATCTGTTCCAGCTCCAATGCGCCTCCCCTTTAAGAGATGCAGGCTGGCATTAAGTAATGCAGACTAGCTTCATGCTACCTTCTCACGATTTTGCGCCCCCTGCTCAGGTATGCAGCTACTTGACAGCGAGCTTGGCGCTGGCTGCACGCTTCATTCTAAATTAACAGCCAGAACAAAGTTTGCATGCTGTGGGCATGAGAAGCAACAGGCGCAGGGTAATCCCACATCACGATCTATGTGCCCATTTTTGTGTATTGTTACCATCTGCGAAACATGCAGAGATTTATTTATTTATGTATGTAAATCATGACCTGTGAAGGGGACAAGTCCATTTGTCTCTCTGAAGTGGGTATGGTAACCATTTAAAAACACTTGATTTATTTCAGCTGATCTATTAGAACCTTCTTTCTAAAAGCCTTTCAGTGAAGATAAAAAAAACCTTTTCCATTTCTGCTTTCCAGCACTCACACTCTATTGCAAAAGCAATACGACAGAACATTAAAAAGAAAAATTCCTGCATTTAATGTGCATTCATCAAACCTCAAATGTTACAAATCAACATTTCAAAAATAGGGAAACAAATAAGGCTTATTATTTCCTTCTTTTTATGAGATTGAGAACAGGGCCTTTCCCCAAGGGATGGAACCAAATTACAAAAGGAATTCCTAAACAATAATTCACTAATTAACTTCAGATGCACTTCCCAACAGGAATATAAGAACAATGACCATATAGGGATAAAGCAGATTAAATATAACACCATCTTTGTCATTAGGTAGCAAATATTACTTCATATTTTCAACAACCAATGAGCAATACCATAAAAGATCCTTTGCTATGTACAAAGTTTTGAGGTGAGGCTAGTGCCATACCTTTTAAAGATGCAAATTACAGTGTCAAATTTGCTTTTTTTTAAAGTGTCAAAAAGCCTGTCATTCTCCATCTAAGGAAAAACTTTTCCACTCACAAATAATATATTCTAATTGACTTCAGGTTTGATGTTCCAAAGGTTGATTTGCCACTGTTTAACCTCAGAATATGAACAGCAATTCGACCTTGTGGATTTAAAGAGAAGGATAAAGTTGCACATAAATGCTCTTTAGCAGCAGAATAATACATGGTAAATTACATGGTATGATGGTCCTTATATAAAAAAAACACATCATCTGATTTGCCATATTGTAACAATACATGAAGTTTGCATTTAACCAATTGAAGAAGCTAATTATTCACCTGTGTCAGGCCTTGCTCCAGAAGATTTCAGCAGATTGCATTTTTTTTTATTCATTATTCTTGATAAATATTCTGTGTGTGTAATCAAATTGGTTATAAACAAATTGACCATGATCAGTCCTGATGAGTTGATAAAACAAAATGGTATTCATATAACTTTGAGAACCACCTTAAGCAGTGGTGCTGTCCCAAAATACAAGTACATGTTCAGGCTCCAGAGCTGAAATGCATGGCAGAAGGTATCAGTCTAAATGGATTTGGGTTATATGAGCAATAATGATATGCTGTTATTATTCTGTCAGGCAACTGAACAGACGGATATGCATCTCAAGAGGCCTTACCTACAGGGCTACGGATCAAATGCTGGAAAGTGGGATTACGCTGGGTGGCTCGCTTTTTGGCCAGCACAGCCACAATGGGCCAGGTATCCTCTTTCTATGCCGTAAACTTTCTATGATTCTAAGTTCATTTTAGATGGAATTTGCATTAGGTGTTGAACAATTTATTGGTGGGGCCTATTCGCACTCCAGGTGCCCAGAAATGCTACAAGGATACCCTTAAAGCCTCCTTGAAAAAATGTGACATCTGCACTGATTCGTGGGAATCTCTTTCTCGAGACTGCCCAAAATGGAGAAGAAGCATCCGCGAAGTTGCCAGCCAGTTCGAACAACGTCGACACACCCAGGCAGTGACCAAGCATCAGCAGTGGAAGGAGAGTTCCGAAATTCAAGCATCCCATCCATTCACCTCATCAAACACCACTTGCCCCACCTGTGGCAGGGTGTGCGGACCTAATTTGGACTATTCAGTCACCTAAGGACACACAACCCTGGAGTGGAAGAAAGTCATCCTCGTTCCTCAGGGACTGCCTAAGAAGAAGAAGAAGGCTATTATTATTATTTGACACGCCTGATAATTACCACTCTGTAACTCCTGATTTTTAAGAGTGATAGAAAGTTTCTAACTCCACTTTCTTGTTAAATGACCTGTCATTCAGCTTTGTGCTAGGTCAGGTAATAGTTTCTTTGATTTTCACCAGTAAAATAGCCTGCCTAAAGCTGGTCAAGGCAATGAAAAACCACAAGGGAATAGCTGAAAGGGCATTCTTAGTTGAATGAACAAAAGTTATAATCAATAATTTTGCTTTCAGGTATCGATCCTGTAATATATGGGTAGTGACCTACAACATTCCCATTAATAGGTTTTCTGTTACACCTTTAGGGTTTAAGCAATAAATTGGCTGGAAGCAAAGTGGAACTCTAGAAGAAGCTGAGAATCTCATGGAGCTGCAACCCATTGCGATCAGAATGAAAATGATCTTCCTTGCTGCACCTTGTTTAGTATTAATTGTCGCTACCATGAGTGGTAAGATTTACCAACTGTAGATCTGCTACAATAAAAACAAGAAATGCTGGAACCACTCAGCAGGTCTGGCAGCATCTGTGGAAAGAGAAGCAGAGTTAACGTTTCGGATCAGTGACCCTTCTTCGGATCTGCTACTCTCAGTCTTTCCTTTATTTTTACTTTTTATCTATTTTTTCCCCTTTCATCTCTGAAATTTGCATCTGGTGTAATCCCTGTTTGCTTCTTTCCTTATAGAAATAATGGAGGGTATTAATGGCGATTTCCAGGTTCATGATAAGAGAGGTAAGAGGAAATGGATCCCACCAAAGAAGGTACCCTATTGAGATCTCTGAAAAGATTTATTTTTGTGCAGTATAATCCAGTTGTTTTCAAAGTTAAGGTTTAGAAAAACGACATTGTGGATTACGAGCTCAATTTAATCCACCAAGCTATACCAGTTTTAAAATGATTGATCAGTATACTGTATTATCTTGTATAGAAACATTGTTCAGACTACTTACCATCTAGTACTCACCAGGTACTACTTCAGTTTTTTGAAGCTCTGAGCTCTATTGCAATGGGGAAATGTTCCATTTGTTTACAGAGACACAATCCCAGGAGTTCACAGCTGATGGGGCGGGGGGTGGCGGGGAACATATACAACCTGGTAGCAAAAGTTGAGGTCTAATTATTATTTATTTTAAAGACTTTATTCAGGATTTTGTTCTCCTTTGGCTTCATACATAGACATTTCATCATGGAACCTTATGTTATACATAACGTTCTGCATTCCAGCAATGGCCTGGGCTGTGTTTAGGAATGACCGTATTTAATGAAATGTTGAATTAATTGGGTTAGCGATGATCCTTAACTGTAACTGTAATCTTGTTCGGCCTATATATTGCGTTTAGACCTGTAAAGAACTAAGTGGAGATAAATTAAACATGGTTCTTCCAACTGTTGTGATCTTAATTTAGAAGATATGGCTTCAGATAAATCAAGGTTCCCTAAAAAAAAAATCGACTGGATGGATATTTAATGTAAAGCATCTTAATAGAAACAACTTAAATGCTAAATTTTCAGTTCGGTTTTATATTGACATGTTCAATAATTACTGTTAATAAAATAATCAAGCACATTTTATCTTGGTGCAGGGCTGTGAACAGTCAGGTGGGACAACAGTCACCTGTAGCAAAACAGAACGAACGGGATCGAATACCGGAATATTCAATTTACAAACAAATCAAACAAAATATGTGACTACTAAAAACAAGCTTAAGTACAATAGCAAGGCTGTACTGATGGATGCATTGAATGTTTCAAGCATGTTTAATGCTGGAACGGTGGGTGCTGGAGGGCGGTGCCTGGAATGATGTAAAGACCAAATCTGCTGAGTTGCTTCATTCAGATTTCTGTCGCCTATTTCCTGTACTGTTTCTATTGGCTCGCTCGACTGCACTGCAATCACTTTCAGGAGGGAATGCCTTCAGCGCCCATTGTCCTGGGCGAACAAAACGTGACGTTTGTGTTAATACAAGGACCGATGGGTTTGGTAAATTACCGTTCCTTGAGTTAGCAAGATGGGGCAAAGGGATGTTCAACATTACCAAACTGCAACTTGACTTTTAAAAAGAAGCATAACTGATATCCGGGCTACTATACTTAATTACTTGAATCAATATTTCCACTGGACTCCAAGACAGATGTTATAATATTGACAGAGTGTACGTGACATTAGTGATTTGTATCTGTGCATATAATTGGTTTTATTTCCTTTTAGTCCAATACTAGGCTCAGCTGGGACATAGCAGACAGTGAGAGGGAACTGCGCCCTTATTAAAGATTGAGCTGCCATCGGTTGAAAGCCAGCGCTCACATCCATGACCCTTGCCGATTTAGCTCTTCTTGTAAGTTTCCGAAATCAATTGATTTCATTGATTGGAAGCGCGCATGAGGTGACTGGTGCCTTTCCGTAGCATTGCGGCTGTAGTTTCTGAGAGATTGACATGGTGTAAGCCATGTGACGCTTTTCATTCCTTCTTGGATTCAGAGCTCCAGTAGGCTGTGGATTAGGGGTGGGAGTAAGTCGGGTTTTGATGAGAGCAGTGGCTGTAGGCCCAGAGTACAGTCTGACATATTTTGTGTTTACACACATTCTATGACGGAGTGAATAAATAACCTCGCAATAAATGGATAGAATGATAATTTCATTGTCATACTATGTAAAACAAGCCAACTGTAAAATTTTAATTAATTTATGGTGCAATCTTCAGTACCAACTACTGTTATTCTAAACTGATAAAAACGTAATGGAAGCTAAATGGATAAATAATAGAATGTAGCTTTTTCCCTAAAGCATTACAGTATGTCCCAGATCAGTGCAATTGACAGCAAAGTGTATTGAAATAACGTACATTTCCGAGCTGTAGCTTCGCCTCCAATTGCTACAAACTGAAACTGACACGCCCAATGCAAGCCTCAGAAGCATTTTGTAAAATTTATTTTTACTTGATGGGAGACAGTAATCAGATATATTTTAAACAGTCGAGACTTGCTGTCATATTATTCCGACGATCACTGTTTAAATGGCATACAAAACACAGCAATGATGTTCAAATAAAGTTCTCCAATTAAATGCAGAATGAAATTAAGAAGCTAAGTGCATACATTATAATTGTGCAAAATTGTATATTGGGAACGTTTATGAAACATAAACGTATTTTTATGATATACAGTGTATGTAATCCATACGGTATGGATGAAAGCATTTTAGGTGGTAGATAATAGATCAATATCATCTTTTATGAATTAATTTGGTATATCCGTCTGTTTAAAAAAAAATCACAAAGTGGAATTATGGGCAGTTTTATTCGCTTTGTGCCTGATAATCTCTGTTTTGAGGAATCTGTGTTTCTGAACAAAAAGGCCACAGAGATGGCCGTTACCATTTATCGATATTTTGTGCTCCTGCCTATATTGCATTAATCGGCCGCGAATGTTGGAGTTCGTGTCTAAAATGTACCCCTTTATACCAAAAACTGTAACGTGAACTATAAAGTTGAATAATATTTTGGGACAGTAGTTCTGAACACTCATTTGTGTTTGGAAGTCATGGTTTACCCATGCACAGTGTCTTGCCTCGCTATGGGAGCAAAATAATAGGAATTGTGGTTCACGAAAGTCTACATTATCTAAATATTTCCAAATAATATTATTGTGTTTGCAACACGTACATTTTCTCGGCGTTTATGGAGAGTTAATATTTAACTCGCATCAACAAATTAAGTTGCACCGCTTTTGGCACAAGTTAATGGAAAGTGTTATAGGTTTACTACAGCTTTAAAACTGCTAATCACATACAATGCTTGGATACAGCCCAGAGAAGTCTTTGTATAATATTTATTGGTAATAATGATTGACACCTTTCAATTCGGTTGTACAGACAGCGGGAAGCAGTTTTCATACCTGGCCCCACAGTGAGTAAGTGCTGCTTTAGCCTGCCCTGTCAATCAGAGCAGCAGGAGAAAAACAATTCAGCCTTGGATCAAAGCTGCTGCATGTCTGAGTGTGGGATAAAATACACATCTCAGGGACAAAAAAAGTAAGCAACTAACGACGCCAAAGATCGAGCAGCTTAGAGTACCAATTTAATTACACTTAAATTGCACACCGCAGTTATTATGCATGGGAAGAAAATGTTCAAATCGGTTAGCAGATCTCAATACTCAGAAGGATTTCTGCTCTTTGCGATTTGCTTTAACTGTGCTGTTACTTTTTTTTTTATCCTGCAGGAGAAACTGATTAAGACAACACACACAGGATTTAATATAGACAAACATTCTTGGTTGTGGGTCTTATTCATGTTCTTTTATCAGTTTTATTTGTTATGATTGTAAACGAATGAATAACTTCAATTTTCTTTTGTTACAGCGTTCTCTTCAAAGGAGGACGTTACTGAAAGCTTAAAGCGACACCAGAATGATTGTGGCGGTAAGACGCTTTAAAGCGCGTTATTGAATTTTAGCTGCGGATTGTTGGAAATGAAAGCGCTTTTCCCTTATTATGTAAGTGTTAATGTGAATCAGCTAATCCCGTTCTTATTTTTTTCTTGTATTTTGTAGACCATGTACGGAAAAAGTGTTTTTCTTTGGGTCAGGAGGGTATCAAAAGTAAGTTATTGTTCTGTGACGTGGACTAGAGGGAAATCTGATTTTTGTCAGTCGCTAAGATTATGTAAAATATTTAGATTTGAGAATGAATGTTTTCAATTACATTTTTGATCTCATTTATTCCTTTAAAGCCAAAACATTTCTAAATATTCGTATAAAAGCAAAATACTGCGGATGCTGGAAATCTGAAATAAAAACAAGAAATGCTGGAACTACTCAGCAGGTCTGGCAGCATCTGTGGAACAAAATATTAGTATGCCCGTGTGATGGAATTCCATAGATGTGCGAATGGCTGTTCAGAACAGGCCTTACTACTTTAGCTCACAATTTCATATGCAAGCATTGTCAATGACAAATAAATATATTTGTGATTTGTACGTTTTCTATGTAAATACAGCGACACATTATATACATTTTCTGTTTTGCTGGTGTCGTTTTTCACAGCGAAAGTTGTAACTCATCAACTAAGCAACATTATACGATTGGTGATTTAAATATTCTTTGCTAAGTGCAGTCCGCCGGTTAACCTCAACTTTATAAATAAATTGACATGTTTGACTTGTAGATCATAGCTGTACTTGTTTTTTCTTCCTATTGGTTGAGCCCCATGTAACATAAAGCACAAAATCATCTCACGACAATTAGCGTAAAGAAATGAATGTATAATCCTTTCATTTTTCTGTAGTCTTTGAAGATTGGGAGGAAGTGAGTCTGGCTGAAGCACTGTGTGAGGCGGAGTTCCGCTTGTGTTCTGCTTTGTGTCTGAGCAGCAGGTGGCGCCCGCGATCCATGTGATAAGGACATCCTGGCCAGACCATTTCACACAACTCTATCCTTAAATAGTACTGCTGCAATCCAGCGAAGAAACCGAAATCCAGGTCATATGAACCGATTAGCCGATAGTTTATTTCATAAAATGTTACTGTCAGATGTACAACCCAACGAACACATCTTGCCTTTGGTTGATGTTAATAATTAAACATTATACCTCGAACTGGCAGTGGATGTTGACAGCTACTGTGCCAATTTATTGTTCTAAATATCCAATAAACGTGTTTGTTCAACAATTTTAAAGTCATGCCTATATAAATATGCAAGGAAATAAGAACGCAGTTTACTTTTGGCAGCGTTTAAATATCTGCAATAAAAAACCTAACCTGAGTTTGTTGAACCAATTAATCTATTACAGTATTTATTCATATACAACTTAATACACCAGTTTGCCTTCGATAATTTTCTACATAATGCAGTTACAGTCAAAAGGCTTTGTTCGTCCACTCCTCAAGCATATTGTTCTGACTATTCATACTTAAAGGGCGGGATTTAACTGAAAGGACGCCAGAAGATTCGACAGAAAGATTGAAACAATTTATAGACTAACGAATATTTTGATGATCTGATTGTTGTTCACTCTCAACAGTTTATTTGTTCTCCCCAAAGGCTTATACAGATTGTTGCTGTGTTCGTGGTAATTGGAATGGACCGAACAAATCAGTCCATCTTTAACGTGCTATCGATCAAGAAAATCTTACTATTTCTTCGATCGATGGTCAGAACGTAATAAGCGATTACCAAGGGGACAATGACGCCAACTTGATTGGGAATTGAAGCGTTTGGGAAACAGTGTTGTGAAATATAAATTAGACAGTTCCTTTTAAAGCTCAGATGAATTCTTGTGTTGGGAAAGGCCACTCCCTAATACCGGCTAAGATGATTTTGGAGGGCTGCATTCTATTATATAAATATATGCTAAAACATTTATAGCAATTTATTGAGACATACAAAAGCGTATTTCAATGTAAATTATTTTATAGATTTACAAAGACCATCTGAATGGGAAAACACGTTACATTTCTTGTGCTTTGCTTATACTTTATGATTATACACGTATAAATATAAGCATCTTTAACTAGAGTGTTGGTAATAGTTTAATCCAAGTAAGCAGAACGTATACTTTGCAAAATCTAACACAGTAAAGGGAGGCAGGGGTTCCTGTTTACTACGTGTCAACAGAGTTAATCCACTTATAAGCGTATGAACCTTCTCAGTGAAGAAAACAATACTTTAAATTAGTGAGAGGGCAGTCTAAATATACTGAATATATTCTTAGGTTGGTGTTTTCTGTGCGACTATCTAAAAGTCAGTCAGGCGAAAAACAATAGAACGATATAAAGCTCGCCTCCAGATGGCAATAGTTCGACGTGACTGACGCCCAGTGAAACTAACGCTGCTCCGTTGCATATTGGCCCACATCTAATAAAGGGCTACAGCAGGACAGGTTTTGCTAATATGTTGCCCATTACATCTGAAGATCCGGAATTCAATTAAATTACTGAACGTGCCCTTTATTAAACTGTTAACGGTAACAACGGCAATAAAATTTAGCAAATTTCCGCTCAAACTTGTATAAATGACAGCCTCTACCGGGCAGTCTCAGATCTGAGGAGCTTCCGTTGGATGTGAAGAACGGGACATAGCAGCTGCCAGAGAGCAGAGTGCTCCTCTGGGGCCCGAGCTGAAGTTGCAATGTCAGGGGGATTGTAGAGAGACTGTCATTGCTTACAGCCTTCGAGGGAACATTTAACTGTCATGGATACAAAATGGGTTGGGGGGGGGGGGGGCGCTCCTTTAACTCCTGCCATCCCTTTAATTTTGCGCATTCCTTTTTTCTGAAGCGAAGTTTCTTTAAAGACAATTTTACGAATTCACATCCAACCAGACGGAGTCAGTTTAATGTTAATGAGCTAGTCTGTCTGGTTGATTTTAGCTGTCGTAAAACAGACATGAACAAACACTGCAGTATTAGTGAGGGGAGATACCTAAGGCACACTGCGTTTACCTGTTGGCACTTGGCTGTCACAATTCTTTTGTGAAGAATTCAGACAATAAATGAAGCACTAATTCCAGTCGTCGTCCCCCCCCCCCCCCCCCCGCCCCCTCTGAGAGTTTGAGATTTTGCTCTGGAATTTGCAAGTGTGACCTCTGCACATCAATAAATAAATAATGCATCCAGCATCAAGTTTGACAAATGGCTTACATAGCCAGTCAATCTAGACCTTCAGGGCAATATTTGAGGGTTATTGGCGAAATAAGTAAGTTAGTATCTAAATATAACCGACTTTAATATATTTTTCCACATTGGAAAGCAATGTACATGAACGCGCGTTCGGTTAGATCACAAATAAATGAAAATACATAACAAATAAATAGTGGGAATTCAACTTCATTTTTTAAAGAGCTACGGCATCACTAACACGAGTTCCCTGTTCCACTCAAACGCGATGGCACGTACCAGAAATTCGAAATCTCAATTTACAAACCATTCCACGACCTGTAATCGAAAATGTCAGATCCCTTTGCCCCCTCCCACTCTTTCCCCTCACCCCAAAAAAGTCATCCCATTTGCGGCAAGCGAATGATTTAGGATGAAAGCGCATCGGCGTCAATCCTGATGAAATTATCTACTCGGTGGTTGAAGAAAGGGATAACTGATGGGCCCCATTACTGATTTAAAAAGCAAACATGTCCTATCCCAACAAACAAAAAACACTCGTTTCTCGAATACCGAGAGGTATTTGAACCTAATATGAAGATCACATATTTGAAATATATGGAGAGAGTTAGAAGCAACGTTAACTCTTTAAGAGGAGGTGACTGGCTTCGCATTATGATGAGAAAATCGTTTTATTTTTATTAAACTTCAGTCGGCATATGTCAGCGTTCAGTTACAGCTGAAGTCCTGATCCTGAAGCCATTCGGAGCTGCCGTTGACTGCACTGTATATATATGAACAGAGTCCCAAAGGTATTGGACATCTCCTACTGGGAACTCATGAATAAGAGACTATGAAGTAGGCAACGTCAGATCTTCTTCAATTAATCGACCATTAGCATGTTTGGGATCCACGAATTATGTTAAACGGTGCCTAGATCTAATCATTTCTCTCTGACAAATAAACCCTTTGCTGATCTGGTACCCAACTAATGTGTTTTTTTTTTGGTGCGGAGTTACATTTATACGTTGTGGCAGGCGACAACTGGTTGTAATTGGAACACTTTGATTAGATATTTTTGTAAAGATCTCTGCTGCCATGTAGCCCCTAGAGCGGAGAACCGTTGCTAAAAGCAAAGGGGGGCCTCGTCGGGAACAACCTTTTACCCCAGGGTCAATGGAGCTGCAGTCAAGCTCCGCACCCCACCACCCCCTCCAAAAAAAAAGCAACCTCGATAGCAGAGGTAGAGAAACACATCGATACTGCATCACCACCCCGGGGAGATCGCCTTTGAACCTCCACTGAAAAAAAAGGTAAGCCTTATCTTCAGAGAGAGAGAGGGAGGGAGGGAGAGAAAGGATTGAAGTGTCAATGGCTCCACGGAGTTTCATCTTCCGTTAGTTTTTTTTTTAATCCGCCGCTGGTTAGTCGTGCAGTGAGGTTTTTTTCACTAGTCACCTATCCTCGCTATTTTCATCTGCTGTCAGTTGTGTAGAACGCGCACATTATCAAGGCTATTTTAAATTCATGATTTTTTTTTTATTAGATCGAATAACACAGTCCACGTTATTTTTTTTTCTGCAAAGGGACGTGTTAAATGAGCAATATGGGAATCGTAGCCCCGAACCGCTCTGGATCATTGCAAAATAAGAGGACCTGACAATAGGCTGCTCAAAATGCACGAATATGTCGCGAGAATGAGTGAAATGCGCCGACGTTGTGCTGTGGTACGTTCATTTCGAATGAAATGTGAATAAAAATCTACTCGTAATGGCTAATCGAATTATTGAAGGGTACTTGCAATGCTATTTTGACTAGATGCAACGTGGGAATCAATGAACAAAGGTATTTAGCATATGATGTGTCTTGGCTGGTACTGTGAGAGATTTCAGTGCTCCACAGGATCTAACATAGGGTTTACTGTGCCCTGACCGGTGCCCTGCACAGTCATTTTTGGGAATACCATAGCCTGGGGGGGGGAGGGGGGAGGGTGGGGTATGAATATGCACCCAGAGGCAGCGGTCTCATAGGAAATGGTGCTTGTAAGTAGTTCGCCTGGTTCACTTTCGATTCACAAGAGCTTTTGTTGCGCTGAGGTTCAGTGGCGCTGCTGCCTGCGTCTCTGAGGATTGAGCTGTCCGTGGTGCTGAAAATACTGAATTTTCTCGGTAAGATTTCTCTCTACTTTGCTGAACATATCGACTGGCCATTGTAATTTAAATGGAAGCATTTTAGGTTTTTTTTTTGTAGCTGGTATCTTGGGCAGGCGAGTATGTGAATACATGCGCATTCCATAATTTGCTTGTCGTATTACTAACTGGGGTGGCTAGCGCCGTTCTCCTCCTAATGATTATCTGGCACAAGGAAACAATTTTACAGATATTCTTGTGAGTATTAGGAAAGCGTGTACAATAAATTGATTTTTCATTTAATGTACCGATGTAATTGTTATTACGATTATTAAGCCTAGAGTGATGTGTCTAGTGTGATGGGTGCAACCAAGGTAACAGCACGTTCCCACAGCTGAACGTCTCCTTTAGCATTTTTTTTTCAAATAATAATTTCGGAAACTATGACCAGCAACACTTCGGCAGAACCAACTGGTAAACATTTTTTTTTCAATTGCTGTGTATAACTGCTGGCGAATTTCTGTGAGGAATCTAAAGGTAGTCGGAATGCTGTGAAGACAGTTTCCTTCAGTCGATGATGACATTTGGTATTCAACATAAGCCCCTCATTGTTGATTTTTTTTTTGGCAATCTCATCCGCCACGGAGCTTTTAGGATGCTGGGTAGCATTCAGTGAAAAGGTATAAGCAGTGGTATTACAATGTTTTAAGAATGAAGTAACCATTAGTAAAAAAAAAACGCTTCTGGCTGTCTTTTTTCTGGGCTTCATCGCTTTCATAGGAAAAAAGGAAATACAACGCTCGGGAGTGGCGATGCATTGATCAAAAATGTATTTCCAGTCATCTTTATCAACCAGCATCTGCAGAGGAATTATATTAGCAAAAGAGAAATCGCGTTTTTCCCCTCCTTTCCTTTATTGCAATGCAGTTAAGGGTCTCTACATGGAGGCCTGGAAGGGTTCACTAGGAGATTCATCATGCTTCCTTCTGTCTAGCGCTATCGATGAGGACAACTGTCCTTACTGCTGCTCTTTTTTAAATGACCGTTGAATCGTTATTGTTTTCACAGTTGATTAGTAAAGATTATTTTAAATATTTCGAATCAATACTTCCATTACCGACCGTTAATACTTTTAATACTTCTCTTTCTCTCACACACAGTTGTTCCTCCCACGCCTAAATTATTTTAAAGCAAATGTATAATTAGATAAAGGGATTCACAACAAATGAATGAAATTATGTTTCCTTTGTTTTCACCCCCTCCCCCCCCCCCCCCCCCCCCCCCGCCAGGAACCTAACTGTTGGGCGTCTTTCCGTCTAAATGGTCAGGGGAATATTATTTTTGAGAATGAAATGTCGAAAATTGAAGAATGCTACAAACTACACAACATTTGCTGCATTAGACAGGTGAGTTATTTAACTCAATGTTTGGAGGTCTACTCTTTCAGATGGGCTGTAATTTCAAATGCTGTACATTTGGAAACAGATATCAAATACACTAAATGGTCACAAATTCCGTACAAAATCATGTCCTTCAAAATGCATTTTATTCATTTTCCCTTTGCAGAATGGCACTGATGGAAACTCGACTTGCTGTATACTGAGGGGACGACTACTCACATTCATTCTTTGGATGCCGTCTTTGTTGATAATGGGTGTGGATTTTTGGCATTGGCTAGATGTTGCTAGATTTATTCAGACTCTCTTCGGTGACGGGTATTCTTGGGTGTATAATACGGATTACGTTGTTATTGCTTAAGAATACGCGTAGTCGAGGAGAGTACAGTCTTCGGCACTTCAATGGACTAAAACCAAATGTACTTTTTGCATAAAGGAATTGTGGGCTTCAGATGTCTTGCAACAGCTCTTCATAAGAAATGGCAACGTGATCACAGGACGTGTGTCAGTACTTTATTTGAGTTGCATTTTTTATTATTTAATATATTTGCTTTGCATATCAGAAATAGACCCCCCTCCCTTTGGAACAATCTGTTGGAGAAACCAACTCGAACGTTTTGTATCATTTGCTTAAGATATCAATTGTGAGTGCAACCATGCGACAAAATTTAAATGAGTGGGAAAAAAGCAACTCTCAAAAACATGTCGGTTCGATTTTGAGTGTAATTAGGTTTTGGAACACATAGGAATGGCCATTGCAATGCGTTTTGAAATATGTATGCTTTCTTTCATGTCGATGTTCAACAGATTATTTCTATTGGATATATGTTTCATGTTGTTGTAAGACTAATTTGCCATTGAGACGTTACTGCGGAACTAATCAGACAGCTAATGTAAATTATAACAAATGAACCTGGGACTAAGTAGTCATTTGTAGACATATCCTATAGTCCTGTATCATAACCTGAAGAAATAAAACTTCAGAGTACAGTTTTACATTAACAACAGCTAGTTTTCTCTCCTTACGGACGAATTTCAAAGCACATATTCACAAAACATGATTCAGTTCCATTTTCTTCAACGTGAACCGTGAATTGAGTAAACCCCGTACTTCAAGCTATATTTAAATTCCACCAAATTTTGTTAGCAATTTCATATATTATTTAAACGAGCGTCCAAAAGATTCATAAACTGCGAGGAGGGCGTATCTCAGTGAGCCTGGATTTCAGGGTTCTCACTGAATTAAATCCACCTAACAACCCTTTACAACACAATCAGGGTCTCCAAAATTCTCATGTAGTTTATAATACACAGGCAAACATCAGTTAAAAACACATCGTTCCACCATCACTGAACAATGTAATAGTAGACTAATAAATGTCCTAAAGGGATTAAATCTTGCACCGTCTCTGAGCCTAGCTTTAGCCTGTCCAGACCATTTGCCTGCTCAGCTAATTTTCTCGCAGACGCCGTGCACCCTCTCATCTTGACTTATCTTGGCATCGTTGGGGTAAATAATAGCGAATCCTGAGACAATTAATTTGTACAGTTGCAGTATTTAATCCCTTCTTGCAAATAGCAATCAAAGAAAT
The DNA here is from genome assembly GCF_036365525.1 of Heterodontus francisci. Classification (NCBI taxonomy): domain Eukaryota; kingdom Metazoa; phylum Chordata; class Chondrichthyes; order Heterodontiformes; family Heterodontidae; genus Heterodontus; species Heterodontus francisci. Next base: position 28,114,621 of record NC_090378.1, on the reverse strand, counting down.
TCAGCCTTTTCAATCCCAAGCCTGTAGGTTTATCAGGATAACTTACTATTCCTACTAGCTGCGATAGATGTTTTGAAAAGTTACCATTTTTCTTTTCCAGTTTACACCAGAACGTGAGTATGCATATGGGTTGTGAACCAGAAACAAGTGGGATGAATATGAGAGTGAAATGGCTTCTGAGAATAGCTAGAAAGTAATTGAAATAGTATTTTTATTCCTCTATGAGGAGACCTCATCAGCCAGAAATAGGCAAATTCCACCCTTCTTCATATATTGGCGAATGCACCCATCCTGAATATATTTTATCACATATACATATATTAGAAACCAATAGACAATGATTGCTCATATTTTATTAAAGGAATATTAAGTTGACGTTGTGCTGAAAACTACAAATCATTCGAGATTGTATGGCAACAGTGACAGTTTGTAAACTAACTGCTTCAAATTTCAGTTTTCCGGTTGATGTTCTTGAACAGACCTGTCTACAGCTTTTAGATAATTGCGCTCTATTATCAATAAGATTTTCTAGGAACTGCATAATCAAAGTGACATTTGCTACCTGCATTTTTATATGACATTTCCTACCTGCATTTTTTAGATCTGTAAACATACTTGTACCAAGTGTGCTTGCAATAGAGGTAAAGGTAGAGTATACGTTCAGCTGAATTAGTGGCTGTTTTTTTGTTAAGCCTCTTTAGGGGGCACACTTTGCAGTTGTGCCACACCCAGAACTAATGTGAGCCAAGTACTTTATTTCATTGCGGAAGCGAAGTGAAACGGTACATAAGAATGGACGTTGGGATTAATTACTAAATTATACTTTATCAGTTAATTGGGAGGAAGGCAACGAACTTCATGTCAGTTGCTGCATCCCTTATATGTGTCTAAATTTTGAGCAGTGCTGCAACTACTTATACAGTACAGCCTGGCAATAGTTGTGAATGAAAACAAATCACATTCACTTATAATCACCTTGCGGTGTTTATTTTCAACGTGTAAAACAGTATTAATTACAAGTTTATTAGAGCCAAAAGTGTCTAACTAATTAAGTAATGTCCCGCTACCACCTACTATTGATCGTGCAGTGAATTCCAAGCTCAGGTACTCGCATTTTGAAACAGTGGCAAAAAAAAAGCTATCTTTTCAGTGAAGGAGCTAAGGATTTACTAAAGGGCACTACACAATATAAGTAACATCTTAATAGTTCCCCGTACTTCTCTACCAATAACTCCAAAAGGCTTTACATTATGGCATTGTGCTTCTGAACATGAAATATGTCAGACTTTCTTTCAAAAAAAAACTAACAAGCTTCCACAAAAACCATGTAAGTTCGCATCATTTATATTAGTTTTCCTATAGTTATCTGAACTTTGTTAAAGGGTGAGTTTGTAGCACTTGAATCATGCACACAAATATGCAATCGCTATACTATTGATTTTTCATTTTTATATATCAAACTGTTATGTCTAGTAATTCCCTAAGTGAGAGTATTTTCTGCAATTTATTTTAATATGTACAACATAAGTTTATGAAACAATTAGGATTATTGAAATTAAAAGTAAAAAAAATAATTTTTAGAAACCGTAACGCAACTTTTTCCATAAATATTTCAAGGTGGAAGGTTATTGATTGAAAAGTATACTTTCCGCAGATTAGCATGAACAGACTTCAAAGGTAACAACGATTGGAATCTGTTAAACTTATTTTTTAAATGCGCTGCGTTATCAGGCACAGCGCTCTACTTCTATACTTTGCTTTTGGGAGACATATTTCACCTAAATATGACAGATATTTCGAAAAGAGTTACCATAAACCAGTTGATCCAATAGCTCTATAATGTACCTTGGTAAAACATTTAAATAGTAACCTTCCCTATTTCGCTTTTCAGAGCAGTACAGCTAAAACGATTGGAGTATATAAAACCATACACCAATGTAGAATAAAAATTATGGGCCTGCAAAATATAGAATGACAAACAAGTAACTGAAGATATTTATCTAGTAAGACTAATATTTATCTATGAGAGATCGTATCTATTAGCTCGCGTATGTTTGAAATCGATCGTGACTCTGTGGATTGTTATAACTAACTTCAAGTGTCTCGACTTTGGTGAATAGAAACCAAAGATAAATGAAAATTTTATGAACCCATGGATTGTACATTAGGAAGTCGCCTTTCTGAAGTGACAAGAGCTTTTATTTCAGTGTCAGAACTGAAATGTCACTGCTGCCTCCACAAAGTAACGGTCCTGATAATTGTAACAAATGTAATGTTGACCAAAGTGAATGATGGTGAAAGCGATGCCCTTTGTCGTAGCATTTCGGCGCCAGGATATAAATTACAAAATGGTTTGCAGTTTATCTTTTTTTCAGTTTTTTCAAAAGAGGCAACGAGTTGGAATTCGTGTTTTTTCTAACATTTGTTTACTTTTGTTATGACATAAAAACAGCTATATCCTGTTTATACGATTGCAAGATTCAAGGGATTTTCAGCACGACAAAGGTTCAATAGATCAAACTGAATGAAGGGCCTGTCCTATTTTGCAACTGAAGTTTAACGACGTTAATTCGTATTCAAGATATTTATTTCTGTTCTATGTATTATGTTGAACGCTTTAATGCAATACAACTTTCAAAATTCAGACCATACTGTCATGGCAAATTAAGAAAGCAACTATTTTGATTACATTTTGATAAATTAATCTAAATTTAAAAAACTATACTATACATAGCATATGGCATTCAAACGCTACATAATTTTAAGTACAATAATTTTTATGCTGTATAGATTGCTAATACCATTGAACTTTATTGAACAGATGGGCATTAAAGACATAAGCACTGAACCAAATTCTGATCACAAGAATTGTAATGCCACAGGAATTCTCCTTTGAAGCAACAAAGCTCAATTGAAGTGATAGCGATCTGCTCAAAATATTTGCATGACACCAGCATAAATTATGTTTAAAGATTTTGAAATGGAAAGGACATAATAAAATGCAAATGAAGAAAGCCAAATGGAGCCTAATGCTTATCTATAGGCTTATAGATAATGTTCGAATATGATTCTATGATGCTAAAGGCATTCCTTTTGAATTTGATACAAATGTTAAAGTTATCATGCAATAGGTAGAAACAAACACTTCAAGAATTAATAAAGGATATGCTAACTTTAATTGTGACAGCTACAGTTCTTTGGAACATGAAAATGGCATTTTATTTATATTCCCATCAGATGAGTCAATTTTCATTAATGTAGGCAGGATATTAGAGCTCTCTGTTAGTTATAGGTAAAATAATACACATCTTTACCGATACTGGCAGGGGATTGCAACTTTCATGAAAAAAGTACAGTGATACAATAATTGATATTTTGATTGGAAATATTTAGCTCATTTATGGGAAAATGACACCCTTCAATAAAAGAATCATAATTTTTAAAGTGTTTTACTTTTGTCAGGATTGAGTTTCTTATCAACTGATTAAATTCCATTCCAATCCTTTGCCAAATATATCAATCATACCACTGTCATGAATTAACATTCATAATGATTCTTGTAGTTATGCTTGCAGGTCTTTTTAGAAATCATTAATAAAAAGTAACACTTAATGCAAAATCTTTTTCATGTTTATATTTGGCTCCCATTGTCTCAGAGAAACGTTTTGCTGTTAAATACTGAAGAAGTATTGTTAGCAATCTTCATTACTTTTTCTCAGCTTACAATATATCTGCAGTAGTTGATATATTGATCAGTCAGAATCCATGGACCAGTGAAATGATTTACCTCAGAATGGTTAATAAGACAATAAGATCAAAAGTACAACTCAAATGTGTGAGATTCCGTGAAAACAATAACCTGAGCTGTGTGGTGCCCCTCTTGCCTTGCATTGAGCATAATGCTATGATTAGAAGGGAAATTATAAAGTATAAATACTTCACATACTTTCTATCAAAAGAACATCTACAAATAGCTGTAAAAATTATAAAAGATGTAACAATGCTAACGAAATGTGCTTTCGTTTTCTATTGACTGGGTTTATTAAGATAAAGTGCATTTCTAGCAGTGGGTTTCTTGTACAGATGCAATTAAATACCTATTACAGTTACATGATTACTTGTGTATTTGAAGGGACCTGGTAACTTTGAACATTTCATGTGGATGAAAATAACTAGAGTACATTAAGATGATTTTTCTATTGTACACTATATTGGTTTATTACATAGTTCTCATTTAGAATGCATGGGAATTCAAATATTCTGGTGTAAAAATAAAATTTCTTAAAATCCATCCACCATATTTAACAACTCAACGTTTTTTGAATAGCTTCATGAAAACAAACTTTTCCACTGTAAATTGATTTGAAATTTGGCTAACAGAAAATTTTCAGAAAAAAGGAAATTTCCAGTTTCTGCCAAGTATTGCAAGGTCACACGAATAACAAAACAGGAACTGATTGACTGGATGATTCTTTTTAAACTGTTAGTACACTCAATCCGGGAAGTTGCTTTACAATACTTCATTGTCTAGTCATCAGTCGGTAATTGCAATGTCCTTATATGTTGTTGCTGAGATTAATCGACACTGCAGTTTAAATAATGTCATAATTTACACCAATGGGAATATATTATTTCAATTTTCGACTAATATAGAAAAGATTGATTTGCAACAGTAAACTTGAAAGCATAAGATTATTGGAGTTTTATAATAGCAATGATTATTTTAGCCTTTGATATATCTGTTAACAAAAACAGTGGTGTGATAAACTATATAGCATATAGATAACCTTGCCATCTATTATTGGCCAAGTAATCTAATTATAATGTTTAAAGCTATTGATGTGGTATCTATCCGGCATGTCTGAATAGTCTGACCTTTCCCTAAGGCATAAGGCATGCTGACTTCACTTCACTAAAAGAAACCAATCCAAAACACTTAAGAACAATTATTTCCCTGTCTATTCACAAAAAGAAAAGTTCTTGCGGTGGAGATTTTGGATCTTCAGCAACCCTATTCTAGACCCCTAAAGCTGTAAAATAATACTTCATAAACAAGTCAGTTAGTCTGGGGAAAAAATTCTCCCAATAGCTAAAATCACTTTACTCACCCCCAATACAGCTATGCTTGTCTGTCATGGATCTTGGGCTTAGTTCCTACTCTGTTCCCAGAGCTTGCATGCTTCAATTGGGCCTTTAATCCCAATATGTTTTGAGAATTCACAACACCAATCTTGGTGTCCCCTAGTCTCACTCATATATTCAGGCCTTGATGCATACACTCTGCTCACTATTATTTGTGTCCTCGTCTTCCAGCTGCCTTCAGTTCCTGTCTCTATTTGCAATGTGGAAATACATTGCCCCTTGCATATGTGAGGCCTTGCAGACTTCTACACATGCGCTCAGCTCCTCAGTGCTCATGTTTTCAACTTCTGCTGCAGCCACTATTCCTGCTCATAATTCCTCACAGACCCCACATTCCAGCTTACACCCGTGGAACAATACGAGACTCAGCTTTCCCCTCTTGTTTCAGGGCTCAGCTCCACTGAGTGTTCCCAAACCAAGAGCCCCAAGTTCCAGACTGAATTTTACAGAAATATTCATAGGTTCCAAATGCTTAGAGTCTGAGTCCCTCCATTTATTGTCTCCCACTCGTCATTTTCAAGTTCTACTTTCCTTCTTCAATTCTCCTGGTATCCATCCCCAGTTGTTTTATAATGGCTATCATCTTTTTGCATGACCTGCACTTTAAAAAACTTGTGATTCAAACTAAATACATCTGTAAAGGAACAAGTGTGAGAGGCACAGACAGGAAAGAGGAATAATTTACACCAGGAGTGAGAGAAAGAATGAGGGAAAGACAGCTAGATGGCACAATAAGAAAAATATGTGACAGCAATGCAGAGAAGGAAACAGAAACCAAACAGGGCCTAGAATAAGCTGCATGGAAAGAAATAGAGTAGGAAAAAAGGAGAGATAATTGCAAACAAAAGAGACTGAACTTTGCTTTTATTCCTCTCTGTGAATAACTCAATGAAAGATCAACTAGTATATATTCAGAATCACAATGCCTATCCTGACCAATTTGGAAAGACAATTGTTTGTCCAAGAAGAATTAGAATATAGAGGCTTTTGATATAGAGGACATAACCTGTGTATCCTGCAATCCTGGCAATGACTCTCAGTTTTTAGTATCTATTTAGGAAAGATAGCTCATTTTCTTCTTCAAAATCCAACAGTCATTGTGCTACAGGGTAAGATGAAGATGAAAAACACAATGTAAGAAATAACTAATTTGTAGCACTGAGGTTTCACTTTCTAGCCCACTGATATATTTATAGCCAGCTATCTTGAACAAATGCTTCCGTCACTGTTTCATTTTGTCCAATCTGAGTACTATTGTTAAATGTGTTTTCTTCAACAGTCTGTGAATGCGTGTTAAGATTAAAACCTAATTTTATTGCAATTAATAACAAGGTCAACAAATTATAATGGTGGCAAATTTTCACTTTATGAAATTATTAACCTTAATATTGCTGCCTGCTTTACTGTAATTTCCCCAACTAAATCAATGATTGTGAATTTGTTTACTCAGCTATTCTTTGGCACTAAAAATATATCTGCAATTTTAGAATGAGGCATGTGGGTATTGATGAGAGTTCAAAGAGAGTCCCTTAATGCTGTAATAGTAAACAATTGAAAAGAAATGTGATTAATTTTAACATCCTTTTGTGGTTTCTATTTCTGTTAATATTTTTGTATGAACACCTAGTCTTGGTGACAACATGAGGAATTAATCAGTGGAAAGCAACAGGACCAACATAAGTAGAGAAATATTTTCTTTTCTAGGCTATTTCAGCAATAGTCTCATTTTAAGTGCATTTTTTTGCATATACCAGGAGTGCTGATGCTGAATCAAATTTGGCGCAATCACACTCAGAGGTTGTAAGGATGGCTGTTGTAGGAAATGACAAAAATTCCACTGACACAATAACAGGTGGCCCTTGCAGTTGGTTTCAATTTAACTCCAAATTATGAAGAGTTTTAAGAACTAAAATTAAGACTGTTGTCAACTGTTGATGTGCTGATATGTTGTAAGCAGTTGATATGATCTCAAATATCTGGCAATGAATCCTGTAACTATGGCAATAGGTGGGTAATTTAGCTTGGGATTGGTCATCCTCTAATTCACAGACCCTACTTGCAATATTCCACTTGTAACATACCAAAGATTGTGAACTTGACATGGTGAAAATATATGTCTGTTGTGGCTCAACATATTGGAGCATCGATGTTATGGCAAAGAGTAGATTGGAAAATATATTTTTCATTGATATTTTAATCCAAGTCAGGAGCAATGTAATGATTTATAATATAGTATGTTGTAGTGACGAATGGCAATCTTGTTTATCTGCATTTGAAATTGAATCTAATTGACCACATTTGGTTATAATAATGTATTTGCATTTATACTTACTATAACTAGTTTGCCGTATCACGTCAAAGTGCTTTACCGATGGGTGGTGACTGTTATTGTGTGGGTAATGGTAGTACAATGTGCACATTGTATTATGTAACAAAACATACACTTATAATTGTTTTATCATATATGTTCGTAAATTATGCACAAGAATCAGAATTAAGATGATTCGTCCAGAGATATCAATTAAAATTTTGTACAAATATATCATGCAAGCATTTATAAAAAAAAGAAAATATCAGTGAAATGGGGGAAAAGCAAGAAGAAAGTCATCAAATGAACAACATGCTAAGCAAATAAAGTTGAGTTAGAGTGTGATGAGATAGCTACAATTTTGAATGTTACTTCAGAGTTATCTCAAAAGGAATTAGTACAATGACAGAAAGCATTCAATAGAATGTTGGTGAACATTAAGTCCCAGAAATGACTAATTTCTAACAAAGGTAGCGTAAACCAGGCTGGATTTTGTTAAGGAGGTTTTCTGGCACACTACAACTACTAAACCATCATAAGGTAATCCATCAGCCAATAGGTTTTAATTTTTTATTTATTTGGACTTCTTCAGAATGAGATATTGCGCTGGATTTTATTCTGGCAATGGGGGTCCCAGTGGAAGGCAGGCAGAGACCCTGCCTTGGCCCTCTGTCAGACCCCTGTTGCAATTCCATGCTGGGCAACCAATTAACTGCCCACTGTCAGGGATGCTGCCTCCAGAGCTGTCTGCCAATCAGAAAGCCGAAGGCCGGCAGCTCGGCAATACCAGTAGTGCCACTGCGAGCGGAAGCCACTGCTGGTACTGCAGGAGGCCCTGCAGGATGAAGAAAAGAGAAGACACCAGGAGAGGTAATTGGGGTTGGGGTCTTCAGGGCCAGAGACAGGTCCCGGCAACGGGGTGGAGGAGGTTGCGGGGGTCTATCTCTCCCAGCGGAGGGGAGGGGGTGGCAGTGATGTCTATTGCCACTGGGGGTCCCATCTGGGGGCCATGGATTGCACCCAAAGGAGGGGACCCCTTCACCCCAACCCTGCTAGGAGGCCGCCAGGTTTCAACACTCTGCCTTCAACAAAATTGAGGTGGAGGCGGCAAGAGACCCTTCAGTGGCCATTAACTGGCCACTTTAGGGCCTCAATTGGCCAGGGGTGAGAAAGCCATCCTTGGCCTTTTTGGACTGGAAAAAATGGCAAGGAGCCCGAGCTACATCAGGAACAGCATCCCCTGCGATTTTGTTTCCTCCCCACCTCTGTGCCTGCCTCCAAGGGCAGAACAAAATCCTGCCCATTGTGTTCAGGTAACCTATAATGAGAAAGGGTATATAAACCACAATGCTAAAACAACAGCTGATATTCTATGATAATTAACCACACTTCCTTGTCTTATACTGAGAAATGCATGAAGTTGTTTATTGGATAAGAGAAATAACTGAAACAATTCACATATTTGATTATTTGATCTTCCAGAAGCAGTAGAAGTGCCCACAATTTTATATTGGGGCAAAATCCAGTTTTATTCCAAGTACGACTGTACATAATTGTTCTATTAGATGCTTCTTAATAAGGTACAGTTTGTGCAGTTCTGTCATTGCATCAGTCAACTGTCAAATATTGTCTTTATAATTGAATAGAGGACGTGTTCATCCCAGCTATTAATAAATAGTTAAACTATTTGCATATTTGGGCAACAAACACATTAAGAAACTATGGTAACTCAACATAAAAAATATGTGCAAACAGTAATTGGTTCTTCTCCACAGATGTTATATTCCAAATGTAGAATTCAATAGCTTGACTCCATGTTCCTCCATTCCCAGAAGTGTCTCAGGTAATTCCTCCAGGAACTACAAAGGAAAGATGTCTTTTATGACCTTGAATGCAGGTTGATATAAAGGGATGTACTGGACCCAGTGGCAGAAGATGTCAATGACACATGTGAAAGATAAGAATGCTGATATTTCCCTCAACTTCAATGCAATTTGTTTGATGCAACCATTATAGAAGGAGTGGTATAATACATTTAGAATATGTCCAATATATTCATGAACAAATATCAGAAGGAGAAGAAACAAGTCTTGACATTTCTGACAATTCACATGGAAGAATTTGTTATCGTCCAGAGTGACTTTCAAAACTAGATTGAGTATTTCTATAAAAATGAATATAGCTAACATTCAAAGTTTAGTTCTTGAATCATTGGTTGAGGTTCTGTGAGATAAGGGTCTGTGAGTTAAGCCTCTGATTCCACAAATCTTTGGGACTGGATTTTCTTCATAAAAAGAGCTGACTTTCACAAACAGCCCTATGTTGCTCAGATCAGAACCTACCGCAGCAGCAACCCAAAGAACACCTGCTGTTCAAACAATATGGAGATGAATGAGCCATTAGAAAATCTACGTCCATCAAACAAACAACATTTTTCTTCCCTTTGGTCTGTGAAATATAAGAATACAACTTTGTTGTTTTTCTGGTCAATGTTCTCCAATCTCCTCTTTCCCTGAACGCATTGATGCATTGCAGGAATTCCATGAGTTTGAATCAATTTTCAGTACTTCGATTACATTGACTTGGTAGTGAGTAACAGCATGCTTTGAATCTATGGATCCATCACAGCTGGACCCAATCTTGTTCATGCCAGACATTTGCACATGCCCATCTCCAGCATTGGTTACTACATAGCAATCAGGAGTGGGAATGCTGGTTGAAATTCTCTTCATTAACTCAGTGGCACTCGGCCAATTATAATAATCCTTCCACCACTATAGTGCAGTCCAGTTAGTAAACCTGGTTTATAAAAATCATTTACTCACTGGATTAACTCATCAAACCATCAGCGAAGCCACAAATGTCATCAAAAATATTTTTTCTCACGGAAATGCCATTGCTTTCAGTAGACAGTGAGCCAAACACAATCATCCATAATTCTAATATTTAATAAAAATGAGCTACTTTTTCAAATGCAAAACAGATACTGTTTCTGTTACAAAAACACTTGTTGGACACAAGAAAAAATAATAACAAATGAGGATTGCAAGCAGAAAGATGGTCAGTAGAAATTATATCCTAGTCAAACATGCCTGAATGGCTAGATTGATAACAACCATTACCCCTGTTCAATGTAGAGTGTAAATGAATATACTGGGAGCAGCATCAGATGTACCTAAAAATTAGCTATCAATCTAGTGAAGCTACAACAAAGGACTACATGTATGTTAATCAGAAAAACTAGCAGGTTATAGACAGAGTTAAGCAATTGCTCTACCAACAGTCAAAACTCTGCCACATCCAGTCATGAATGGTAGTGAACAATTAAACAATTAACAGGAGAAGGAGGCTTTATGAATATCCCTATCCTCAATGTGTAACATCCCCGCATGAATGTAAAAGGCTGAGGTATTCGCATCCATTTTTAGCTGAGTGTCAAGTGGGTGATCCTAACCATTACTGAAAACAGTCTTCAGTCAATTCGTGTCACTGATGACATCATTGATGAATTCACTGGACACAGCAAAGGCCTCAACAACACCCCAGCTGCAGTGCTGAAGACCTGTGTGTCAGAACTAGTCACACCCCTAGCTGAGCAGTTCCACTACAGCTACAATACTTGCATCTACCTGACAATGTCTGCAAAAATCAGGACATATCCAACCCATTACTGACCTATCAGCCTTCTGTCAATTATCAGCAAAATAATGCAGGGAGTCATCAACAGTGCTATCAAGTGGCACTTAATCACCAATAGCCTGCTCACCAATTTTCAGTTTAGATTTTGCCAGAACCACTCAGCTCCAGATCTCATTACAGCCTTGGTTCCGACATGGACACGAGCTGAATTCCAAGATGTGAGGTCAGAGATGTCTGACATCAAGGCAGCATTTGACCTAGTGTGGCATCCAGGAGCACTGGTAAAATTGAAGTCAATAGGGATCAGGGAAAAACCCTCCAGTGACAGGACTCATGCCTGGAATAAAAGGCGATGATTGTGGTTTTTGGAGGTCAATCATATCTGCTCTAGGATGTCACTACAGGAATTGTGCAGGGCAGCATGCTAGAAGCAAACATCTTCAGCTGTTCCATCAATGACCATATATGACCTCTATCATAAAGTTAGAAATGAGGTTGCTCACCGAACAGCTGTAAGAGAACTATGATCATACGGACTACAATGGTGAAAGAAGAAGGCCCATCATTACTTATTAAATAACATATAGGGATCAGCAATAAATGCTATTTTTTCCAGTGACACCAACATCCCAAGAATGAAAGAAAAGATCCATTTTTATTTTTTCTTTATGGTGCATTCTGAGTTCATGAAAGTGAGACATTTCTGTATGTGAGATCAAACAGTTTACTACTTTTTCCAGTAAAAAAAAGAAATGCTGGGAATACTCAGCAGGTCTGGCAGCATCTGTGGAGAGAGAAGCAGAGTTAACGTTTCAGGTCAGTGACCCTTCTTTGTCGGAGAGAAGAACAGAACTACTTTTTCCATCTGCACTAGCATCAAAATCCACTGTGCAAGGTATAGCACAGGCGAGAAGCTAGCACACGAGTGAGGGATTTTTATTCCCCACCGCACAACTCTTACTCTGTGAATCTGGAATGCCGTTTTATTGCTGAATATAAGTTTTGTACTGTGAGCTTGAGAATTTAATTTTAAGTGAGACACTTAGACAATGGAGAGACATTTCTATGCCATCAGTTGGTAATGGGTGTAAATTTTGGTCCTAAATGTGCAATGATAATTTTCTGACTCAGTATACAGCAGTTCCTCAGAGCAGTATCCTGGGCTTAACCATCTTCAGATACTTCATCAATGACATTTCTTCCACAATAAGGTCAGAAGTAGGGCTGTTCACTGATGATTGCTCTGTATTCAGCCTGATTTTTCAAGTCCTCAGATACTGAAGCAGTCCATGCCCACGTGCAGCATACCCTGGACAATCTCCAGGATGGGGCTGATAAGTGGCAAGTAACAACAGTGGCATTCAAATGCTAAGCAATGACCATTCCCAAAAAGAAAGAGCCTAATCACCCCTCCTTAACATTCAATGCCATTACCTTCAGCAAATTGTGCACCTCCAACATCCTCAGGGATCCACTGACCAGAAATTCAGTGGCTACCAGAGCAGGTCAACGGCAAGTTATTTTATGATAAATGGTTATCCTCCTGACTCTCCAAAGCCACTCCTCCACCTATAAGGCAGAAATAAAGTGCATATGGAATACTCTCCACTTGCCTGGATGGATGCGGCTCCAACAACACGTAGGAATCTCAAAAGCATCCAGAGCAAAGCAGTCCACTTGATTGGCACCCCATCCACCACCTTAAACATTCAGTCCCTCCACCACTGGCACACAGTGGGCAGAATTTAATGGCTCCCGGAGAGGGGCTAGGAGGTGAAGGGGGGCATAGAATTGCAACAGAAGTAGGGGGGTCAGTGAGGGAGGGCCTGTCACGTTCCTATCGCAACCTAATTAAATCAGGGACGGGAAAGGCTGAAGACTTCCTTCCCACCCAGAGGCCAATTGAGGCCCATAAGTGGCTACTAACTGGCCACTTATGGGCCTCTTCCTGCCCCCGCTGGAATTAAACTAGCAGTGGGTTGGGGGGGTGGGTGGGGTGGTGGGCTCCACCATGAGGGGAGATCACCCAGTAAAACAAGATGGCCTGCCTGCAGTCTTGGGTAGGGGCCTCCTCCATGGGCAATCAACGCTGACCCTGCTCCACACTTTGTCGAGACCTGCTGGAACTTGCCTCACTTACCTTTGGTCATGGTCTCCAGTTCTGGGCCTGGTCCCAGGCCTCCTGCGGGCTTGGCAGTGACCACCACTGCCCATTCTGGCCTTCTGATTGGCCAGCAGCTCTTGGAGGTGGGGTCCTCGTCCTTAAAGGGACAAGGATCTTGCCGCTGGGCAGTTAATTGCCCAAGTGCCCTTGAATCGGGCCGTGGTGAGGGAGGGGGTGGGGGGGTGGGGTTGCGATGGGAAGCTCCGAAGGGACGAGGCAGGGTTCCCCTCACCTTTTTGGCCTGGCGCTGGGAGCACTTTCGGCTTAACTAAATTCAGCCCTGTGGCTGCAGTGTGTTCTATTCAAGGGATGCACAGCAGAAAGTTCCCAAGGCTTTTTCAGCAGCATCTCTACCACGTATAAAGCCAAGGGCAGTAAGTGCATGGGAACACCATCACCTCCAACTTCCCCTCCAAGCTGCACATCATTCTGACTTGAACATATATTGATGTTCCTTTATTGCCACTAGATCAAAATCTTGTAACTCCCTATATAACAACATTGTGGGAGTACCTTCAAAACATAGACTGCAGCAGTTCAAGAAGATGCCCACCACTTCAAGGGTAACAAGAGATGAGCAATAAATTGCTGACTTGCCAGCAATTCTAAGAATAAATGCAAAAAACTCAATATGCCACCCAATTCTTTGCATAGTGTTCAACAGTAAAAGTAGGAGCTTGACACAAGGTGATGTAACAGAAGCAGAACAAGTTATTGAAAAGGATACAAATTAATAGGAGCCTGACCCTATTGCTGATTTGCTGTAATGTTTGCAGTTTTTTTAAGAAATAATAATTGGTTCTGTAAGTTTATAAAATGCATTTATTGTTTAGTTATGTTGCCCTTGATTACTAAAAAAGTTATAAAAATTAATAAAGTTAATTATCTTCTATTTAACATTCAGACAAAACTAAATGGCTGACAGAAATCCTGTGTTGTATGGATATATCACATGGTTTATTTTGTTTTGTAAATGAGGAAATGGTAATCTCTCTCTCAGGTCAATCCTAGGCCAAGGAAATCTGTAACCAAAAGGGCAGAAGCCACTATTGCCACTGAGCTGGCTGCCTGGAAGTGCACAACAGTGATTTGTGGAAATATTCCTTAACTGTCCTTGCCCTACAAGGAGACTTTGCCCCACATTCAATAGTTTCCCATACAGCAAGCTAAGATTAAGAACTCACAGGATCCATGGATCTGATCTGTGCCCATTGACTCTGTGGTATTGCATGTTGGTTTTCCAATGCACTGATCTGCTGGCTGCACCTGGTTTATTTTTTATAGTGGGTGAGGATGGAAAGAATACACGGAGATCACTCCCAGGGCAATCCTGGTACCATTATTTAATCCAGTAAGCCTTCTAACTGTATTTACTGCACAAACCCCCACCCCGCCTCAAACTTTTTAAAATATGAATATATTGAACAATACATAAAATATTTCCATTTCATGGACAATGAATTATATTTATTGATGGTGGATAATGAAATCAAATATTTTAGATAATATTTATCATTGCCATGGGACTCTGGTATGCCTCAAGGATCTATTCTTTGTCCCTTTCTATTTCTGATCCAGATACTGTCTTTTGGCAACATAATCTAAAGACATGACATCGGGCTGGATTTTATGGGCCACCCTGAGGCTGGGTTGGAGGCAGGGGGCAGAGGACCCCTTGCCGCCCTGTCACCAAGCGATTTTGCCGGGGGCGGGATAGGCCAACGACGGCCTTCCCACCAGAGGCCAATTGAGGCCCTTAATTGGCCTATTAACAGCCACTTAAGGGCCTCTTCCCACTGCCGCTGGGATCTAAACAAGGCGCACTCCCTGTCCCTGCGGGATTTGGGGGCAGTCCCTCCTCTGTGGGCAATTTGTGGCCCATGGAAGACCCCCGCCAACAAAACCTCCACCTCCAAGGACGTCCCTCCTCCTGGACTTCATGCCCACTCTCCCACCCTATCTCTCTGCGGTCTTATGGAATGGCCCCGGCAACCCCTCCTCACTTAACTGAGGTGTAGGTCTCCAAGCGCTGGGCCTGGGTCCAAGATCTCTTTAGTACTGGCAGTGGCCACCAATTCCAGTGGCGCTGCTGATACTGCTGAGCTGCTGGCCCTGTGATTGGTCAACAGCTTGGAGGTGGGATCCACATCTTTAAAGGGACGGAGACCCTAACATCGGACACTTAGGCTTCAAAAATCCTGAGGATCACTCCGGGGTGGGGGGGGGCATGAAAAGGTCAAGGCGGGGCTCCCCACACCTCTTCAGCCCAGTGCCAGGAGCCCCACCTCCTCCACAAAATCCAGCCCAACAGGTTCCACATATTCGCTGATGACACCAGTTTCACTTCGCCACCACCTCTCTTGATCCCTCCACTGCCTCTGTATTGTCAGCCTGCTTGTCAGCTCTGACATGCAGTCCTGGTTGAGTTGCAATTTCCTCCAATTAAGTATTTTCTTCTGCCCCGACCACAAACTCCATTCCGTCACCACCAATTCCATCTCTCTCCCTGGCCTTTCTCTCAGGCTAAGCTCAACTGTTTTCATCCATGGCGTCCTATTTGACCCTAGGTTGAGTTTCTAACCTTACATACTAATCAAAGACCGCTGCAATATTGCCACTCTCTGTCTTTGCTTCATCCCATCTGCCATTGAATGCCTCATCCATTGCTTTTGTTTACCTGCAAACTCAACTATTCCAATGGTTTCTTGGATGACCTCCCATCTTCACCCTCTGTAAATTTAAGCTCATCCAAAAGTCTCATTCATCCATCACTGCTGCGCTTGCTGACCTACATTGGCTCCCGGTTGAGCAACATCATGATTTTAAAATTCTTATCCTCATGTCCAAATCCCTCAATGGCCTCTCTTCTCCCTATCTCTGTTACCTTCGCCAACCTTACAACCCTCTGTGTTCCTCCAACACTGGCCTCTTATGCATCACCCAGTCTCTTCGCTCCATGGTGCCCACACCTTCAGCTGCCTAGGCACTAAGTTCTGGAATCCCCTTCCTAAACTTCTCGACCTCTTTATCTCTCTCTCCTCATTTAAGGCCCTCCTTACAACCTATCTCTTTGATCAAGCTTCCAGTCATCCTCCTAATATCTCCTTCTTTAGCTCAGTATCAATTTTTGGCTGATTACGCTCATGTGAAGCACCTTATCATGTTTCATGATAGGCACTTTACAAATGCAAGTTGTTGTTGTTGGTTTTTTGGATAAGCTATCACCAACATTCCTTTAATAACCAAAGGAAAATAATTCACAATATGATGACAGCATAGCAACTATCATGTGGTTCAACATTGTTCTCATCTTTAATTGACATTATTATACAAAAAGTTTGGATTTGGCTTATGAATTGCAACTTCCTTTGTTTATGGCACTGTCTATTGATAGCAAACTATTTCCAATGCACAGACATTTAGACCAACAGCTTGGAATATATTATGCAATGTTATTCACTGAGGTCCCAGGTGGTTCAGACATTCATTTTACATTAATCTTTACAATGTACAGACAGCAAACAGTTTCTTCAGCTGTTGTCCTAGGAAAATTTCCATATTTATGCATTTAAATTACAAAATGCATAAGTACTGTGATACAATTCATGCAAGTTCATTGAATAATAATTAGCGGCAGACTGCCAGAAAATTATGTAATCATATATTAATTCATATCAACATACAATTAGCTACATTATATTATGTTAAAAATCATCTGTCTTAAAATTACATGTGACAGTGTTAAAAGCTTACAGCTTAGTTAGTGGATAATGCTTTGCGTTTTTCAGTTGATTTCAGCTTTCACCTAACTCATATTACATATTAACTACTGTTTCCTATTCTTTCAGTACTTTTTCCAATTCTTCTACATTGGTTTCTGATTCTTCAAGTTCATACCTATATGGTTGAATCAACCAAGCCACTTCTTGCATTGAGGAATCTGGCAGAACATCACAGTCACCCTTCATTGCTCAACCTAATGTGTAGACCCAGAGGAATGAGTGCACCATCAAGGGATCTTTGGAAATTAGCAAATACATGTGTGCATGTGCTATCTCCATCAGAGACTACTTACATTAACAGTACACATCCCTTCCAATTTGGAATATAATTACATCCTGAGGAAGTGTATACATTTCATCATATTTGCTAATCGTTAATTCCAGGTCCTAGGGCAAAAACAAAACGATGGCATGAAAATTCAACTACGTTCAGTTTTCTTCCTTTTGTCATAAAAATTTATATGGTGATCTGCCACCCTAAGTAAAGCAGCTGCCACCTGGCTCATACAATTAGATATGGTAGACTAGCTGAGGCTTGCCGTAACAGCTACAGGGAGCTGATAGATACCAGAAGGATAGAAGGTGAGAGCAGCTGTCACCTTCACTGCCACTAGGAAGGCTGTGCTCATTATGGAATCTATTTGCAAATCATGTCTTTCGTCCTGACAGAGCTCAAAGACTGTTTGCTCGGACAACTGAAAACTCTGGAGACGTTGGTTGGATGTCAGTTCCAGAACACATAATTGGGACTGATCCACCCATATGGAAAAATATCTAATTCTCCCAGATTTCCATTCCTATTCTATCTCTACAATTCTTAGAAATAAAGCTTTTCCTTGTTCTTAGATGGTGCACCACATTTATTTTTATTCATTCATGAAATGTCGGCGTCTCTGGCAAGGCCAGCATTTATTGCCCATCCCTAAATGCCTTTCAGAAGTTGGTGGTGAGCTGCCTTCTTGAACTATTGCAGTCCAAGTTGTAAGAAATTGACATTAAGATTTTGAAGCTGTAAAAAAAAAATTGGGGAAATAATTACAATATAAACTGGTTCCATGCTATGAGAAATGGTCCTGAAAATAACCATAGTAGCATTTCCCCACTCTATGGAGGCTTGCCATTATAGGTCATCCCTCTCTGTAGGGAGCCATTCAGGTGACATCTGCTATGAGACCAAATGGAAGCAACACTGTAGGAATCCCACAGATCAACATTCTTTCTCTTCCTTGATGTTAAACAGGAGGAAATAAAGTAAGTTAAGTTTTGCCAAGTACACAGAAGTAGGAAGGCATAGAAAATTACTCCCCGAACAAAAAAGATTTCCTAGGTGAACACTCCTATTGTAGGTGATGTTTTCCTTGAAAAGGGAGAATACCCATAATGGTGAGCCTCTTTGAGGAGGAAAAATACCAGAAAGGATGGCCTCGATATTAACCCCCACCCACAGCACGCAGGAGAGGGTCGACGAGGGGTTAAAAGAATTAAATACAGGGAACAGATCCTCAACACTTTTTTTGCCATTTTATGGCAGTAGATAATGGGCATCTGATTGTCTGGTTGTAAAGAGGCAGGACACTTCATTAACATATTTAAATCAGCTCCCACAGTGCAGTTGTGGGCCTCATTTAAAATTGACTTTGCTGCTCGGATTTCCCCGGAACTGGGAAAGCTGGCAGCGATAATGAGGTGAGATTTGTCAGTTCCACAAAGTAACTGTCTCTTTTAGTACTCCTTCTGGACCAGTAGGAGAAGGGATGTCTCCCCCCAGACCCTCACAGAACCCTACAGCCTCTCACAGCCCCGATCGCCATTTTCTCCCACCACCACAACAACCATCCAATTGCCACCCTTGCCCCCAGCCCTCCCAGTCATGTGCCTCTGCCTCCTCCCATTTGCAGGCTCTCTCCCCCTTCCTGATTACCAATTTCTCTCCCTCATCTTGATCACAGTCTCTCTCCCCTCCCAATCCTGGCCTATCTCACCACCTCCTGATCACGGCCTCTCTCCCCCTTCCTGATTACCAATATCTCTTCCCCTTCCTGATTGCGGCCTCTGTTCCCTCTCCTGATCTCAGCCTCCAGCACCTTCCCCCTCACCCCACCCATAATCTCAACTTCTTTCCCCCATCCCAATCACAGCCTCTTTCCCCCATTCTGATTGCGGTCTCTATCCCTACCCCTCCCAACCCCAATTGCTGCCTCTCTCCCCCCACCCCCCACACCCACCACCCCCACCACCACCTTGCAATCTCGGTCTCTCTCTCCCCCATCCTCATCGTCCATGATATGCAGGGATCATGCAGCTGGCATTCCCTCCCAGCCGCCGGTCAGGCTGTCCTTTTGGCCAGCTACTGAGTGGGAAACAGATCTAGAGAATGTTAATGAGCTCCTGGTGTCACAATTTGCAGGACCTCTGCATTGCTAGCCTTGCTGGGTCTGATGGACATTTTCAGGCTCACCCACACACCTCTGACCTCTCAATATAAAGACATACCTACATCTAGCTAAAGAGGAAAAAGATTTAGAATATCTTTAATTTATATTCGCCCCAATATTTATGGAAAGTATTCCCCCAATACTTTCATCATTTGAGCTTTGTGTGCCCTCACACTTCCTTTCTCCTGTGAGGCCTTGCTTATATAAGGAGACCAAGAAATCAGTGTGGCTGGAGATGCTGATAACACTCTAATCAATGTGTCTATGAAGCACAACATTAGCCATCAATAGTAATTTTAGACAAACTTGCATTAAGAAAATTATTCCACAATGTAAATATATGCACAGAACAATATTATCACTTCTGTGCAAAAAAAAATCATTGATACAAATGCAAACCTTAATCATACATTAACCAACAAGGGAAACCAGATCCCTAAACATATTTGTGTATTAATCGGCCATCTGAGTTAAGGTATGTGCAATGGATTTGATATAGATTTACAACGTACAGTGCAACAGAGCATAATTCGGATTAATACATATGCATGCTTTTTCTCCACTACATTTTTTTTGCCTTGCATCTCAAGGTAATAAAAGACTGCTTTGTTGTTCAATACTTAAAGTTATTGTTCACATTTTGCACGCATAAACCTGATTTAAATAAATTTCAGTTTGAAACTGAGGTAAAAATTGTTGATAAACTATGTTAGTTTTCATGTACACTGACAACACACAGCTCTACCTCACCACCATCTCCACTGTTGCTAAATTATCAGACTGCTTATCTGACATACGGTACAGATAGGCAGAAATTTGCTCAAATTAAATATTGGAAACAGGGAAGCTTTTGTTTTTGGTCGCACTCCAAACTCCATTCCCTAGCTGCTGGCTCCCTTCCTCTCTCTGGTAACATTTTGAGATTAATCCAGTCTGTTCCTTGGTGTCACAGTTGACCCTGAAATAAGCTTCCGACCTCATATTTGTGCCATCACGAAAACTCCTTTAAGACACTCCTTAAAACATTTGACCAAGCTTTTGGTCATTTGACCTCATACCTCCTTATGTTTTATAACTCCTGTGAAGCACCTTGGTATATTTTATTATATTAAATGTGCTGTATAAATATAAGTTATTGTTGTTGTAAAATAGTGGATAAAGCATTCAATTAGTGCACTAATGAGGTAGAATATTAGTAGCGAAAAGTAGCTTTGTTGGTACACATTTGTATATATAATCTGATTAACCGGTGGCAGCAGACATCACTAGAACCAACAACAGTGAACTAAATAAAGTAAAATTGTTCACTTTAAGTTACCTAACAAGTTTTCTTTTGGTAATTTGGCTGGGAATTTTACAAAAGGAATTGACAACATCTCATTGGATTGGGATGTATTATTTTTCCTTAAGAAATTGCTAATATTTATCCAAAAGCAAAATACCATTCTTGCTGGCAATCTGAAATAAAAACAGAAAGTGCTGGAAATACTCAGCAGGTCTGGAAGCACCTGTGGAGAGAGAAACAGAGTTAACGTTTCTGGTCGATGACCTAACTCTGTTTCAGTCTCCACAGATGCTGCCAGACCTGCTGAGTATTTCCAGCATTTTCTGTCTTTATTACTAACATTTATCTCCTGTCACAGTTTACCCTGTATGGAAGAATTATGAAACTTTATGCAATTACTAGTTTTGTATAACCAAAGAAAAGTCAATCATTACATATTATGAGAACCAAAGTACTAAGGATATTAAAGGAATCAAAGCATGACAGATATAATCAACAAGCCTGATTTCCTGAATGAAAGGTATATTGCACTGATACTGTGTACATTCTGCATTGGGCTAGTGATCAGCTGGAAAACAGCATGCGTAGTGTGGAATTCCCCAGCAATGTTCCTTTTAAGTGGCAGCTTTGACTCAGTGGTAGCATTCTTGCCTCTGAGTCAGGAAAAATTGTGGGTTCAAGTCCCTCTCTGCAGATTTGAGCACATAATGTAGGTTTACACTCCAGTTGAGTACTGAGGGAGCACTGCATTGTGAGAGATGCCATCATTCAGATGAGACGTTAAACCAAGGCTGTCTCAAGTGAATGTAAAAGGTCAGATGGCAGTATTCAAAAGAAAAGATGCGGAGTTCTCCTTGGAGCCTTGACCAATATTTATCCATTAATCAACATCACTAAAACAGATCTTCTGGGTCATTGCTGTTTATGGAGTCTTGCTGTGTCCAAATTAATTGCCGAATTTCCTACACTACAACCATGACGAGACTTCAAATTCTTGGGTGCGAAGCATTCTAGGACATCCTGAGGTCTTGAAAGGCACTATATAAATGCAAGTTCTTTCTTTCAATGCAGATGCCAAAGGCATCCTAGGCAGCTGTACGAACTGCCTCACAGGAGTCTAATGAAACTCCAGAGCTCTTTTTTCATATGGGAGTCCTCTGCATATCTTTCTTTAGTTGCCACCCTCTGAACTGCTGCAACAAGGAGAGCTCCGACCTACAGAGTTCTTCACATCCTGATTATGGAATTCTCCAGCAGATCAGCACATTTTGGGAGACAATCCACAGTGTTTTCACATGGGTTTCATGCTCTGTTAGCTTCTTTTGTCTGAAAACAGGGTCTGTGAAATCTGTTTCCCCAAAGCTTCTCAATGTCTGACGTCTGTGAACTCTCTGATCAGAGATGTCATCTTCCACTTCTTTCATCCTTCATCCTCTTGACCACTTATGCATTGTGTAACATCCAGTGCAGTTCCTTCCTGTTTGCTAGTCTCAAGCCCCCAGCTGCTCCTCCCTAGGCTTGCATTTGAAAGTGATGGAATGAATGATCATCTGGGTGATCGGGTGTAGGCACGACTGAAGCCAGAGTGGGAGAGCTCCTATTTTTCCATGTTACCAGTCACAGCTTGCTAGGTTTGGTGATTGTACCATTAGCTGCTTTGGCCCTAAGCTGTAATACTCTAATACTCTCTACCTCTCCCTCCTCCTTTATGATGCTCCTTAAAACCTACCTCTTTGACCAAGTTCTGTCTTAATGGGCTGAATTTTACCAGCCCCTCGACGCCATGGGTCACGGCAGGGGGGCCCATAAAATTCTGCGGGGAGAGGCCAGCCTCGACCCCGAGGTTGAGAAGGGCCTGCCACATATTACGGGCAGCGGGGGAACCTCAGTGCGGCAAGCAGCAGGGCCTTCATCTAAATATTTAGATTAACAAAAATTAGATGTAAATGAACTTACCTGCTGGAGGTGGACATCCCACACCGATTGTACGGCCACTGACCGCACATCCCGTACGGAGTTCCGAGGCGAGAACCTGATGGGGATGGGGGACAAATACAATATTCAGGGCGGGAAGGATGGAGGAGCGGGGAAAACAATTTTTATTGGCTATGGGGATGGTGGGAAGGAGTTGAGGGTCAAGGGGGACAAATTTCGGGGGGGAAAGTTCAGGAAATCAGTAACAGTTTACTATGGGGGGAGAGGGCAATTTATATATAAATTACCCATTGGAGTAGGTGAGAGACAGGATTTAGAGTTGAAATAAACTTTTATTTTTATTTCCTGGAGACCGGGACCTTTAAATATTAAAACGCTGCGCGATGGTGCCGGACGCCGTTGCCGGGGATGAGGCGCACTAATAAAATCCAGCCCAATATCTCCTTATCTGGCTTGATGTTAAATTTTGTTTGATAATGCTCCTGTGAAGAGCCCTGGGACATTTTATAATACACATTGTTACAATATTATATAATATTATATCAATACAAGTTGCTGCTACTATAGGTAAAGGGCAGATTAAGAGTGAACTACAATGAATATTCCATAATGCAGCGCAATCACAGTAGACCAGCTGAGGGTACATAGGGCTGGATTTTTCCATCTCCATGGAGATAGGGAGTGCCAAGAGAATATGAGTAGCCATGTCGGAACGGCTCCCTTATGCATTCCTGCCGGAAGTTTCCCAGATGGGGCAGGGAACCATATCAGCTGCGCACACCACAGAGGTGAACAGCTAATTAAGATGATTAAGGCCACAATCAGGGGCCATTTTGGAGCCTCTCCGATATTTTGCTGCCTGCGGACTGGCACCCCTCCCACCTGCGGAGGCTGCCAGCTCAAAGAAGGTCGCCTCCCTGTGTCAGGCTTGGGGGGGTGGGGGGGGGGGGGGGGTGGGGTTTCAGAGCCAGAAGCTCCATGCCCCAATAATAGGACCGCAGACATGAAAGGCTGCACCCATGGCCCAAACCAATCCTCCGGAGGAGACTCCCCTCTGCTCCAAGAGGCCTACCGGCTGCAGTCCACATTTTTTTTCATTTCATCAATGCCGCCAAGGGGGCCTTCATATTTCCAACCAACCTCAACAGTGCTCACTTCTCCTGGTGGGACTCCCGAGGCTCTTGAGCTGCTGGCCCTCTGATTGGGCCTGCAGCATCGAGAGCCCAGATGGCGAGTCTTGCTGCCAGCATGTGCTGGCTCGGGACCATTGTTGGTCCTGATGTCAGGGTCCCGAAGCCTGCAGCAAAGTCCAGCCCATAGTATCTGATGTATCTTGTGGAGCACAGAGTGTCATAAAAAGAATACTTTGTAAACAGAGTGCTAAAGTCCAAATTTGGTGTAAGTAGGATATCTCTTGTAAGTATTTCCCAACTTGCCTTAACATTTAGAATTTGACTTAGAACATTAAAATTGTAAAAGAAACTCAAAGCTAGTTAAGGTACCTAATTAGCAGAAACCGCTTATCGAGCATATACTGTCAATTAGCTGAAAGTGGTTGCCTGAGATGGTGTTAATTACTGTAGCAAGAAGCTGACTTAGTAGTTGTAACTAGGGTGTGAGTCGTAAGCTCTCTATATAAGTAGACAGTGTTTGCTACTGCACAGTGTGTGGATCACAGAGTGTTGTAGAATGCATACTTTGTAAATAGAGTGCTGAAGTTGGGAATTTGGTGCAAGTGGGAATTCAGTGCGGAGGGGAAGAAATTGCTGCTTTTCATTCTTTTTGTTTTACCTCCAGTTTTTTTTTTCTCAGAGCTAGGAAACTGTAACTTGCTATGACTTTACTAGATTAGTAACTAATCAACTAAGCAAATAAATAAATAAATAAGGTTAGACAGACATGGCAGGAACGGTGGTGTGCTGTAACTGTAGCAGGTGGGAGTTTGTGGAGAGCACTGCAATTCATGACAGCAATATCTGTGCTAAATGTCTGCAACTTGAGCAAATTCGGCTCAGAGTTGTTGAGCTGGAGTCTGAGCTGCAGACCTTGTAAGGCATCTGAGAGGCGGAGAGTTACCTGGACACTTTGTTCCATGTGGGAGACCTTAGATTAAGTAAAACTTCAGAGTTGGTCAATAGTCAGGGATAGGAGAGTGTGAATACAAGTCAGGCAGATATAGGAATCCAGGATATAGTGATGGAGAAGCCTCAGCCCCAACTTTCTTCAACAGATACAAAGTGCTTGCTACCTGTGTGGATAAGAACAAGGACAGCAGGGCGGAAGGGCAAACTGACCATAGCGCCATGGTGCAGGAAGCTATTCAATTGCCGGGTAGTGTAAAGGAATATGATAGTGATAGGGGGATAGATACTGTTCTCTGAAGTTGTGACTGGGAGTTCTGAAGGTTGTTTTGCCTGCTCAGTGCCAGGGTTAAAGACATCTCCTCGCAGCTGGAAATGAACTTGGAGGGGGAGTGTCCAGTTGTCGTGGTCCATATAGGATCCAAAGACATAGGTAGAACTAGGAATGATGCTCTGCTGAGAGAGTTTGATGAGTCAGGGTCCAAATTATAGCGCAGAACCTCAAAGGTAATAATCACTGGATTGCTACCTGAACCACGCACCAATTGGCACATGGTCAAGCAGATTAAAGAATTAAACATGTGGCTCAAAGAGTGATGTGGGTAGAAGTGGTTTTGATTCATGGGGCACTGGAACCATTACTGGGGAAAGAGAAAGCTGCTCTGTTGGGTAGGGCCCACTTACACCGGGCTGGGATAAGTTTCCTCGCAAATCATATAACAGGGGCCGTGGATTGGGCTTTAAAGTAAAATAGTGGGGGAGAGGTCAGGTGAAGGGAGATTTAGAAATCTAGAAATTTAGAAATTGCAAGGCAATAGAGCAGTGTAATGATTTGGGTAAAGGCAAGCAGAATGGGACAGGAAGGGACAGAGAGTTTAACAGTAATGGTGCAGCAGTGAATAAGGTCCATGCAAAGAATAGTGTTAAAAAAGGCTCATTATCTGAATGCACAAAGCAATCATAATAATATAAATGAACTAGCAGCACAAATGGAGTTAAATGGATTTGATATACTCACCATTATAGAGGCATGGTTGCACGGTGACTATTGTTGGCAAATAAATATTCCAGGGTACATAACATTTTGAAATGACGGGTAGAATGGAAAAGGAGGAGGAGTAGCCCTGTTAATAAAAGATGTCATAACAACTTTAGTTTTAGTTTTAGAGATACAGCACTGAAACAGGCCCTTCGGCCCACCGAGTCTGTGCCGACCATCAACCACCCATTTATACTAATTCCATATTCCTACCACATCCCCACCTGTCCCTATATTTCCCTACCACCTACCTATACTAGGGGCAATTTATAATGGCCAATTTACCTATCAACCTGCAAGTCTTTTGGCATGTGGGAGGAAACCGGAGCACCCGGAGGAAACTCACGCAGACACAGGGAGAACTTGCAAACTCCACACAGGCAGTACCCAGAATTGAACCCGGGTCGCTGGAGCTGTGAGGCTGCGGTGCTAACCACTGCGCCACTGTGCCGCCCAATGTAGTATGAAAGGACCTTGACTCAGAAGATCAGGAAGTAGAATCAATATGGCTGGAGATTAGGAATAACAAGGGTCAAAAATTGCTGGTGGGTATAGTTTATAGGCTCCCTAACAGTAGTCACACTGTTGGACAGAGCTTTAAGCAAGAAACATTGGAGCTTGTAACAAAGGCAATGCAATAATCGTGTAGTACTTCAATCTTCCTTGGCAAAAGTAGTCTGGAAGATAAATTGGTAGAATGATTTCACAACAGCTTCCGAGAACAATATGTTATGGAACCAACTAGGGACATAGCTATTTTAGATCTAGTATTGTGTAATGAGGCAGGGTTACTTAGTAATCTCATACTAAAAGGTCCTCTGAGGAAAATAAATGATCATAATACAATTGAATTCCATATTAAGTTTGAGAGTGACATATTTGAGTCCAAAACAATAATCTTAAGCTTAAACATGGCCAAATACATAGGTATGATAGGAGAGCTGGCAAAGGTTGATTGGGTAAATATACTGAAATGCATGGGAGTAAGTAAAAGTGGGAAACAGTTCACAAAAGTTTCAACAAAAATACGTTCCACTAAAAACAAAAACTCACCAAAAAAGATTCATTTGTGGCTTACTAGAGAAGTTAAGGGCAATATTAGATTAAAAGAAGAGGTTTATAATGTTTTGAAGAATAGTAGTAAGCCTGAGGATTGGGAGAGTTTTAGAAACCAGAAAAGGGTGACCAAACAGTTGATAAGGAAAAATAGAATATGAGAGTAAAGTAGCCAGGAATAAAGAAACAGATTGAAGAGTTTTTACAAGTACATAAAAAGGAGAGTAGCTGAAGTAAACATTGGTCACTTACAGGCAGAGACAGCAGAAATTATCATGGGGAATGAGGAATTAACAGAAATGTTGAACATATATTTTGTGTTTGTCTTCACAGTAGAAGACACAAATTACATACCAGAAATGGAGGGTAACCAAGGGGCTAATAAGAGTGAGAGTTTTAAAGTAATTAATGTCAGCAGAGAAAAAGTATTTAAGAAACTTAGGGACTAAAAGCTAACAAATCCTTAGGACCTGATGGCCTACATCCTCGGGTTCTAAAAGAGATAGCTGCAGAGAAAGTAGATGCACTGGTCATGATTTTCCAAAATTACCTAGATTGTAGAATAGTCCTAGTGGATTTGAAGTTAGCAAAAGTAAGACGACTATTCAAGAAAGGAGGGAGAGAAAAAGCAGGGAACTACATGCCAATTAGCCTGACATCAGGGGCTGGATTTTAAAGGGTCCCCGACGCCGGGGAACGGTGGCAGGGGTGAGGGCATGAAGATCACTGTGTTTGAGGCCCACCACCGACCCCAAGACTGGCAGGTCCCGGCCCAATCTCAACGGACGCAGAGAGGCCTCATGGCAGCCCCCGCTGCTTGGCAACAGGACCACGATTTCCATATTTAAATAAAATAACCTACCTGAATTAATGAAGGTCCCGCCGCCTTCCTGTTTGCCGCATCAATCTTCATTCTGGCAGCCGGCAATGTCACGCCTTCAAACCCCGTCCAGGGAAACGATGCGCGACTCCTGTGGGGATGGGGGAGGAGGTACTTTTCTCAGTGTGGGAGGTGGGGGAGTGGGGTCAAACTCTTCCGATTGGTTGGGGGGGCTGATAGCAATGGGTAAAGGGCAAAGGTTCTGAACTTTGGGGGGTGGAATGGAGAAAAGTTATATATTTACAGTAGATATTCCGGTGGAGGGAAGGGCAGGAATGATGTGTAATGCCATTGGGGGGGCGGGTGGGAGAGGACATGGAAAGACTTTTCTATTCATTTTTATGAACTGCAAAATAACTGGCCCTTTAAAAATCTCACTTGTCATTTAGGGCTCTAAGCGCTTTAAAAATGGCACCCATGCCTGCGCATAGCTG
Organism: Heterodontus francisci; assembly: GCF_036365525.1. NCBI lineage: Eukaryota > Metazoa > Chordata > Chondrichthyes > Heterodontiformes > Heterodontidae > Heterodontus > Heterodontus francisci. The sequence goes on along the minus strand of NC_090378.1, from coordinate 28,086,441 downwards.
CCGGACGCCATTGCCGGGGATGACTCGCTTGCCCCCTCCACGTCATCGGGGGAGATGTTGACCCGGCCATGCTAATGAGCCGCCGCATTAGAAATCACAGCGGCTCCGTGATGTGCGCCCCGTGTGTGCAGGCTGCCATGTTTTTCACCCGCCACCTATTTTGACAGCGGGCTTTCAAAATGCAGTTTCAGTTGTCAGGAAAATGCTGGAATCTAATATTAAGGAAGTCTTAACAATGCACTTAGAAAATCATAGTATGATCATACAGAGTAAACATGGTATTATGAATGGGAAATTGGGCTTGAAAAATTTATTAGAGTTTTTTTGAGGATGTAACTAACTGTAGATAAAGGGGAGATAGTAGATACAGTATACTTGGATCTAAAAAAGGCATTTGATAATGTACCTCACAAAAAACTAATATGCAAGATACAGGCTCATGGAGTTGGGGGTAATATATTAGCATGGATGGAGGATTGGTTAATGGACAGGAAGCAGAGAGTATGGATAAAGAGGGCATTTGCAAGTTGGCAGGCTGCAACTAGTGGAGTGCCACAAGAATCAGTGCTGGGGCCTCAGCTATTTACAATCCAGATTCATGACTTAGACGAAGAGACCAAGAGAAATGTATCCAAGTTTGCTGATGATACAAAGCTAGGTGGGAATGTAAGCTGTGAGCATGACACAAAGTATCTGCAAAGAAATATAGACATTGGGCTAAATTCTACCAGCCTCTTGACACCACGGGCTGCGAGGTCGAGAAGGGCCTGCCACATATTACTGGCGGCGGGGGTCCTTGGTGTGGCCCCCCCCCCCCGCCACCTGGCGCCGGGTCCTTCATCTCCATATTAAAATGAACCCTAATGATATTTAAATTAACTTACCTGCAGGCGGCGGCCGTCCCATGCCGATCTTACGGCCTCCGTTTGGCCTTTGCGTGCCTTCCGAACTCCATACAGAGTTCTGAAGTGAGAACCTGGTGGGGACCGAGGAGGAATAAAATTTTCAGGGTGGGAAGGGTGGAGATTGAAGGTTGGGGGGGAAAGTTTGGGTATTTGAAAAAGCCAATTATTGGTCATTTCAGGCAATTAAATGACCATTGAGGGGTGGCGAAGGGCCTCCATCACAAAAGTTTTTATTTAATAAAATTTTACAATGATACGCCTTTAAAAATTAAAATTAATGGTAAGGGCTTAAAGCCCTTTAAAAATGGCGCTGGCGCCTGCGCGGTGACACCGGACACCGTTGCTGGAGCACGGCGGCCGCCCCCTCTACGTCATAGAGTCATAGAGTCGTACAGCATAGAAACAGGCCCTTCAGCCCATCGCGTCCATGCCGACCATAATGCCTATCTAATCCCACATGCCTGCATTAATTCCATATCCCTCTATGCCTTGCTCATTCACGTACCTGTCCAGATGCCTCTTAAATGTTGCTACTGTTCCTGCCTCCGCCACCTCCTCTGGCAGCTCATTCCAGATACCCACTATTCTTTGTGTGAAAAATTTACCCCTTTGATCCCCTTTAAACCTGCTCCCTCTCACCTTAAATCTATGCCCTCTAGCTTTAGTCACCCCTACCATGGGAAACAGACTCTGGCTATCTATCCTATCTATGCCTCTCATAATTTTATATACCTCTATCATGTCCCCTCTCAGCCTCCTTCGCTTCAGGGAAAACAGACCCAGCCTATCCAATCTCTCTTTATAACTCAAGCCTTCCAAACCAGGCAACATCCTTGTGAATCTTTTCTGCACCCTCTCTAGCTTAATCACATCTTTCCTGTAGTGCAGCAACCAGAACTGCACACAGTACTCCAGATGTGGCCTAACCAACGTTATGTACAACTGTAACATGACATTCCAACTCTTGTACTCAATGCCTCGGCCGATGAAGGCAAGCATGCCATACACCTTCTTCACCACCCTGTCTACCTGTGTTGCCACTTTCAGGGAACTATGTACTTGCACCCCAAGGTCTCTCTGCTCCACCCCGTCTATTTAAATAAGCCCCCGTGCATAATATCACAGGGGCTCAGGGACGTCGCATCCACGCGGGATGCTGGCCACCATCAGAGTGTGCCGCCGTGAACTGCGGCACACTCGTAAAATTCAGGCCATTGAGTGGGCAACAAGGTGGCAGATGGAGTATAATGTGGGGAGGTGTGAGGTTATTCAGTTTGGTAGGATGAATTGAAAAGCAGAATATTTTTCAAAGGCATGGAACTATTAAATGTTGATGTTCAGAGAAACTTGGCATGAAAAATGAAATGGAAGGGTTGTGAGGCAGTTCACTTCTGTATTGAAGGAAACTGATCTTTGTATTTTTTGACTTGGTGCTGTTTGGAACTATTTTGTAATGTATTTTTTACATATTTTTATGAATAAAGTATATTTTGGAAATAAAAAAAATGTTCAGATAAACCTGGGTGTACTCGTACAAGGAACACAGAAAGTTAGTTAGCATGCAGGTACAGGAGGCAATTAGGAATGCAAATGTCACGTTGACCTTTATTGCAAGGGGACTAGAGTACAAGAATAAGGAAGTCTTGCTCCAATTGTATAGGGCTTTGGTGAGACCACACTTGGAGTACTGTGCACAGTTTTGGTCTCCATATTGAAGTAAGGATATACTTGCCTTGGAGGCGGTACAGCGAATGTTCACTAGATTGGCTCCTGAGATGAGAAGGTTGTCCTATGATGACAGGTTGAGTAAATGGGCCTATAGTCTTTGGTGTTTAGAAGCATGAGAGGTGATCTCATTGAAATATCCAAGATTCTGAAAGGGCTTGACAAAATAGACACTGAGAGGTTGTTTCTCCTGGCTGGGGCATCTGGAATATGGGGGCACAGCCTCGGACTAAGGGGCCGATCATTTAGGACTGAGTTGAGGAGAAATTTCGATACTCAGAGTGAATCTTTGGAATTCTCTACCTCAGAGTGTTGTGGATATTCCGTTGTTAAATATATTCAAGATTGAGATATACAGATTTTTGATCTCAAGGAATCAACAGATATGGGAAATGGGCAGGAAAATGAAGTTGAGGCAGAAGATCAACTATTATCGCATTGAATGGCAGAACAGGCTCAAGAGGCCGTATGGTCTATTCCTGCTCTTAGTTCGTATGTTCTTATGCAAGACTCAAAAGCCAGAAGTGTTTAATCTGTGCACAAATCTGTTCCTACCACCTGCTCACCAATCTTTCCATCTCCAAAACTTTCTGCCACAGGAGGACTAAATCTTTCTTACTACAGAACAGCACTGAGTGCATTTTGAAAGCAATTAATTGTGTAAAAACTACTTTGGGATACTTTGAGGCATATGCTCAGGTGTTATATAAAGGTAAGCATTTCTTATTAAGATATTGAAATCACTAATTTGTTCCCAATTTCGTCGTTAGCACATTTAAAAATGTTTCTTTTCAAAATTGCTGACTAAACTTAGGGCTGTATTTTATTATCCTGCCACTGGGAGCAGTGGTGAGTGTGCAAAATGGCTGCAGTCTCGCCTGTGACATCAGTGGCCGCGCCACCACGATTATGACATAATGACAATGGCCATCTCCCCAATCATGTGGTGGGGGCGGCAATGGAGGCGCCGTTCATGGCTTCACCTGATGCTGGCGCCATCTTTAAAAGGTTGCCAGCCCTGCATGTGCGCTCTTGTGCTTTCTTCAACATCTCCCTGAGGCTTCACTTCTGTGTTGTTTAAAAAATTTTTTGTTCTCTGCAAGAAGCCCCTCTGGGATCCCCCCACTTCACAGACAAACCACTTGCAGAGTTCTTCCCCCACTACTCCATAAAAAATCCACTTGCTGAGTTCTTCCCCACCCCATTCACAGACAGACCACTTGCAAAGTTCTCCCACCCATCCACTTCCCCTAGATAATACCAGTCAAGTAACTTTCCCTCTTGAAGCACCGAGGACTCTCGCCTCGGTGGCGCCAGCTTTTTAAAGACGCAAAACTGCAAGCTGAGTGCTGTACATCCAACACCTGGTAAGATCGTAATGAATAAAATTCAAATGTATGCTAAATAGTATTTAACAGATGCAAATGACCATGCCGTCACGTTGGTGCAGTGGTGCCGCCACAGCACTTCACTGCCTCTGAGAGAATTGGGAAGTAGCATAGCAGGCTTCTCCACACGGATTCCCTGTCCCTCCCGCCAGAGGACCATAAGTTCCAGTCCTTAGTGTTTTTACCTGTCTGTTGAATTTTAGTACTGTCATTTTACAGAGCCAGATTTTGAAAGCATAAGTCAGGAAATTATTATTTGTGATATTATTGAGTGAAGATGAAACATGTTCACATGACACTTTTTTCTGCTGTTTTAGCACAGGAATTAACCTGTCCACTTTGACTCTAAAATAATGGACAGAGAGATGTCATTTTAAGTGTCCATCCACTAATATGAACAATAATAGTTTCCAGTTCATGTTGTTTAACAGTTTTATAGAAAGTGAAAACTATCAGGTTGAAATACTACACTTGTATGCCTGTAAATTTTATCTGCGAATAATAACTTAGATAAACAAGGTAAATTTACTAATCATTTATTTTCTGCATAGAAATTGAAATATATCTTTAACTAAATATTGCAAATATGTATGCTGTAAATGTAAGTGTTGCAGACACTTTGTTGGGGCTTTTTTTTAGATTTGTGCAGTAATTTATCATGCACAATCCAGGTAACCCTTTCAACAATATTCTGAATATGTTATGATCATTTTAAAAATGTTGCAATTGGTCAACATTTTGTGAGAAATATGTGTGTTACTGCATTAGTACGAAAGGCATTCAATTTCTTTTTGAAGATGTTATGATTGGCAAATCATACAAAAGCGATTACAATATATGTGGTAAAATATTTCTATACAAAGGAAGGATAAATAATTATGCTGTTTGATAATATGACATCTCAAGATGAACTGCCAGCTTACAACAAGAATAGAAATAATTGTCATGTACTGTTTAGTTTTTGATTGATGGGTATAGTTAAGTTATTGAATTAAGTGGACATTATTATAAGCTGCAATTATACTTGTGCTATTTCCACCTCATCATCTTGCTGGAAGATAAATGAAAGTTAGACATATACATTTACAATTCAGAGCGCCTCCGAGTCATTAAAGCTTTGAAGGTCAAAACTGTATAACAAGAATAGGAACTATAAAGTCAAAAAATGTTAAATATCAAATAATTAAAACAAGAAGCCTAAATGTTAAATATCTGAACTTATATCAAAATTATCCAAAGCATATTGGAAGAATAAATGTATTTCATTTACTCTCTTCATGCAATTAGTGTGAATTATAAATGAAATTTAGATAACATAACAATTGCATGATGTCATTTCCCAGGATAAATGTTCCTAACATTGCACTGATGACATCACAAATGTAATCCTTCAGTTTTGATATCATAAATAGTTTTGCAAACAAAACTGATTTAAAATATGTTAAATACATATCAAATATAAATGAGTGTGTGGGGATAATTGCAAAACAAATAACTGAATCTTAGGTTTAGATAACATTACATCAGTGGAACATCTCTCAGCAATTTTTATCTTCTTATACGCAATGGCACTCGCCTGTTATTAGCAATTTAAAACACAATCATAAGAAGACACAGAGCCCATTTTTAACATTCAAATCCCACCAATTTGCAGAGTTAAAATTGGGCCCGCAATGTCAGTTTTCACACATACGTTGATGACAACGAGCTCTACCTCACCAGCACCACTGTCAACTACTCCACTGTTGCTAAATTATTGGACTGCTTGTTTGACATTCGGTACTGGATGAGACTCATCAACAGGATTGCGGCTGCCTGCAACGAATTTCGCCTAACCATCAGCCTCAAGAAAACGAACATCATGGGACAGGACGTCAGAAATGCTCCATCCATCAATATCGGCGACAACGCTCTGGAAGTGGTTCAAGAGTTCACCTACCTAGGCTCAACTATCACCAGTAACCTGTCTCTCGATGCAGAAATCAACAAGCACATGCTATGTCCAGACTAGCCACGAGGGTGTGGGAAAATGGCGCACTGACACGGAACACAAAAGTCCAAGTGTTTCAAGCCTGTGTCCTCAGTACCTTGCTCAATGGCAGCGAGGCCTGAACAATGTATGTCAGCCAAGAGCGACGTCTCAACTCATTCCATCTTCACTCCCTCCCGAGAATCCTTGGCATCAGGTGGCAGGACCGTATCTCCAACGTAGAAGTCCCCAGCATATACACCCGACTGAGCCAGCGGTGCTTGAGATGGCTTGGCCATGTGAGCCTCATGGAAGATGGCAGGATCCCCAAGGACACATTGTACAGCGAGCTCGTCACTGGTATCAGACCCACCGGCCATCCATGTCTCCGCTTTAAAGACGTCTGCAAACGTGACATGCAGTGCTGTGACATTGACCACAGGTCGTGGGAGTCAGTTGCCAGTGATCGCCAGAGCTGGCGGACAGCCATAAAGGCGGGGCTAAAGAGTGGCGAGTCGAAGAGACTTAGCAGTTGGCAGGGAAAAAGACAGAAGGGCAAGGAGAGAGTCAACTGTGTAACAGCCCCGACAACCAATTTTATCTGCAGCACCTGTGGAAGAGTCTGTCACTCTAGAATTGGCCTTTGTAGCCACTCCACGCGCTGCTCCACAAACTACTGACCACCTCTAGGCGCTTACCCATTGTCTTTCAAGACAAGTAGGCCAAAGAAGAACTGGATGAGCACAAATTTCCTCCAATTAAATATTGGGAAAAGTGGAAGCCATTGTTTTCGGTCCCCCCCTTCCAAACTCCATTCCCTTGCTACCAGCTCCATTCCTCTTTCTGGCAACAGTTTAAGATTAAACAGATCTGTTTGCAACCTTGGTGTCACATTTGACATCAAGATGAACTTCCAACTGCATATTCATGCCATCACTATTTCCACCTCTATAGCATCACCTGACTCCACCCCTGCTTCAGCTCATCTGCTGATGAAACCCTCATCCATGCCATTGTTACCTCTAGACTTGACTATCCAGACACACTCTTGGCTGGTCTTTTGCATTCTACCCTCCATAAACTTGAGGTCATCCAAAACTCTGCTGCCTGTTCCTAACTCTCATCAGATTCCATTCACCCATCACCCGTGAGCTCACTGACCTACATTGGCTCCCAGTTAAGCAATGCCTCAATTTTAAAACTCTCATCCTTGTTTCAAATCTCTCCATGGCCTTGCCACTCCCTATCTCTGTTATCTTCTCCAGTCTGAGATATCTATGCTTCTCTAAATCTGCCCTCTTAAGCATGCCCAATTTTAATGGCTCCACCATTGGTGGCAGTGCCTTCAGCTGCCTGGGCTCAAGTCTCTGGAATTCCTTCTCTGAACCTCTCCCTCTCGCTACTTGACTTTCCTCCTTTAAGATGCTCCTTAAAACCTACCACTTTGACCAGGCATTTGGTCATTTTCCCTAATATTGTCTTGCATTGCACAATGTTGAAATTTGCTTTATTATGCTCCTGTAAAAACCTTGGGATGTTTTATTACGTTAAAGTTGTTATATAAATACAAAGTTGTTGTTTGAGCAAAAGAGATTGAGGGGAGATTTGATAGAGGTATACACGATTATGACAGGCTTAGACAAGTTTGACAAGGAAAAACTGTTCCCATTAACTGATGGTACAAGGATGAGGGGACACGAATTGAAGGTTTTGGGCAAGAAATGCAGGGGGAATGTGAGGAAGAACTTTTTTACACAGCGAGTGTAATGACCTGGAACTTGCTGCCCACATGGGCAATGGAAACAGAGACAGACAATGATTTCAAGAGGAAATTGGATGGACACTTGAAGGAAAGAAACTTGCAGGGCGATGGGGATTGAGTGGGGGAGAGGGACTGACTGGCTTGCTCTGTGGAGAGCCGGCATGGACTCAATGTGCTGAATGGCCTCCTTCTATGCCGTAAATGACTCTATGACCTCTATGTCTCTATGATGTTGACAGTATATTGTGTGATTATTATTCCAAGTTCATCGACAGTGGTTTTACTCAAGAGTTTTATTAATTTGTATTTTTATTAGTTTGATAATGTGCAGACTGTAATCTGTAGTTCAGTCAACAATACTGGCAACAAGGGAGTTCATATTAAATTAACAATACATCAAAATAAATAAAAAGTATGATATCCATTCTATCAGCCTCCTTTTTTAAAAAAAGACTCAATAATTGTATTCATGTGAAAACATAATGCAATTAATCTTTTGTTGTTGTGGAATAAGGATGATTCCTTATACCGAAAAAATAATGTATTCCACAGCTTCACTACAAATTATTTCAGAATATTTACAGCACAGAGACTGGCCATTCGACCCAACAAGCCCATGCCAGTGTTTATGCTCTACAAGAGCCTCCTCCCACCCCTCTCCATTTAACCCCATCAACATTTCCTTTTATTTCGTACTCTGTCATGTGCTTATCTAGCTTCCCTTTGAATGTATCCATGCTATTCACCTCATCTATTCCCTGTGGTTCCACATTCTAACCACTCTCTGGGAAAAGAAATTTCTCCTGAACTCCCTATCGAATTTCTTAGTAACTATCTTATATTTATGGCTCTTAATTCCGTCTCACCCACAAATGGAAACATCTCCTCAACATCTACCTGATCAGACCTCTCTCAGGTCACCCCTCAGTCTTCTCTTTTCCAGAGAAAAGAGCCCCAACCTGTTCAATCTTTTCTGATATGTATAACCACTCAGTTCTGGTATCATTCTGGTAGATCTTTTTTGTACCTTGTCCAGTTCCTCGTACACGGTACTCCAAATGTAGTCCAGCCAAAGTTCTTAATGAATACCTTGCGTCTGTTTTCACAAAAAAGAGGGACAAAGCAGACATTGCAGTTAAGGAGGAGGAGTGCAAAATATTGGGTGGATAAACATGGTGAGGGAGGAAATATTAAGGTTTTTACCATCCGTGAAAGTGGATAACTCACCAGGCCTGGATGGAATGTATCCCAGGCTGCTAAGGGAAGCAAGGGAAGAAATACCAAAGGCTCAGACCATCATTTTCCAGTCCCCTCTAGGTACAGATGTGGTGCTGGAGGATTGCTAACTTGTACCGTTGCTTTAAAAGGGAGAAAGGGATAGCCCAGGTAATTACAGGCTGGTTAGCCTAATCTTGGTGGTGGGCAAATTGTTGGAAAAAATTCTAGGAGATGGTATCAATCAGCATTTAGAGAGGCACCAATTAATCAAGGACGGCTTGGATTTGTTGAGGGAAGCTTGTGTCTGATTAATTTGATTGAATTTTTCAAGGAAGTAACAAGGAGAGTTGATGAGGGTAGCGTGTTTGATGGATTTTAGTATGGGTTTTAACAAGGTCCCACATGGCAGACTGATCAGTAAATTAAAAGCTCATGGGATCTAAGGGAAAGTGGCAAGTTGGATCCAAAATTGGCTCAGTGGCAGGAAGCAAATGGTTATGATTGACAGGTGTTTTTGTCACTGGAAGGCTGTTTCCAGTGGGGTTCCACAGGGCTCAGTATTGGGTCCCTTGCTGTTCACAGTATATATCAATGATTTGGAATTAAATGTATGGTACATGATTAAGAAGTTTGCAGATAATACGAAAATTGGCTGTGTGGTTGATAATGAGGAAGAAAGCGATAGACAGTGGAAAGATATCAATGGGCAGATGGGCAGAAAAGTGGAAAATGGAATTCAATCCAGAGAAGTGTGAGGTAATGTACTTGGAGAGGACAAATAAGGAAAGGCAATACAGAATAAATGGTAGGATACTGAAAAGTGTAGAGGAAAACTATGTTGGACTTGGTGCTTGGCAACGAACCAGGCCAGGTGGCAGATCTATCGGTGGGAGAGCATTTCGGTGATAGTGATCACAACTCCCTGACCTTTACTATAGTCATGGAGAGGGACAGGAGCAGACAGGATGGGAAAATATTTAATTGGGGGAGGGGGAATTACAATGCTATTAGGCAGGAACTGGGGAGCATAAATTGGGAACAGATGTTCTCAGGGAAATGCACGACAGAAATGTGGAGGTTGCTTAGGGAGCACTTGCTGCGACTGCTGGATAGGTTTGTCCCGATGAGGCAGGGAAGGGATGGTAGGGTGCAGGAACCTTGGATGACAAGAGATGTGGAACAGCTAGTCAAGAGGAAGAAGGAAGCTTACTTAAGGTTGAGGAAGCAAGGATCAGACAGGGCTCTAGAGGGTTACAAGGTAGCCAGGAAGGAACTGAAGAATGGACTTAGGAGAGCTAGAAGGGGACATGAAAAAGTCTTGGCGGGTAGGATTAAGGAAAATCCCAAGGCGTTCTACACTTATGTGAGGAACAAGAGGATGGCCAGAGTGAGGGTAGGGCCGATCAGGGATAGTGGAGGGAACTTGTGCCTGGAGTCGGAGGAGGTAGGGGAGGTTCTAAATGAATACTTTGCTTCAGTATTCACTAGTGAGAGGGACCTGGTCATTTGTGAGGACAGCGTGGAACAGGCTGATATGCTCGAACAGGTTGAGATTAATAGGGAGGATGTGCTGGAAATTTTGAATGATATGAGGACAGATAAGTCCCCGGGGCCAGACGGGATATACCCAAGGATATTACGGGAAGGAGGGAAGAGATTGCTACGCCTTTGGCAATGATCTTTGTGTCTTCACTGTCCACTGGAGTAGTACCGGATGATTGGAGGGTGGTAAATGTTGTTCCCTTGTTCAAGAAAGGGAATAGGGATAACCCTGGGAATTATAGACCAGTCAGTCTTACGTCGGTAGTGGCAAATTATTGGAGAGGATTCTGAGAGACAGGATTTATTATTATTTGGAAAAGCATGGTTTGATTAGAGACAGTCAGCATGGCTTTGTGAGGGGCAGGTCATGCCTCACAAGCCTTATTGAATTCTTTGAAGATGTGACAAAACACATTGATGAAGGAAGAGCAGAGGATGGGGTGTATATGGATTTTAGCAAGGCGTTTGATAAGGTTCCCCATGGTAGGCTCATTCAGAAAGTAAGGAGGCATGGGATTCAGGGAAAGTTGGCTGTCTGGATACAAAATTGGCTGGCCCATAGAAGTCAGAGGGTGGTAGTAGATGGAAAGTATTCAGCATGGAGCTCGGTGACCAGTGGTGTTTCACAAGGATCTGTTCTGGGACCTCTGCTCTTTGTGATTTTTATAAATGACTTGGATGAGGAAGTGGAAGGCTGGGTTAGCAAGTTTGCCGATGACACGAAGGTTGCTGGAGTTGTGGATAGTGTGGAAGGCTGTTGTAGGTTGCAACGGGACATTGACAGGATGCAGAGCTGGGCTGAGAAGTGGCAGATGGAGTTCAACCTGGAAAAGTGTGAAGTGATTCATTTTGGAAGGTCGAATTTGAATGCGGAATACAGGCTTAAAGACAGGATTCTTGGTAGTGTGGAGGAACAGAGGGATCTTGGGGTCCATGTCCATAGATCGCTCAAAGTTGCCACCCAAATTGATAGGGTTGTTAAGAAGGCGTATGGTGTGTTGGCTTTCATTAACAGGGGGATTGAGTTTAAGAGCCGCGAGGTTATGCTGCAGCTCTATAAGGCCCTGGTTCGACCACACTTGGAATATTGTGTTCAGTTCTGGTCGCCTCATTATAGGAAGGATGTGGAAGCTTTAGAGAGGGTGCAGAGGAGATTTACCAGGATGCTGCCTGGACTGGAGGGCATGTCCTACGAAGAAAGATTGAGGGAGCTAGGGCTTTTCTCTTTGGAGCGAAGAAGGATGAGAGGTGACTTGATAGAGGTGTACAAGATGATGAGAGGCATAGACAGAGTGGATAGCCAGAGACTTTTTCCCAGGGCGGAAAGGGCTATCACCAGGGGGCATAATTTTAAGGTGATTGGAGGAAGGTTTCGGGGAGATGTCAGAGGTAGGTTCTTTACACAGAGTGGTGGGTGCGTGGAATGCGTTTCCAGCGGTGGTAGTAGAAGCAGATACATTAGGGGCATTTAAGCGACTCTTGGATAGGTACATGGATGATAGTAGAATGAAGGGTAGGTAGTTAGTTTGATCTTAGAGTAGGTTAAAGGTTCGGCACAACATCGTGGGCCGAAGGGCCTGTAATGTGCTGTACTGTTCTATGTTCTAAAAGAGGAACCTTGGTGTGCATGTCTACAGATCCCTGAAGGTAACAGAACAGGCAGATAAGGTAGTCAAGAAGGCATATAGATACTTTCATTTATTGGCCAAGGCCTAGAGCATAAGAGCAGGGAGGTTATGCGGAACTGTATATAATACGAGTTAGACTGCAGCTAGAGTACTGCATAGTTTTGGTCACCACATTACAGGAAGGATGTGATCACACGAGAGAGGGTAAGAAGAGATTCACAAGGATGTTGCCTTGAATGGAGAATTTTAGCTTTGAGGAAAGATTGGATAGGGTGGCTTTGTTTCTTTGGAAAAGAGGAGGCTTAGGGGAGATTTAGTTGAGATGTATAAAATTATGAGGGGCCCAGATAGAATGGATAGGAAGGATATATTTCCATTAGCAAAGCGATCAATAACCACGGGACATAGATTTAAAGTAATTGGTGGAAGCATTAGAGGGCAGTTGACTAGATATTTTTCACCCAGAGGTTGGTGGGGGTCTGGAACTCACTGTCTGAAAGAGTGGTAGAGGCAAAATCCCTCATCTCATTAAAAAAAGAACACTTGGATATGCACATGAGGAGCCATAACCTACAGGACTATGGACCAAGAGCTGGAAGGTGGTATTAGACTGGATTTCTCTTTATCAGCTGTCATGGACACGATGTTCTGAAGGCCTCCTTTTGTGCCATAAATCGTTCTATGTTTCTATACAAGTTTAACATAACTTTTCTGCTTTTCAGTTCTATCCAACTATAAATGAACCCCAGTGTTTGGTTTGTTTTTTATGGCCTTTATTAACTGTTGTGGGATAACCTTAAGAAGGGACAGCCTTAAGAATGGCCCACCTTAAGAGCTGTAAGTGAAGATCCTGAGGAAGTGATCCTGCATCACACATGACCAGGCAGTTGTGGGTGGAACCTGACAGAGTGAGATGTGTTGAGATGTAGCTCATGCAGTAACTGTTTATATTGTCACTGGATTAGTAGCCCAGAGACCCAGGGTATTGCTCTGGGATATGGGTTCGAATCCCACCACAGCAGAAGGTGGAATTTGAATTCAATTAATAAAAGAAAATCTGGAATGAAGAAGCTAACGATGGCCATGAAACCATTGTTGATTATTGTAAAAACCCATCTGCTTCACAAATGTCCTTTGGGGAAGGAAATCTGCTGTCCTTACCTGGTCTGGCCTACATGTGACTCCACACCCACAGCAATGTTGTTGACTCTTACATTCCCTCTGAAATGGGCTAGCAAGCCACTCCATTGTATCTAACCACTACAAAGTCAATAAAGAATGAAACCGGACAGACCACCCGGCATCGACCTAGGCACCGGAAACGACAACGGCAAACCCAGTCCTCCTTATTAATATCTGGAGGCTTGTGCCATTGTTGGGAGAGCTGTCCTACAGACTAGTCAAGCAACAACCTGACAGAGTCATACTCACGGAATCATCCCTTACAGACAATACCCCAGACACTGCCATCACCATCCCCGGGTATGTCCCTGTCCAGTAGAGGTGATGGCACAGTGGTATACAGTCAGGAGTGAGTTGCCCTGGGAGTACTCAACATCGACTCCAGACCCCATGAAGTCTCATGGCATCAGGTCAAACATGAGCAAGGAAACCTCCTGCTGATTACCACCTATCGCGCCCACCTCAGCTGATGAATCAGTACTCCTCCATGTTGAACAGCACTTAGAGAAAGCACTGAGGGTGACAAGGGCACAGTATGTACTCTGGGTGGGGGACTTGGATGTCCATCACCAAGAGTGGCTCGGTACCACCACTACTGACCGAGCTGGCCAAGTCCTAAAGGACATAGCTGCTAGACTGGGTCTGTGGCAGGTGGTGAGGGAAAAAACATGAGGGAAAGTCATACTTGACCTCGTCCTCACCAATCTGCCTGCCATAGATGCATCTGTCCATGACAGTATTGGTAGGAGTGACCATCGCACAGTCCTTGTGGAGAAGAAGTCCCATTTTCATATTGAGGATACCCTCCATCATGTTGTGTGACACTACTGCCACGCTGAATGGGATAGATTTCGAACAGATCTAGCGATGCAAAACTGGGCATCCATGAGGCGCTGTGGGCCATCCACAGCAGCACAATTGTACTCAACCACAATCTATAACCTCATGGCCCTGCATATCCCCCACTCTACCGTTGCCATCAAGCTGGGGGACGAACCCTGGTTCAATGAAGAGTGCAGGAGCAGCACCAGGCAAACCTCAAAATAAGGTGTCAACCTGGTGAAGCTACAACCCAGAACTACTTGTGTGCCAAGCTGCATAAGCAGCATGTGATAGACAGAGCTAAATGACCCCATAGGCAACAGATGAGAGCTAAGCTCTGCAGTCCTGCCACATCCAGTCATGAATGGTGGCGGACAATTAAACAACTAACTGGAGGAAGTGGCTCCACAAATATCTCCATCCTCAATGATGAGGGAGCCCAGCACATGAGTGCAAAAGATAAGGCTGAAGCATCTGCAGTTGCAACAATCTTCAGCCAGAAGTGTCGAGTTGATGATGCAGCTCAGCCTCCTCCTGAAGTCCCTAGAATCATAGATCCCAGTCTTCAGCCAATTTGATTCGCTCTGCGTGATATCAAGGCACTGGATACTGCATAGGCTATGGGCCCTGACAACATTCCGGCAATAGTACTGAAGACCTGTGCTCCAGAACTTGCCGCACCCTAGCCAAGTTGTTCCAGTACAGCTAGAACACTGGCATCCACCTGGCAATGTGGAAATTTGCCCAGGCATGTCCTGTACACAAAAAGCAGGTCAGGTCCAACCCGGCCAATTACCGCCCCAAAAGCCTACTCTCTTTCTTTCTTTGGCCTCCTTATCTCGAGAGATAATGGGTAAGTGCCTGGAGGTGGTCAGTGGTGTGTGGAGCAGCGCCTGGAGTGGCTATAATGGCCAATTCTAGAGTAACAGACTCTTCCACAGGTGCTGCAGAAAAATTTGCTTGTCGAGGCTGTTACACAGTTGGCTCTCCCCTTGCGCTTCTGTCTTTTATCCTGCCAACTGCTAAGTCTCTTCGACTCGCCACACTTTAGCCCTGCCTTTATGACTGCCCGCCAGCCCTGGCGAACGCTGGCAACTGACTCCCACGACTTGTGATCAATGTCACAGGACATCATGTCGCATTTGCAGACGTCTTTGAAGCGGGGACATGGACGGCCGGTGGGTCTGATACCAGTGGCGAGCTCGCTGTACAATGTGTCGTTGGGGATCCTGCCATCTTCCATGCGGCTCACATGGCCAAGCCATCTCCAGCGCCGCTGACTCAGTAGTGTGTATAAGCTGGGGATGTTGGCCGCCTCGAGGACTTCTGTGTTGGAGATACGGTCCTGCCACCTGTTGCCAAGGATTCTCCGGAGGCAGCGAAGATGGAATGAATTGAGACGTCGCTCTTGGCTGACATACGTTGTCCAGGCCTCGCTGCCGTAGAGCAAGGTACTGAGGACACAGGCTTGATACACTTGGGCTTTTGTGTTCCGTGTCAGTGCGCCATTTTCCCACACTCTCTTGGCCAGTCTGGACATAGCAGTGGAAGCCTTTCCCATGCGCTTGTTGATTTCTGCATCTGGAGACAGGTTACTGGTGATAGTTGAGCCTAAGTAGGTGAACTCTTGAACCACTTCCAGAGCGTGGTCGCCAACATTGATGGATGGAGCATTTCTGACGTCCTGCCCCATGATGTTCGTTTTCTTGAGGCTGATGGTTAGGCCAAATTCGTTGCAGGCAGCCGCAAACCTGTCGATGAGACTCTGCAGGCACTCTTCAGTGTGAGATGTTAAAGCAGCATCGTCAGCAAAGAGGAGTTCCCTGATGAGGACTTTCCATACTTTGGACTTCGCTCTTAGACGGGCAAGGTTGAACAACCTGCCACCTGATCTTGTGTGGAGGAAAATTCCTTCTTCAGAAGACTTCACGCATGTGAAAGCAGCAAGGAGAAGAAGATCCCAAAGAGTGTGGGTGCGAGAACACAGCCCTGTTTCACGCCACTCAGGTAGGAAAGGGGTCTGATGAGGTGCCGCCATGTTGAATTGTGCCTTTCATATTGTCATGGAATGAGGTGATGATACTTAGTAGCTTTGGTGGGCATCCAATCTTTTCTAGTAGTCTGAAGAGACCACGTCTGCTGACGAGGTCAAAGGCTTTGGTGAGATCAATGAAAGCAATGTAGAGGGGCATCTGTTGTTCACGGCATTTGTCCTGTATCTGACGAAGGGAGAACAGCATGTCAACGGTCGATCTCTCTGCACGAAAGCCACACTGTGCCTCAGGGTAGACACGCTCGGCCAGCTTCTGGAGCCTGTTTAGAGTGACTCGAGCAAAGACTTTCCCCACTATGCTGAGCAGGGAGATTCCACGGTAGTTGTTGCTGTCACCGCGGTCACCTTTGTTCTTATAGAGGGTGATGATATTGCCATCGCGCATGTCCTGAGGTACTGCTCCCTCGTCCCAGCACAGGCATAGCAGTTCATGCAGTGCTGAGAGTATAGCAGGCTCGGCACTCTTGATTATTTCAGGGGTAATGCTGTCCTTCCCAGGGGCTTTTCCGCTGGCTAGAGAATCCATGGCATCACTGAGTTCCGATTTTGTTGGCTGTATGTCCAGCTCATTCATGACTGGTAGAGGCTGGGCTGCATTGAGGGCAGTCTCAGTGACAATATTCTCCCTGGAGTACAGTTCTAGGTAGTGCTCAACCCAGCGGTCCATTTGTTTGCGTTGGTCAGTGATTATGTCCCCTGATTTAGATTTGAGGGGGGCGATCTTCTTGATGGTTGGCCCAAAAGCTCTCTTAATGCCATCATACATTCCTCTGATGTTTCCGGTGTCTGAGCTCCTTTGGACCCCACCAGAAAGGCCGAGAGGGGGGTTTTGAGTCTACTCTCAATCATCAGTAAAGTGATGGAAGGTGTCGTCGACAGTGTTATCGTGCAGCATTTGCTTAGCAATGACCTGCTCATTGACGCTCAGTTTGGGTTCCACCAGGGCCACTCAGCTCCTGACCTCATTACAGCCTTGGTTCAAACATGGACAAAAGAACTGAACTCAAGGAGTGAGCTGAGAGTGACTGCCCTTGATATCAAGGCAGCATTTGACCAAGTATGGCATCAAGGAGCCTTAGCGAAACTGGAGTCAATGGGAATTAGGGGAAAACTCCCCACTGGTTGGAGTCGTACCGAGCACAAAGGAAGATGGTTGTGCTTGTTGGATGGCAATCATCTGAGCTCCAGGCCATCACTGCAGGCGTTCCTCAGGGTAGTGTCCTCGGCCCAACCATCTTCAGCTGCTTCATCAATGACCTTTCCTCCATCATAAGGGCAGAAGTGGGGATGTTTGCTAATGTTTGTACAATGTTCAGCACCATTTGCGACTCCTCAGATACTGAAGCAGTCCTTGTAGGAATGCAGCAAGACCTGGACAATATCCCGACTTGGGCTGATAAGTGGCAAGTAACATTCACACCACACAAGTGCCAGGCAATGACCCATCTCCAACAAGAGAGAATTTAACCAGCTCCTCTTGACATTCAATGGCATTACGATCGTTGAACCCCCCACTATCAATATCCTGGGGGTTACTATTGACCAAAAACTGAACTGGAGTAGCCATATAAATACCATGGCTACTAGAGCAGTTCAAAGGCTAGAAATCATGTGGCGAGTAATTTTAAATAACCTCCTGACTCCCCAAAGCCTGTCCACCATCTACAAAGCACAAATCAGGTGTGATGGAATAGGCTCTACTTGCCTGGATGGGTGCAACTCCAACAACATTCAAGAAGTTCAACACCATTCAGGAAAAAGCAAACATTCCCTCCCTCCCTCCACCACAGTGGCAGCAGTGTGTACCATCTGCAAGATGCATTGCAGCAACGCACCAAGGCTGCCTAGACAGCACCTAGAAGGACAAGGGCAGCAGATGCATGGAAACACCACCACCTGCAAGTTCACCTCCAAACCACACACCATCCTGACTTCGAACTATATCACCATTCCTTCACAGTTGTTAAGTCAAACTCCTGAAACTCTCTTCCAAACAGCACTGTTGGTGTACCTACCCCACATGGACTATAGCGATTCAAGAAGGCAGCTCACAGCCAACTTCTCAAGGGCAATTAGGGATGGGCAATAAATGCTGGCCTAGCCAGCACGCCCACATCCCAGGAACGACTCCAAAAAAAAATGTTCTCGTTAAGTTAGAATAAAATGCACGTTTTCTTTGAATATTACTTGCAGTCCTGTGAATCTTTTTTTTAGAATTAGAATTAGAATTAGAATATTACAGCGCAGTACAGGCCCTTCGGCCCTCAATGTTGCGCCGATCATCTGACCTACACTATTCCATTTACATCCATATGTCTATCCAATGACCACTTAAATGCCCTTAAAGTTGGCGAGTCTACTACTGTTGCAGGCAGGGCGTTCCACGCCCCGACTACTCTCTGCGTAAAGAAACTACCTCTGACATCTGTCCTATATCTTTCACCCCTCAACTTAAAGCTATGTCCCCTCATGTTTGCCATCCTCATCCGAGGAAAAAGACTCTCACTATCCACCCTATCTAACCCTCTGATTATCTTGTATGTCTCTATTAAGTCACCTCTCCTCCTCCTTCTCTCCAACGAAAACAACCCCAAGTCCCTCAGCCTTTCCTCGTAAGACCTTCCTTCCATACCAGGCAACATCCTAGTAAATCTCCTCTGCACCCTTTCCAAAGCTTCCACATCCTTCCTATAATGCGGTGACCAGAACTGCACGCAATACTCAAGGTGCGGCCTCACCAGAGTTTTGTACAGCTGCATCATGACCTCGTGGCTCCGAAACTCGATCCCCCTACTAATAAAAGCTAACACACCATATGCCTTCTTAACAGCCCTATTAACCTGGGTAGCAACTTTCAGGGATTTATGTACCTGGATACCAAGATCTCTCTGCTCATCTACACTACCAAGAATCTTCCCATTAGCCCAGTACTCTGCATTGCTGTTACTCCTTCCAAAGTGAATCACCTCACACTTCTCCGCATTAAACTCCATTTGCCATCTCTCAGCCCAGCTCTGCAGCCTATCTATGTCCCTCTGTACCCTACAACACCCTTCGACACTATCCACAACTCCACCGACCTTCGTGTCATCCGCAAATTTACTAACCCACCCTTCTACACCCTCATCCAGGTCGTTTATAAAAATGACAAACAGCAGTGGCCCCAAAACAGAACCTTGCGGTACACCACTAGTAACTAAACTCCAGGATGAACATTTGCCATCAACCACCACCCTCTGTCTTCTTTCAGCTAGCCAATTTCTGATCCAAAGCTCTAAATCACCTTCAACCCCATACTTCCGTATTTTCTGCAATAGCCTACCGTGGGGAACCTTATCAAACGCCTTACTGAAATCCATATACACCACATCCACGGCTTTACCCTCATCCACC
Organism: Heterodontus francisci; assembly: GCF_036365525.1. NCBI lineage: Eukaryota > Metazoa > Chordata > Chondrichthyes > Heterodontiformes > Heterodontidae > Heterodontus > Heterodontus francisci. The sequence goes on along the minus strand of NC_090378.1, from coordinate 28,066,854 downwards.
TGTTTGGTCACCTTCTCGAAAAACTCAATAAGGTTTGTGAGGCACGACCTACCTTTCACAAAACCGTGCTGACTATCGCAAATGAACTTATTCTTTTCAAGATGATTATAAATCCTGTCTCTTATAACCTTTTCCAACATTTTACCCACAACCGAAGTAAGGCTCACAGGTCTATAATTACCAGGGCTGTCTCTACTCCCCTTCTTGAACAAGGGGACAACATTTGCTATCCTCCAGTCCTCCGGCACTACTCCTGTCGACAATGACGACATAAAGATCAACAACAACGGCTCTGCAATCTCCTCCCTGGCTTCCCAGAGAATCCTAGGATAAATCCCATCTGGCCCAGGGGACTTATCTATTTTCACTCTTTCCAAAATTGCTAACACCTCCTCCTTGTGAATCTCAATCCCATCTAGCCTAGTAGGCTGTATCTCAGTAATCTCCTCGGCAACATTTTCTTTTTCTACTGTAAATACTGACGAAAAATATTCATTTAACGCTTCCCCTATCTCCTCTGATTCCGCACACAACTTCCCACTACTATCCTTGATTGGCCCTGTTCTAACTCTTATCATTCGTTTATTCCTGATATACCTATAGAAAGCCTTAGGGTTTTCTTTGATCCTATCCGCCAATGACTTCTCGTGTCCTCTCCTTGCTCTTCTTAGCCCTCCCTTTAGATCCTTCCTGGCTAGCTTGTAACTCTCAAGCGCCCTAACTGAGCCTTCACGTCTCATCCTAACATAAGCCGCCCTCTTCCTCTTGACAAGCGCTTCAACTTCTTGAGTAAACCACGGCTCCCTCGCTCGACAACTTCCTCCCTGCCTGACAGGTACATACTTATCAAGGACACGCATTAGCTGCTCCTTGAATAAGCTCCACATTTCGTTTGTGCCCATCCCCTGCAGTTTCCTTCCCCATCCTACACATCCTAAATCTTGCCTAATCGCGTCATAATTTCCTTTCCCCCAGCTATAATTCTTGCCCTGCGGTATATACCTGTCCCTGCCCATCGCTAAGGTAAACCTAACCGAATTGTGATCACTATCGCCAAATAGTCTATCTTACAATAGTTCGCACCCCAAAAGGATCAAGTATTAATCCATTGTGACAACTTCTGGGATTTCTTTTCTGAAGACCACTAAATATTACATTGTGGCAACGTTTGATTTGATTTTCTGAAGAACACAGTAAGAGCAAACAAAGAACAGCTGATCGCCTACTTTGAATGGCTGAAGATCTGGCAGGACAGCAGTTAGCAGGTGATCCCACAACACTGCAGTGAGCTCGGCCACAGTCAGGAGCCTGGGAGCTGTTTAAACTCTCTGAGTACAGCAGGCAAGTTGCCAGGAGATCAGAGCTTTCAACTATTCTGGTGATGAGTTGAAAAATTTGCAAAGAAGCATTACAGCCATAACAGCTTTAGCTGTCCCTTTATTTTTGATTTGTGGGCAGGCTCTAAGCAGAAAAGAGCAAGAAGAACCTAACAGCGCCACTGGGAGGTCCAGCATAAAGTAAAAGGCTGGCTGTGGCAGCTGTTGGTACTGCAAGTTGCAGCTGGCTGCTTCACAAAAAGCTCTCAGTATAAAGAAAAACAACTCACAGTTTAGAAAAAATGAACAGCTGTGTAAACAGAGTTGATCTCTCAGTTCGAAAAAAAAAACAAGCCGTGTAAACAAAAAGATCTGTAGTCTCCCATTCTTAAAAGGAGAAGATCTGCAAAAATGAAGCTGTCTTAAAAAGGAAACAATAAGTGTGCCTGTCTGAGAAAGAAAACCTGTGGAAAAAGCCTGTTTTTATTAAAAAGGCAGATCATTAAGACAATGTCTTTCAGATATCCAGTTATTGATTGGAAGGCATCGGACATAACATCTGAGTTTAAACTGTTTCAACAGCAAATGGAACTGTGTTTCCTGGATCAAGAAATTAGCAAACCAGAGAAACAAGTTATCAAAATTAAGATCACACTGGGCAATGAAGGGCTCCAACGAATCAATACATCAGGATTGTCAACTGAGGATCTGAAGGATCCTAGCAAGATCTGGATATTCCTGGATTGGCAACCCAAAGGGAAGGTAAATTTCCGAGTACATAGGCTTGAGCTTATGATCTACCAGCAAAAGCAAGATGAGTCCATTGACCAGTTTGTTGCAAGTGCTGAGGCAAAGCTCAATATATGACTTCGCAGATATCAAGTTGTCAGAATGGATTATAGAGCTAGCAATCGTGTCTGCCCCACTAGAGGCCTTTCAAAAAGACCTGCTAGAAAAGAAGAAAGGACTCACCATAGATGCACTACTTAATGAGGAAGGAAATTTGAAGCCATCATGGATGGGTGCCAACAGTTACAAGCGTTGTGTGTGGGGGAGGTGGGGCGGTGGTGGTGCTACAACAATTGGTATGGTAACCAAGGCTCAGACATCTGCTGAGCCTTGTGGAAAATGTGACCCAACTCACCCAATTCACAGTTGTCCGGCGTACCAGGACCAGTGCAAAGCTTGTGGCATGCGAGGACAATGGGCAAGACAGTGCAGAAGGCCGAGCTCAGATACTACACACAGGAATGGTGGCAGATCACATACAGAGAGAATGTCTGCAAGACAGGATGGCAAACACAACAAGAGGTATGCCAATACACAACAAAAGCCCAAGCAGGTGCATCAGACCGGCAGAGAGACAGATTGTCAGGCGGAGACAGATGAAGAATGCACTCGTGCGAACAGCGAGCAAGCATTTCACATAGTTAATTTGGATCACCATCTCAATGCTATTACGCAATCTGAGGCATTCACCATGATTGGGATTATATGTCTGCAGAAGAGTGGCAAGCATAAGCTCAGAGTAAAAATTGACACCGGAGCAAGTGCAAATATTCTGCCCATCGTATACTGAAGAACGTGTGCTTAAAGAGATGTGAATTTATGGTACCACAGCTAGGGTGACTGCTTACAAGTGTTCTCCAATCTAATGCATTGGAATGATAACCTTACAGTGCAGCTGTGGAAGCTCCGAATGGCTACCATAAATGTTTTATCTTGTAGACACAACTTGACCAACTATCGTAGGACTTCCAGTATGCCAAGGTCTAAGATACATGAAGTCAGTAATGCACCGAAGATGGTACAAAATATCCTGGTCCAATGTATTGGGTCAATCCATGTAAAGGACAACACAAAGGCTGGGAGTCTTGACACAAAGAGGCGATATGACTGGGAATCTATCCTCAGGCTTCAGTTCATTGCTGCAAGTACCCGGAGGCCAGAGGAATTGCCAGTGATTGATGACGTTTACCAGTCATCATTTTTCTAAGCATTATAAACAAGGAAAGATGTTCACGATATCAAGATCAGGATGAATAAGCAAACTTCCCCTATGTTTTAGAGAGTGTTAAATTTGCTTACCTGTCAATAACATTTTGTTTTAATCATGTATAGTTAGTCCAAACTGCAACATCATTCGATATTGTACATATAGTTTTATCTTTGGAAAAATGGGGAATGTTGTGGGGATGGGGATGACCTTAAGAAGGGACAACCTTAAGAAATGTTGTGTCACACATGACCAGGCAGTTGTGGGTGGAGCCCGACAGAGTGAGATGTGTTTAGATGTGGCTCATGCAGTAAATGTTTGTGCATATGTGTTCCAGTTAAGGTATAATAAAACCCACATTTTCTTTGATTATTACTTGCAGTCCTCTGAATCTTACAATAGTTCACGCACCAAAAGGATCAAATAATATTATGTTAACCTGTGTCACTACTTTTAGTGATCTGTGTATCTGTACCTCTGATCCTTTGGTTCCTCTTCCTTATTGAGACATTGACTTTCCAAGGAGGAGGCAACAGTTGATTTACTGTGATAACTTTTGAAAGTAATTATACTCTCACAAAGTGGTACTGAGAAAACCTTATGGCAATGGAATGTTCTCAGATCATTATTGAATAAGCAGAATTCCATATCTTGGGGCAATTTATTATAAAAGTACAACATTTATAAAAGCATATGAATTATGGCATTTATCTGAATTTCAATAAAAACTGAAAATTTATATTCTTACTATAGTGTTCAGTGTATATATATTAAAAATGCCATGTGAAGACTAGAAAGCATTGCTAATACATTTTGATTATTCAGTGGGCACTTACTGCAAACATGCTTATGTAAATTTTAATTTATCCAATTATCTTTCCATTCTTTGAAAATTGCAATGCATCCAACTCATTTTCCACTATAAATATCAATGTATTTAAAAATTGCAATTGCAAAGGAACTTGTGGGGAGTCAGTTTCTGTAACTAGTGGTTAATAGTAAATTTTCAGGGTCATAATGGCAAAGCAGAAATTTAAACTAATTACCAACAAGTTATTAAAGCATTACATATTGGTTTTTTTTTAGAGATACAGCACTGAAACAGGCCCTTCGGCCCACCGAGTCTGTGCCAACCATCAACCACCCATTTATACTAATCCTACACTAATTCCATATTCCTACCACATCCCCACCTGTCCCTATATTTTCCCTACCACCGACCTATACTAGGGGCAATTTATAATGGCCAATTTACCTATCAACCTGCAAGTCTTTGGCATGTGGGAGGAAACCGGAGCACCTGGAGGAAACCCACGCAGACACAGGGAGAACTTGCAAACTCCACACAGGCAGTACCCAGAATTGAACCCGGGTCGCTGGAGCTGTGAGGCTGCGGTGCTAACCACTGCGTCACTGTGATGGGTGGTGCAAAAGAGTGGTTGGACTCGTATTCAATTCTCCCATTCCACTGAGCTCCTAGGCTCAATTGGGTTGATGTTGACATTTGGGCGATCAATCATCAGAGCTCCGGAACCTGCTGGTCACTTGGTACTCATGGCAAAGAAACGGCATTGATTTTGATCTACTGGCTTCATTTACATCAGGCCAGCGAGCTGCCAGGCGTCAATTCCCCATGATATGTTTTGGTTGTATTAGTTCCAGGTAATCATTTTTTGGTGAGCTCTCAATAAACTTGCAATAATTACATTAGAACAGCTAACATCCAGGACATGGGCCTCAGTGCCCATCATGAAAGCAACAAAAAAGAATCCAAATTGTAATGAAAGCACTACCAGCTTAACTGAGCATATTATCTCAACAATAACTTGCACTTATATAGCATCTTTAATGTATTACAACGTCCCAAGGCCAAAACTGGAGAAGTGCAAATATCTTGGAGGATTGTACACCTGGAGGAACTTAGAGAAAGGAAGGGACGGCCTTGGAGGGATTTGAAAACAAGAATGAAGGCATTGCTTAACCAGTTAATGACCACAGGAGTGAAAGGTGAACGGGACTAGTTGTGGGTTAGGATGTGGGCAGCAGAGTGTTGGATGACCTTAAGTTTATTGAAGGTAGAAAATGGGAGTGCATTGGAATAGCCAAGTCTACAGGTGACAAAGGCATGGATGAGGGCTTCAGCAACAAATGAGATGATGCAGGGCGGAGTCAGCAAGTATTGCAGTTGTGAAAATAGTTAGTGTGGATGAATGGTCGGAAGCTCATCTCAGGGTCAAATATGACACTAGGTTGTGAACAGACTGGTTCAGCCTCAGAGAGTTGCCAGTCAGAGGGATGCTGTCAGTGCTAGGAGGCAGAGTTTGGGAACTGAAAACAATGGCTTTGGTCTTCCCAATATTTAGTTGGAGGAAATTTCTGCTCATCTAGTACTAGATGTCAGATAAGCAGTGAAAAATTTTAGAGATCAATAGATACCATCAGTTAGCTTAAAACTATTATCTCATTTTTATATGCCTTATATAAGCAATGCAGACTTTAGTCTCAGGACCATAATGTTACCCATGTTGGGTTCTCCAGGCTACTGTGTTAATACATTATGCAGTTTCAGGTGCCACTGACAGTAGTTTTTGTAGTCACTTATGTAAAATGTCACAGACCACATTCAGGGCTGGATTTTATTACTGCGTCGCACTGTGAGTGCAGCGGCCTTCCGACATGGAAGGGCCTCCGCACAGCTCCCACGATATTACACACGGGGGCTGATTTAAATAGAGGGCGTGGAGCGGCCGCCCCCAATGACATAGAGGGGACGGCCGCCGCAACCCCGTCAACAGCATCTGGCACCACTGCGTAAGCAACGGCACCATTTTGAAAGGGCTTTAAGCCCTTAATACAGATTTAAAATTTTAAAGGAAGCAGCACTTGAAATGTCAATAAAGCCATTACATTTAAAATAAAAGCAGTACTTCCACTCCCACAATAATCACACAATAAATTTATTTCCCTCTCCCACCCTGAGAAACCATTTTTGACTGTCCCGACTTTTAAATCCCAAACTTTGCACTCTTTGCCCTTCAACCCCTTCCCACCATCCCCACAGCCAATAAAAAATGTTTTCCCTGTTCCTCCACCCCTCCCGCCCTGAAAATCTTATTCCCCTCCCCTCCCCACTAGGCTCTCGCCTCAGAGCTCCATATGGAGTTCCGAAGGCACGCGAAGTACGAATGACGACCGTAAAATCGGCGTGGGACAGCCACTGCCTGCAGGTAAGTTCATTTACATCTCTTTATTGTTAATTTGAATATTAAGATGAAGTGCCCACCGCCAGTTGGCAGGGGGGCCACACCGAGGTCCCCCCGCCGCCGGTAATATGCGGCGGGCCCTTCTCGACGTTGTGGGTCGAGGCGGGCCTCTCCCCGCAGAATTTTACTGGCCCCCACCCCCCCACTGCGACCCGCGGCGTCAAGGGGCTGGTAAAATTCCGCCCATAAAGTTCAAGTCAGTATTTCAATTAATTTATACATATTGGAAGCTGTGGATAATAATAAATCTCACTGTTCAGATTTAAAATTTGTTCACCAATGGGACTGAGTGCAGCCTTTTCCAACTTTCAGCCTTTGGGAATTCAAAAAGGATGTAGCAGCAAACAAGAACTAAAGAGGCAATTGTCCAAGTTTACATTGGTGACATTGACCTTGTCCACCACCACCACGTCAGGAAAATACAGCTATGTTGCCCATGATTATGCATTCATCGGTTTTAATAGGTAAATAATTGAGGACAACACGTTTGCAATTTTCCAAAGTGTATCGACAGGTGGATAAGAACATAAGAAATAGGAGCAGGAGTAGGCCATTCAGCCCCTTAAGTCTGCCCCACCATTCAATAAGATCACGGCTGATCTGTCCCAGTCCTCAACTTCTCTTTCATGCCTGCTCCGCCTAACCCTGGACTCCCCAAGATTTCAAAAATCTATCTACGTCCTCCTCAAATACATTTAGTGACCTAGCCTCCACAACTCTTTAAGGTAGAGAATTCCAGAGATTCACTATCCTCTGAGAGAAGAAATTCCTTCACATCTCAGTTTTAAATGTGTGCCCTCTTCTCCCACTACTGGAAATATCTTTTCAACATCCACCCTGTCAAGTCCCCTTAAAATCTTAAATGTTTCTATAAGATCACCGCTCATTCTTCTAAACTCCAATGAATAAAGGCCTAACCTGTTTAGCCGTTCTTGATAAGACAACCCATTCATCCCAGGAATCAGCCTAGTGAACCTTTTCTGAACTGCTTCCAATGCTAGTATATCCTTCTTTAAATACGGGGACCAAAACTGTACGCAGTACTCCAGGTGTGGCCTGACCGACACCCTGTACAGTTGTAACAGGACTTCTCTATTTTTAAACTCTAATCCCCTGGCAATAAAGGCCAACATTCCATTTGCATCCTAATTACTTGCTGCAATTGCATGCTAACCTTTTGTGTTTCATGCACAAGAACACCCAGATTCCTCTGTACTACAGTGTTTTGTGGTCTTTCTCCATCCAAATAATAATCTGCCTTTTTATTCTTCCGACCAAAGTGGATTACCTCACACCTTCCAACATTGAACTACATCTGCCAAGTTTTTGCCCACTCACTTAACCTATCTATATCTCTTTGCAGATTCTTTGTGTCCTCATCACACCATGCCTTCCCACCTATTTTTGTATCATCAGCAAAGTTGGATACACTACACTCTGTCCCTTCCTCTAAGTCATTAATATAGATTGTAGATAGTTGAGGCCCTAGGACTGATCCTTGTGGCACCCCACTAGTTATGGCTTTCCAACCTGAAAAAGACTCATTGATCCCGACTCTCTGCCTTCTGTGTGTTAGCCAATCCTCAATCCATGCCAACACATTACCCCCAATACCCTGAGCTCTTAATTTGTGCAATAACCTTTTATGTGGCACCTTATCAAACGCCTTCTGAAAATCCAAATACACTATATCTACCAGTTCTCCTTTATCCACTCTGCTTGTTATATCCTCAAAGAACTCCAACAAATTTATCAAACATGATTTCCCTTTCATAAAAATGGTGACTCTGTTTGATTGCATTATGTTTTTCTAAATGTCCTGCTATTTCTTCCTTAATAATGGACTCTAGCATTTTCCCAATGACTGATGTTGTACTAACTGGTCTGTAGTTTCCTGCTTTCTGTCTCCCTCCTTTCTTGAATAGGGGTGTCACATTAGCGGTTTTCCAATCCGCTGGTACCCTACCGGAATCCAGTGAGTTTTGGTATATTATGACCAATGCCTCCACTATCTCTGCAGCCACTTCTTTTAAAACCCTTGGATGCAGGCCATCAGGTCCTGGCAGCTTGTCTGCCTTTAGTCCTATCAGTTTGTCCAGCACCTTTTCCCTCATGATAGAGATTGTTACAAGTTCCTCCCTCCCATTTACACCTTGTTCATCTATTGTTGGGATGTTTATAGTGTCCTACACCATGAAGACCGATGTAAAATATTGGTTTAAGTTATCTGCCATTTCCCTGTTCCCTGTTATTAATTCCCCAGTCTCATCATCTAAGGGTCCCACACTTACTTTAGCTACTCTCTTCCTTTTAATATACCCTTAGAAGCTCTTACTGTTTGTTTTTATATTCCTTGCCAATTTATTCTCAGAATCAATTTTCTCACTTTTTATTAGTTTTTTAGTCATCCGCTGCTGGTTTCTAAAAAATCCCAGTCCTCTGGCCTACCACTCGTTTTCGCCGCATTGTATGCCTTTGTATTTGATTTGATACTCTCCTTAACTTCCTTTGATATCCACGGGTGGTTCATTGTTCTCTTCGAGTCCTTCCTTCTGACCGGAATAAGTGTTTGCTGAGTGTTATGAAATATCTGCTTAAAAGTCTGCCACTGCTCATCTACTGATTTCCCCTGTAGTCTATCTTCCCAGACTGCTTTAGAGAACTCTTTCTTCATACCTCTGTAATTGTCCTTGTTTAAGTCGAAGACACTGGTTTGAGACCCGAGTTGCTCACCCTCAAACTGAATTTGAAATTCTACCATGTTATGATCATTTCCCCCTAAAGGATCTTTAACTACGAGATCTCTTATTAATCCTACCTCATTACACAATACCAAATCTAAAATAGCCTGTTCCCTGGTAGGTTCTGCAACGTATTGCTCTAAGTAACAATCCCTGAGGCACTCTACAAATTAGTCTTCCATGCTACCCTTGCCAATTTGATTTGTCCAGTCAATATGCAGATTAAAATCACCCATGATAATTGCAGTGCCCTTCTGACACACCTCCATTATTTCCTGATTAATATCTTGTCCTACAGAGAGGCAACTCTTTGGTCGCCTATACACCACTCCCACCCATGATTTCTTTCCCTTGCTATTCCTTATTTCCACCCAAACTGATTGTACATCACGATCTATTACACCTATATCATTACTCACAACTGCACTGATCCCTTCCTTTAATAACAAAGCTACCCCACCTCCTTTTCCTTTCTGCCTATTCTTCCGGAACGTCGAATATCCTTGAACATTAAGATTCCAGTCCTGGTCATCCTGCAACCACGTCTCAGTGATAGCTATCAAATCATATTCATTTATTTCTATCTGTGCCGTCAGCTCATCTATCTTGTACAAATACTACGTGCATTCAGATAAAGAGCCTTAAGCTTTGACTTTTTACCATTTTTACCTAGTCTGGTTCTAATTTCTGCAGTACTCTTATGTTTGTATTCTCTGTCCCTTCCTGTCACTCTCTGATTAATGTATGCCCCTTCACTACCCTGCACCTCTGCTCTATCGTTACTTTTCGACTTTTTAAACTTCCTTTCAATTGAACCCTCCTCCCCACTATCTAGTTTAAAGCCTTATCTACAACCCTATTTATACAATTCGCCAGGACACTGGTCCCAGCATGGTTCAAGTGAAGCCCATCACAATGGAACAGCTCTCTCTTTCCCCCAGTACTGGTGCCAGTGTCCCATGAATTGGAACCCATTTCTCCCACACCAATCTTTGAGCCACTCGTTTACCTCTCTAATCTTATTTACCCTATGCCAATTTGCATGTGGCTCAGGTAGTAATCCGGAGATCACTACCTTTGTAGTTCTGCTTTTTAATTTGGCCCCGAGCTGCTCATAGTCCCTCAGTAGAACCTCTTTCCGAGTGCTATCTATGTCATTCCTACCTACGTGGACCATGACAACTGGATCTTTTCCCTCCCACTCCAAGTTCCTCTCCAACCCAGAAGAGATGTCCTTAACCTTGACACCAGGTAGGCAACACAGCCTTTGGGACGCCCTGTCTTTGCTGCAGAGAACAGTATCTACTCCCCTAACTATGCTATCCCCTATTACTACTGCATTTATCTTTTCTCCCCCCACTTGAATGGCGCTCTGAACCAAGGTGCTGTGGTTAGTTTGCTCATCCTCCTTACAGTCTGTGTCCTCGTCCACACTGGGAGCAAGAACCTCGTACCTATTGGATAAGGGCACTGGCTAAGGCTCCTCCAAAGCTAAATTCTGGATCCCCATACCTGCCTCACTCGCAGTCACACCCTCCTGTCCCTGACCACTGGCCGAATTCAAGGTAGTTAATCTAAGGGGTGTGACTGTCTCCTGAAATACAATGTCCAAGTAACTCTCCCCCTTCCTGATGTGTCGCAGTGTCCGCAGCTCGGACTCCAGCTTATCAACTCTGAGCTGAGGTTCCTCGAGCAGCCAACACTTGTTGCAGATGTGGTCACCGTGGATCGCACCGGCGTCCACCAGCTCCCACATACTACAACTGCAACACATCACCTGCCCAGCCATCTCTAGTCTATTTAATTAAATAACTTGGATCTTAGTATTTAAAAAAAAAAGAACTATTTAAGTGTACTCTTAACCTGTAATGACGTCGCCTGATTTAAATCACTTGGCCAAAACTGAAAAAAACACAAGCGACAGGGAAGAAAGAAATACCCACCAATCACTTCCCAGCTCTCCTGTGACATCACACTTCGATTTTTGCTGGTCAAGCAGGTCCACAGAACAGAACAGAACAGAGCGTCTCTCGCTGCTGCTTCTGGTCTCGGGCCTTGGCTCCTTTTATCTCCCGGCTCCTCTCGCCTGTTCCCGCTCTCACCACCGCCGTTCTCGCTGCTGCTTCTGGTCTCGGGCCTTGGCTCCATTTATCTCTCGGCTCCTCTCGTCTGTTCCCGCTCTCAGCACCGCCGTTCTCGCTGCTGCTTCTGGTCTCAGGGTGGGCTCCTTTTATCTCCCAGCTCCTCTCGGCTGTTCCCGCTCATAAAATTCAGAAAATCGGCCTTTAAAGTGGAAATAGAAACTGATAATTTTTGTCTTCCTTGGCTAGAATTCTAAGGCTCAAAACTGCATCTAGTCCATGGGCCAAAGTTTGACCATCCCTTCCTCCTGACACCAGAGAGTTAGGAGAAACCAAGCATGGAACTATTAGCAAGTGAAGTAGAATGTCTTTACGTTATCAATGCATACATGTTTGTTTCTCTGTGTCCCAATCTGATTAAAAGAACCCACACCACCACATGGTGGCAGCTGGTGTACTTCTACAAAAAAGAGAAAGAACTAAAAATAAAGGAACAGTGTGTATCTTTAAAAAGAGCCTTTGCTGGAGTATAACTGAGGCTGTGCTGAGTAAGAAATGGGAACAGAAATATTGAGAGCAAGAAAATGGTAGCATATCACTAAGTCATCAGTTTCAAAAAACCTGAAGGTGGTTTTCGAAGATGAAGCTTAATCAAAGTTTGAACTGGACAGAAAAGTTTCTAATTTATGAAGGGGACATTCATATCTGCTTACTGCTATATATGTCATTTGTGAATTTAATAGTATGATTATTTATGTTTTTCTCAATATAATAAAAATAATTAGCATTAAAGGAATCAACACAGAGCCCCAAGAAACACAAGCTATCACTAAACCTCATTCAACATTTCCTTTAATAATTGACCTATAGTTACGCAAGTCAGTTGCCAGTCATCGCCAGAGCTGGCGGGCAGCCATAAAGGCGGGGCTAAAGTGTGGAGAGTCAAAGAGACTTAGCAGTTGGCAGGAAAAACGACAGAAGCGCAAGGGGAGAGCCAACTGTGTAACAGCCCCGACAACCAATTTTATCTGCAGCACCTGTGGAAGAGTCTGTCACTCTAGAATTGGCCTTTATGGCCACTCCAGGCGCTGCTTCACAAACCACTGACCACCTCTTGGCGCTTACCCATTGTCTCTCGAGACAAGGAGGCCAAAGAAAGAAGAAAGAGTTACGCAATTGCAACTACATCCGAATCTATTCTTCCATTTCTCCAATAATACCATGACATCTAAAGTAAATTCATCAATTCTGCACTGGCAGTGGAGAGCTGCACTCAAAAGTTGCAAGGAACAGAAAGTCATGACTAAAATGTTGTAAGCCTATCTCCAACCTACAGTACTTTTGAGCACAGCTCCCTGCTGGAAGCTTTGGATTCATAAATTTATCCTTCCTTTTTTTGTATAACTATGTATGAAAAATCTTTATGAAAATTGAAATCAATAATATCAACAGGACTATCTTCATCCCCTCGTCCTTCAAAATCTCAATTGAGACATCTATGTCTGACTCCTAAAGACATATTATGCATTGCAATTAATTGCGGTACTCTCTATGTGTCTCTTTATAAATCATGTACAATATTTTCTGATCTATTCCCTAAAATGGATGTTAAGCTTGTTTGTTTATTAATCCCAGGTCTGCTTTTTGCCTTTCTTTAAATAAAGCAACTACAGAACAATCCAGAAGCACTGACTCCCATTTTCTTGAGCAATTCAGGGCAAATTGAACCAGATTATTGATTTTAATAATTTGAATAATTATTTTAATAATTTGAATAATTATTTTAATAATTCCAATAGCTTGGCTAATACCACCTCAAACCAATTCTAATTTTACCTGAATACCTTTTTATCTCGCCAGTAAAACTGGGATTGTCCCATTGTATCATCAAATCATCTGAAATATAACTTTATCAAATTAAAATATGTAGGTTACACCAGAGATGCAAGTATGCAAATGGACCGCTGGGTGGAACACTACCTAGAACTGTACTCCAGGGAAAATGATGTCACTGAGTCCGCCCTCAATGCAGCCCAGTCTCTGCCAGTCATGGATGAGCTGGATGTACCGCCAACAAAATCGGAACTCAGTGACGCCATTGATTCTCTAGCCAGCGGAAAAGCCCCTGGGAAGAACGGCATTACCCCTGAAATCATCAAGAGTGCCAAGCCTGCTATACTTTCAGCACTCCATGAACTGCTTTGCCTGTGCTGAGATGAGGAAGGAGTACCACAGGACATGCGCGATGCCAATATCATCACCCTCTATAAGAACAAGGGTGACAGCGGTGACTGCAACAACTACCGTGGAATCTCCCTGCTCAGCATAGTGGAGAAAGTCTTCGCTCGAGTCGCTTTAAACAAGCTCCAGAAGCTGGCTGAGCGTGTCTACGCTGAGGCACAGTGTGGCTTTCGTGCAGAGAGATCGACCGTTGACATGCTATTCTCCCTTCATCAGATACAGGACAAATGCCGCGAACAACAGATGCCCCTCTACATTGCTTTCATTGATCTCACCAAAGCCTTTGACCTCGTCAGCAGACGTGGTCTCTTCAGACTACTAGAAAAGATTGGATGCCCACCAAAGCTACTAAGTATCATCACCTCATTCCATGACAATATGAAAGGCACAATTCAGCATAGCAGCACCTCATCAGACCCCTTTCCTATCCTGAGTGGCATGAAACAGGGCTGTGTTCTCGCACCTACACTCTTTGGAATCTTCTTCTCCTTGCTACTCTCGCATGCATTCAAGTCTTCAGAAGAAGGAATTTTCCTCCACACAAGATCAGGTGGCAGGTTGTTCAAACTTGACCGTCTAAAAGCGAAGACCAAAGTACGGAAAGTCCTCATCAGGAACTCCTCTTTGCTGACGATGCTGCATTAACATCTCACACTGAAGAGTATCTGCAGAGACACATCGACAGGATTGCGGCTGCCTGCACCGAATTTGGCCTAACCATCAGCCTCAAGAAAACAAACATCATGGGGCAGGACGTCAGAAATGCCCCATCCATAAATATCAGTGACCACACTCTGGAAGTGGTTCAAGTGTTCACCTACCTAGGCTCAACAATCGCCAGTAACCTGTCTCTCGATGCAGAATTCAACATGCACATGTGAAAGACTTCCTCTGCTATGTGCAGACTGGCCAACAGAGTGTGGGAAAATGGCGCACTGACACAGAACACAAAAGTCCGAATGTTTCAAGCCTGTGTCCTCAGTACCTTGCTCTACGGCAGCGAGGCCTGGACAACGTATGTCAGCCAACAGCGACGTCTCAATTCATTCCATCTTCGCTGCCTCCGGAGAATCCTTGGCATCAGGTGGCAGGACCGTATCTCCAACACAGAAGTCCTCGAGGCGGCCAACATCCCCAGCAAATATGCCCTACTAAGCCAGCGGCGCCTGAGATGGCTTGGCCATGTGAGCCGCATGGAAGATGGCAGGATCCAGAAGGACACATTGTACAGCGAGCTCGTCACTGGTATCAGACCCACCGGCCGTCCTTGTCTCCACTTTAAAGATGTCTGCAAACGCGGCATGAAGTCCTGTGACATTGACCACAAGTCGTGGGAGTCAGTTGCCAGCGATCGCCAGAGCTGGCGGGCAACCATAAAGGCGGGGCTAAAGTGTGGCGAGTCGAAGAGACTTAGCAGCTGGCAGGAAAAAAGACAGAAGTGCAAGGGGAGAGCCAACTGCGTAACAGCCCCGACAACCAATTTTATCTGCAGCACCTGTGGAAGGGTCTGTCCCTCCAGAATTGGCCTTTATAGCCACTCCAGGCGCTGCTTCACAAACCACTGACCACCTCCAGGCGCTTACCCATTGTCTCGCGAGACAAAGAGGCCAAAGATAACACCAGAGATGCAAGTATGTTATCACACTGATCTTTTTGAAGTGTACTTGGCAGTTGATGAAAAAGGAAAGTAGCTCAGTTCACTGTTACAAGCAGAAATAGGGCCCTTTTAACTTTTCCTAAAGAGGTTTATCCTCAAAGTTCTCTGCAAACATAACAAACCCAACATTTAACATTTTGGATAATTTTACTCTGCAAATGACTGAGCAAGTTGAAAGGTCACTTCTGATTATAGGAAAATTTTCATTCTGTGTCTAATTCAGGTAAGCAACCTTTCAGCTCTTCTGCAATTATAATTCTGACAGAGTTGTCCTTTTAAACTCGTTCCTGCTTGGGTCTTTTTTTTTCTGCTTCTCTGACGCTGACCCAAAAGTTGAGCTTTGTTCAATGAGGCCTGAATGTGCTCCTCTGGTCATTCCCAACCTTTTTAATTTAATTCTTTGAAATGGTATGCCTTCTTGTGAAATAATCTTACAGTATGAAATAAACATTGTCTTTGATCATGGTTACAATAATGCATCATAATAGAGGAGATTGCAATAAAGTATAGTATTTTAATGAGGACACATGTCTTAGCAGCTGCGTTCACATTATATAGTAATCTTCTTGCTAATCTTGAATGGTGATCACCACAATTATTTTGCTTTTATTAACTCTTGAATTAAAGTTAAGAAGATATGAAGGTGCTTCTCCAAGGTTAAAAGATTGATGCTTGTGCCAAATGCTGAAGATAAATTAACATCTTGTCAAATGCCAAGGCAAGAGAAGAAGACTAGATTTTCCTCTTTTGATATTATTACCACCAGAATGGCTGCAGCTGAAATTTGGACCGATTGAAATGGAAGCAAGTTGTTTAAATTTTATTTTCCTCTTCCAGCAGACTGGGTATCATCCATAATTAGGCAGCAAAGCTGGAAGAACTCCTGCCTTGGATCTTCTAAATACTCTGTAAATCTGAGATAAGAGTACAGTAATGATTAAAAGAAATTCAGCCCATTCAACTAAGCCTGTTTTAAAGTATGTCTCTGATAACTTAGAAAATGTGGGTAGCTGCTTAGAACTAATTGGATTCATCTATAGGAAATCTGTAACTCAATAAAATGTTTTCCAAATCATTTTGTGCTTCCAGCAACCAATAAAATCAAATTTGTGAGGCATTTGTCCTGCTTACAATTGCCTCCAGTTGCATACTAGGGTAACTATATTATTACAGATTCATAGAATTGTTACAGTGCAGAAGGAGGCCATTCGGCCTATCGTGTCTGCACTGGCTTTCCAAATGAGCAATTCACTTGGTGTCATTCTCCCGCTTTCTCCCCATAACCCTGCACATTCTTCCTTTTCATATAACAGTCTAATTCCCTTTCAAATGCCTTGATTGAACATGCCTCCACCACACTCTCAGGCAATGCATTCCAGACTTTAACCACTCGCTGCATGAAAAAGCTTTTCGTCATGTCACTTTTGCTTCTTATACCAATTACTTTTAAATCCGTACCCTCTCTTTCTTGATCCTTTCACGAATGGGAACAGTTTCTCCCGATCTACTCTGTCCAGATTCCTCAGGATGTTGAATACCTCTATCAAATCTCCTTTCAGACTTCTTTTCTCCAAGGAACTTCTCCAATCCAACTTCCTAACTGAAGTTCCTCATCCCTGGAACCATTCTCACTCTTCTGCACTCTCTCCAATGCCTCATGATTAAATATTAAATATTTATAAATATCTTAAAATATTAAATATTGAATAATTAAATATTGTTATCCCACCTAATGATATACAACCAAAATCTCCTGGTTGTTTGCAGGCTCAGTAGAATGAAAATTCTGGTAATACTGCCAATTTATCCATTCATCAGTGAGTAATTCATATATTAATTTATTTATAATAAATGTTGTATGATGCCTTTGAGTGATGTCCCTTTAAGATCTTAGTATGCTAATGAGCTAAGTACCAGGATGTAGTCATGTGACTTCAAGCCTGATTCTCTATGCAACTGTAACACCCAGAGTAAGGTTCTGTAAATAGTTTGCTCAGTACTGTGCATAATAGTTTAGCTGTAATAAACCCGTTTGAGCTCTTCAACCAACAGGACACCACACATCTTATTTATGTTGTATCAGACAATATAAAGAACACATTATATGGTGGCAGTTGTGGTGAGAAGACAAAGTCTAGGTTTGAAGACCACAGGTACAACAGCTTTTAAAATGACTTTCCTACAGCCACTAGGGAGAAAATACAAAAGAAATACTGGCTCAAAAGTGGAAAGAAGAAAGAACCTACCTCCAGCTGGAGAAGATAGAGCTCAGAATGACAGGCTGCAAGTAAAGCAGGTGAGTCATTGTACGAATGGTCAAGGGCTCTACGTTTAAAAAAAACAAGCTTTGAAGTCCTTAAAAAGTTAATTTTTTTCAAATGCTCTATTTAAAAAAATGGAGAAATCCTGATTGCTCACCCAGGCTGATCAAGGTCTTGCCATTGCAGGAGGCATCTGTAAAAAGCGCGGGAAAACTGATCACTGCAGAGGCTCATCCACGCAGCCAAAGTTTAAAAAAACGAATTAAACCACTCAAGCGTGAAGAGAGCTTCCATTCACACAACCACAGCTATAAAAATAACCATTTAAACTACGACCGCAATTGTTGACAATGCGATCGGTAGGTGGCACTGTTTTAGCACATGCGCAAATACAGCATGTGCCACGAAAACGTCACAGCTTGCGACTGCAGCAGCTGCCAGGACTAAAGATGGCGCTGCTCAAAGAATCACAGAGATGAAACCTAACAAATACGTGGCAGAATACAATGGCCGGAGTGAGAGAGTGGAGCGGGCCGGGGACAGCAGCGCGGGGGGCCGGGGACAGCAGCGCGGGAGGCCGGGGGACAGCAGCGCAGGGGCTGGGGACAGCAGCGTGGGGGGACCAGTGGTAGCGGTGCCGGGGGGGGGAGGAGAGAAGGGAGGGGGGGGAGGAGAGAAGGGGGTTGGGAGAAAGAGGGGGGGGAGAGGGAAAGGGGGGGAGGGGGGGAGAGGGAGAGGGAGAGGGGGGGAGAGGGGGAGAGGGAGAGGGAGAGGGGGGGAGGGGGGGAGAGGGAGAGGGGGGAGGGGGGGAGGGAGAGGGAGAGCGGGAGGGGGGAGGGAGAAGGGGGGAGGGGGGGGGAGAGGGAGAGGGGGGAGAGGGAGAGGAGGGGGAGAGGGAGAGGGAGGGAGAGGGGGAGGGAGAAGGGA